>NC_086332.1:6561518-6929851 GCF_032445375.1 Bacillus rossius redtenbacheri
TAAAGCCTCCTCTTTAGCATACTGGTTCCTGCTTTGTACTTGCTGCTGAGTATTATTTATGCATTTTATAACTTATTATATATTTATTTAATTGCAGGAACCCATGCAGATCTTTTGATAACAGTTTTCCACAAGATTATTACCACTGGTCACCAGCGATTGCAACCTCTGTTTGATTGTCTTCTCACCATACTGGTCAATGGTGAGTTTCAACCGTGGCTGAAGTGAACTGAAACATTCTCTATGCCACTACCATCAACTTGGATTCTTTACTTTTTTAACATTTAAACGACAAACTTGAGCAAACTTCTATATTTACTTTTATTTTTTAAGATGAGAATTTGAGTAATGGGTTATTACCCATTTCTGTTTTTTTTTTCTTCTCTCTTAATGTTAAATTTTATTACCCCTTGGGCCCAATGACTAGAGTCAAAATTAAGAGAAAATTAACCTTCAAATCAAAGTATCGTAAGTGTGGTATAGTAAGAGCCCGTCTATAATAGTCCGAACCTGTGTGTGGTCCGTGTCATCCGAATGTGAGTGACGTCACATTGTCTCACCGAAAACTGCCCTGTCCACAATTGCGATGTCCGATGTCCGAATGTATTGATAACCAGAGCGCACTAAATGTGCCAAACCAAATGTTTTTGTTTATTGTTTTGATGCTTTTGTAGTTTGAGATTGAACTTATGAAAGTTGTGGGAGTTCAATATTATATATTTATTCAGTGAGGCAAAGTGGCTCTTCTTGACTTACAATACCTTCCATTTCCTTCAATAACAAAAACAAACACCACGTTTTCAAACGGGAACAGGAAATTCAGTTATATCGTGAGTGTTCTGTTCTTTTTCTGTGTCCCAAGTACACAGGTTGGGACAAAAAATTCAAATTAACGAATGTCTTCGGACCTTCGCCCACTTGACGCATGACTTCAGAGGGTTACGTGGACCAATCAGCGACGAGTGTCCTTCGGACACAGTTTAGGACATTGTTATTGTAGACGGGCCTTAAAAGGTTTTTTAATATGTTTTATTCAGGTCCAAGGTCATGCCATATTAGAAGGAACAAGATTTTATGGTGTTACTTTTAGTTCAATTTAATTAAAAGGATATTTCAGTGTTATTGTTTTTATTTTAATACATTGTTTTATTCATGCAGATAGTGTATTATTTAATAAATATGAAAATTAATATTTTACAATATTTATACAAAAATGTCACATTTTTACTGATACACTAGCTGCAGTACCCGGCGTTGCCCGGGCAAAACACATGGAGCTTTATTGTCTGCGAGTTAAAGCAAACTGGATAGCGCTATATGACAGTGTGTTGGACATAGAGAAATGTCACACAATTACTGATGTTTGTATGTTTATGATCTATGATTTTTTGTTTACCCATGGCGATTGATTATTTATTATTAATTATAAATTATTAAGACCATTAATCGAAATAAAAAAGCTATCCTGTCTCTCAAGTTGGAAAAAAATTACACGTAAATGCCAATTTTCATCGAAATTGGTTGACTTGGTGAAGAGTTCACTGGAAACAAACATCAGGACACTGGATTTATATTGATGGCTTAGAATGAAAACCTTGTATCTCATACCGAACATACAAGGTTTTCTCCACAATGTGGAGTGCTACTGATATACATGATTTCTTTTTTTCCCAATAGAAAGCAGTAGGATGCACATTTTATTTCTTTCAGCCAAACATTTTGTGAGATACGAAGTTTTCCAGCCAAAAACATAAAAAACGTATTTTCGTCCAAAAACTGAGATACGAGGTTTTCATTCTAAGCCATCATATATTAAGATGATACACTTTTACAGTAAAGTAATTTGTGTTAGCACATCTGGGTCTGAAATGTCTTGCGTCGACCAGGAACTGCCGGTACCTCACGCGGTGTTGGATGCTGTTCTGCGCAGTGTCCCCGTACCTGAAGACCTTGTCGATGGTCGCGAGCACCAAGCTCCTGCACCTGCTGGAGGCGTTCAGCACGCCCTGGTTCCTGTTCTCGTCCCCGACCAACCACCACCTGGTCTTCTTCCTGCTCGAGATATTCAACAACATCATCCAGTACCAGTTTGACGGTTAGCTCGACTTGTTTGGTGCATCAGAGAAGCCTCGAGATCTGGGCTCAGTGGCACTCCGTCCTACGTGTGCAGAGATGGGTATCAGCAGGGCCGGATTTAGGGGAGGGCAACCGGGGCGAAAGCCCCGGGGCCCCCACAAACAGAGGGCCCCCACAATAAAGACTTCGGAAAAAATATCTTTCAAATTCCGACAAGTAAACACTAGTAAACATCTTTTCCTTTGATGTTCAATTTCATATAATTCTTGTCTCTGATTATATTTATGTATGTTTGTTAAATACTAAGAGAATCTACTTGATTTCACAATAAATTATTTATTGGAAAACTCGACTGAAAAAAATGGTTCATTTTATTTGTAAAATAATTTGGGGCCAGCGGGCCTCTGCTCCTCTGTTGCCCCGAGGCCTCCAGACCTCTAAATCCGGCCCTGGGTATCAGAATAAAAAAAAATGCACTGACCGACTCATTACTTTGCTCGTACAACAGAGTACAATCCTAACAAGGTGTTAAGAACTTAACGCTAAAAGGAAAATATTTTAAGCTTGTGTAAAAAAAAAACATCAGAGGTCATACCAGCATTTATTATTAAATATAATATCTATATCATCATATATTTTGATATCTTTAACAAGTATTTTATGTTACATAATGACTTCAATATAACTTACATAATTTATTTTGGGGGCCCCACAAAAAAAACCTTAAATTACTACAATAATATTGTTATTTTTTAAAACAACCTTTTACACCATTGTGGTATTACATTTATCTAGGAGTAATACAAAATATGGGAAAGACTTTGTTTTACATTATTGTTAACAATTAAATTTTGCAATACTATGTTCTTTCTTTAGGTTAAATCAATTAGAATTTTGATGATATGATAGGTATGTAGAGGTCCAAAAAAGGGGAAAGTTCATGCACAAACATGCTCCATGCAGAAAATAAAAATTTTTGAGCGAATTTTCTGACATTGCCAGCAGCATTCTGATGCCACAAGAGGAGATCACAATTAAATACCACAGAGAATATGATTTAAATAAAAAAAAGTGATTATACTTTATCTTCAAAATGTTTACTGCCCAGTTAGTAACAACATTAATTCATAGTTACATGCCTATTTAAACAACCTTAAGAGTAAGGCACCTTACCTTAAATTTAAATATATGTGAATGTAAAGAAATTACTATATAAAAAAAATAGATCCTCCATGATCTCCAGTTTGCCAACAAAAAAGAGAACAAAAATTTGTAGTTTGGAAGAAGTAAGCAAACAGTTTGAAGCAGTTAGAGAGTTTGTATTTAGAAATATGAATTTATATATATATATATATATTCCATTTCCTGGTGCAAATAACCTTTTTTGGAGGTTTCAGTCATACACATTTAGGTATATGTTTCCAGTTTAATATAATATTTTTACTCACTTTAGTTATAAGATTATAAGGAAACATATATTTCTTAACAAAAAAATGCTGTTCACTTGCACTGTTTCCGCCTGTTCGGCACACGAGGCGGGAACGTGCAGTAGCCTCGCCAGCTGCAGAGGTTTCAGCTCTCGCCCGACCTGACTGCCCTCGTCGCGCAGGCAACTCGAACCTGGTGTACACGATCATCCGCAAGCGGCAGGTGTTCCACACGCTGGCCAACCTGCCGAGCGACTACGGCGCCATCACCAAGTCGCTGACGAAGCGCTCGCGCCGCCACCTGCCCAGCGTGGTGTCCACGGAGAGCGTGGCGGAGACCCCCAGCATGGAGGGCTCGCGCCCCGCCCTGCCGGCCGAGCCGGGGACGCTCAAGGCCACGCTGCCCGACACCCCAGGTGCCGGCTACACGCTTCACCGTGTTACTAGAGACCGGAAATATTCGCGGGTTCAATGACCTCCGGGATGGACTCCAATATCCTATACACACTCGGGCAAATGCCAACTGTTAATTGGCTGCTGACTTGTGAGTCGTCTCGACTGGGTGGTCTGTGATTCGACACTTCTATGAGTGAGGGTCTCTAATTGGCCCTCAGTCCTCCAGATTAACAGTGAACCAATGGCAGAAGCAGCACTAAGGTATAATTATTTGAATTTTAGCATAACACGAAATGAACCCGCGAATTTTTCAGGTCTCTACGTATTACTTGTTTCATTAACTGACTTGGTTTTAGAGACAGTTCCAAACGCTAGGCTTTCTTTTGCAAAATAATTTTAAAAAACTACCATAAACATGTTATTCCATTGCATTTTGATGGTAATGATGGTAAAAATCATTAAAAATTAGTGGTTGGTCAAGTCATGCTTATTTTATGTAAGGAAAAATTCTACAGTTATGAAGCATCTTTCATAAGCATTTTTTTTTTCCAAAGAATAATCTTTATTATTATTATTTTTTTTTTCCCCCCCCAATTGCTTTCCGCGGTACCGGTACCCAGATTATATTTACATTTCTCGGTGCCTGTTAATTTTCTGAGAACCAGGAACCAGAACCGATCCATCACTAATTTTTACATTATGACATTGGTACATTGTTAAAACCCATCGTGCAACAGTCAAAATGATACTGTTTTTGGTGAAATACGTTTCATGAAACATTTAAGGGTCATATTTGTATGCTATCTTTATGAATAAACAGAATTCATAAAAAATAAAAACATTAATACAGAAATGTCCTGTTTTCAAAAAAATAACCTTAAAGTAAAATCTTAAAATTTAAAAAAACACATTTTGCTCAAGTCGGAAGATATTCAAATCTTGGTGGTCCGTTCATGTTTTTTAGAATGTAAATTCCGCTAAAACAATTTATCTTGATGCCGGGATGTGTAAGTTTGGTTTACTTGCCTTTGGTAGAAAAATGAGCTGTTCCTTGAATAAATATTATTATATTTTGTTATGTGATGGTTTCAGAGTTAAAGTATTAATCTAACTGTTCAAATATGGTCATTGAGTAAAAGAAAATTAGTGAAAAAACAGAACATGTCTGTTTTACATGTGGCACTTGATATGTGGTTTGTTACTATTTCCAAGAAAGTAATTTGTGTGTTTTATGAATGTTAATATTTAACAATTATTCCTGTTAAACAGTATTTTAGAAGTATAAAGTATTGAACATAAAAATAGGCAAAAAGTATCGTAACATGCAGTAACTGACAAAGCAGCAGATCTTTTTTAGCGTATTAGAGGAGGTAGGCTTTTCAGTTACAAAAATTGGAAAATAAATTTGCACCTTCAAATAATATCACCTCTAGGTCTTAAGAATTTAAGTAGGTTGCATTGCACAACCTTTACTTCGTGTGTCATCCAAAACAACGTAATGATACCAGCAGAGTTTCCATGCGTCCAGCAATTTTTATTCTTATTATTATTAAAATATATTTTTCAAATCTGTTTATTTCCTCCTCCCAGCCTCTCATTTATGGCCAGTTTTACCATCAGATGTCAGCATCTGACAGTAGAAAGAAACTGTCAACCCACAGATACATAAATACAAGGGGAAGATCTGTTATAAATGCGTACTTTGCTTTAAAGAAGCTACAAAATCTAAAAAGATAACACAAAGTAAAGTGTGGAATCAAGGCTTGGGTTGCATCATTCCAAGTCATTCTGAAAAAACTCTTACCATCTTCTTGTTCCCCCCCCCCCCCCCCCCCCCTCCTTCTTCATGAAAATTCAGACTCCGTGTAACAGCCACATTTCACGTAAGATGGGTCATCATATGTCAAGTAGTAGCCTCAAGCTGAAATTTCCGATTTGTAGACTGAAAAGCACATTATTGCTGTTCAACTAGAAAGTAAAAATTTTAAATATATATATATATATATATATATATATATATATATATATATATATATATATATATATATATATAAAACTTGGGAAACATTTTTTTAATGCCTGGAACAGTATTGTCAGAAAGACAATTTTGGAAGTGTAAATGAACTCATTTAAAGTACGTATTACGTAAACAGAAATCCAAGAACCTACTTGTCCGTGAGAACTTGTGTTGGCAACTTTCTACAATTTTAATTAATTTTGAAAGTGGTCGACTCCTCTGTAAGAAAACTTAATGCCATTTGCCTGCGTATGGGTAGCACATTTTTGTGCAGATTTTTAGTTTAAAAAATATAGTGCCACCCTTATGCAAGTTCTTATCTTTGGATAGAAAAAAAAATTCTAATTAACAATGTGTCGTTGAGTAGTATCTGCGTAAATAACGCTCCTGTGTTGGTTTTGAATATATATATATACATATATGACATCACAAGTATTTAAAATTATAGGTATGACCCATACACAGGGTTGACCCTGCTTGCAGGTAAATACGGTTAAGGCACTAGATGCCATAAAAAAAAACTGTTGTTAGTCATTTAATTGAAAATTTCAGTAATAGTGTTAACTGGTACTTGTCAGCTACATGGCCATCAAAGATGGGTGCTGGTTTACGTTGGGACGCAAGCAATAGTGTATTAAACTGGTACTTGTCAGCTAAAGACGGGTGCCGGTGTGTCGGGACGCAGGCATCGACAAGATGACGGAGAAGGAGTCTGCGCACCCGTCGGTCCAGCAGCTGTGCGAGCTGGCCAGCGCGGCCGCCGTGAACGGCAGCGCGGGCGGGGACGTGCCAGCAGTTTCGGCTGCGGACGCCGCGCGCTCCCTCGCGGAGCTGGAGGAGGCCACCAGAGCCCTTGGCACCGTGAGTGTCGAGCGTGTTGTGTATATACTTAGAAACTGTGCCAGATCACCGACAAAATTACCGAGTAGCTTACCGCGGCGCCATCTTGAAGTCCACTGCTCTACCAACGGACAGTGTTGCCAGATGACTACTTGCAGGAGTAGTATCCATCCGCCGAATCCCACGATAAGCACAACAAGTGTACTATTTTACCGAACAGGGCGTGTGGAGCCTCCTTTGCTCGGGGGTGTTACCGCTGGGGTATTCGGTACTCTGGGTACTAGGTAGTTTTTTTTTTTTTTGTGTCATTAATGGTGCAGCAGTTGTTTTTCGAAGTAGTAAAAAAAAATTAGGTTTGAACGATGAAACGAGTATTAGTGACCATAAGTAAAAAAAAGATAAAACATTCTTGTTACAATAGTTTTTTTTTTTTATAGCAAAAACAGATCTGCCAATGTGAACAAATCGCTTTATTCTCAGCAGTACTCTCAATCTTTAACTTTGGAAAGAAAAATTGGGGCATTCAGTACTAGTCGTCAACAGAACCTAAAAATCCCCAGTACTCTGGGTACTAGGTAGTTTTTTTTTTTTTTTCTGTTATTAATAGTGCAGCAGTTGTTTTCCAAAGTAGTAAAAAAATTAGTTTTGAACGATGAAACGAGTATTAGTGACCATAAGTAGAGGCACGATTATATGGTAATGCGCGATAAAACGAAATAACACCGAAAACCGATTGAAAACACGAAATAAAACGAAATTGTGCGAAATCCGCGATATGTCACGAAATTTCGTCTATCCTGATTATTTACGTTTTTTTTTCCATTCTGTAAGGACAATTCACTATCTTCAGCACAATCAAATATTTCTGACAGTAACTAGCAGCCATATATATTATATGCGACGGTGATTCAGTATAGATTTTAAAATGAAGTCTCGGAATTAACGTAATATTTTCTTTAAACGGTAATCTTGTGTACCATAATAATTTAAAATGTTGATAACTATGATACAATGGCAGCCGTTCACTTTCTGTAAATACAAAAATAACAAACGTCCAAAATATGTTTTTCTAAGATCAAGTTTTTAATCATTAAAATATTACACACTAAAGCACATTGCTTTTACTGTTTATTTTAAATTAAGTACGTAGGGTACGAAAATAAAATTAACCCTGCTTAACGTAACGATTGTAAATAATAAATAGTACATGTTTATGTCGGTATTAATTTTCACATACGCATGTTGGTATTCGGTATGCGTTTGTATTCGCATCTATTCTCCATTGTTGTGATCTTTCCAGCACGGCAAGTTTTTGCATATTAAGAGGTTAAATTCTTCCTATGTGATTAAAATTTTTTGATAATGCCTAAAACTAAGGTTTCTGCCAGTGACCGATCGAAAGAATTTTCCAGCGAAGGATTTTATTTCAGTGATAAAATGTTAATGTGCAAATTCTGTAGACTACGAGAGACGCAATACGCTTGTGAAACATGTCGCAAATGAGAAACATAAGTGTTTGAGGCAAAACTCATCTGTAAACGACATCCTTGTCTAAGAGTCTTTAATGCCATTAATTTGCTGTTCAACCCAAGAAATGTGAGTAGGGTTAGCATAGAAGATGCAAACCTATAGAAGTCTCTGCATAACTTGCCTTCTGTTTCCCATATTCCCATTGATACATTCATACATGGCTATGTTGCTTTCAAAAAAATAATTGAGGATGAACTTTCATTGCCAGAAACAAGCCAGATTGATGTTGCAAAGGTACTTTGCTCCCTTAAAGGGGACTACAGTGAATTTGCTCAAACCAGTTTAAGGGCAATCTGGTTCCCAACATCAAATGTTGATGCAGAACGTTCATTTTCCAGGTACTCACTGGTAGTTAGTGACAGAAGACAACGTCTCACTCCAGAAAATGCGGAAAATTTAACTATGATAGCATTTCAATAAAACCGTCTTAATAGTAACTTTGGAAGTGCTTAATTGTGTAATTTTGTAGTGTATGTGATTGTAATTAAGTCGTGAAATTTTTAGTAGTTATTTAAAAGTTTGAATTTATGAATTTGCAAATGAACTTAATTGTAATTAGATCATGAGGTTTTAGTGTTTATTAATATTTGTTTTAATAAATTTGCATGTCGTACAGAAAAGCAAGAAAATTTTGCCGTGGGTATTTTGAGCAAAAAAATAAAACCATATAACACCGAAATCTTTATTTCTTTATACCAAAATTTGTTATAAAATAACACCACAAAATCTTGACTCTAACCATAAGTAAAAATGATAAAACATTCGTGTTACAATTTTTTTTATTGCAAAAACAGATCTGTCAATATGAACAAATCGCTTTATTCTCAGCTTTACTCTCGACCTTTAACTTTGGGGAGGAAAAAAAACATGAAAACGATAATTTAAACGTATGCAAAATCACAGGATTATTAACGTAATATAAAATTTATTCTTTTTGTGTCAAACTTTTAAAAAAAATATATCATTATTTAAAATTAATACTGGCGCAACATCCACAAGCACACGCACAGAGAAAGAGAGAGAGAGAAGTCATACACCGACTGGCGACTGAGGCACACAGACTCGCTCCCCTCACCCCGCTTCGCCAGAGGAGAGCATCAAGTGAAAGTAAACTTAGCGCACAATAAAAATTAAATTTCATGCTGTCAATTTCAAGTCCCAAAAGTACCGAAAGGACTGGGAATCAATTTTAAATTCAGAGTTCTTTTACAATATCAAAAGTACCAGGATTTCCCGGTTTACAACCTTAGTTTCAACGCAGTCTGCGAAGGAGGCATTCGGGAGGAATGCTGTGCAAATGCTGGGTTGATTTGTTGCATTTGGTCACTGCAAATGTTTTCCCAATTATATGCATAATGTTGTAATACGAATGAGTCAATCAAAACCTGAAATACCATCTAAAAGTTTTAGCAGTCAAAATATTTTTGATATTCAAGAAAAAATATCACAAAAAAAATAATGAATGACTTATAGTAAATACAAAAATTCATCACTGACAGTTTTCGAAGTCCTGTTACTGTTCACCAATATAATTAGCACTTTTATTATGTAATTATGTAAATAAAATTACGTTATATGTTGGTTCTAAATAAAGTAATTAGTAAAACAAATATTTGAAGGTTTAAATGTTTCAATGCCGTAGTTACTATCTTCTATTTCTTATACCATACATTATTTTATTTTTGACCCTTCAAACGTAGATTCATATTTGAGGGGTGGATTTGAGATTCTCTATGTGATTTGAATTTTGGATTTAAATAATTGGGATTTGATCAATTGCTAGTTTTGTAGTTGAATGTAGGTAGAATTTGTTTTTAATGACTGTCATACTCACTAGAGTCAGTCTAAAATAGCATTTATAATTTCTGCTTATAGTATTTATATTTTAACATTATTTAAAATATTAAAACAGCTTGATATTAAAATTTACGGAAAAAGGTTTTATGGCAGACGAGTAGCTAATACATTAGATTGAAAACAAGATTAAACTGAGATGATTCTTTCTAGTTTATAAAAATTAGTGACTGATTTTAAATTTTAAAAATGTGTAAAATCATCATTTTCTGTATTTTAGGAGTGTCTGTTCGTAAGGTAGAGTGCATATGATATTACAGGGAAGTTACACAGTTCTTAAGCTTTTCAGAACAACTTAGTTAAAAGATTACATGTTCTGCCTCCAAACTGCATTACTTACCCACTTTCAACCACAACCCACATGCAAACATGAATACGTTATTGTTTATTGCCTGTTCACCATGTAAGTGGTGTATGGAACTGCCAACAGCTCCATGCGTGTGCAGGAAAACTAACAAGGATACCACTGGTTGTAGTGTACAACGAGGTACACTGCTCTTGGCTGTTCGTCACCTGGAAGAATTCAGCTACACAATAGAATACTTGGAATGATATTATGCACAAAATAAACTTTATTGTTACATCGAAATATTGTTTTAACATACCAGGAGAACCACACAGTTTTTGTATTTAATAATGAAAGTGTGTGACCATTGACTAATAATATATAACACAAGTGTTTATTGAATACTTGTAAAGGCCTTACTCACTTATAAGAAAATCACTAAAGCTTTCAGATATGTTGTTAATGTTTAATAGTTCCGTATCGGTTGGTATACATAGTCGTCAATAGCATTACGATATATGTTGTTCTTTACGTAATAACTTAGTAGTAACAAGTAACATTTGGTGTAGTTAAGTGTGTGTGTGTGTCTGTTCGTAGCCTGCAGCGCTGTCATCACCCACTCCTTCTACTCACTCAGCAGTCAGCTCAAAGTCAGCTGCTCGTAAAGTTTCAGATTCCTCGTCATCGGGGATGCAGAGGAACGTGTTCCAGGTAAACTGAAACTGTCCTGAGTCTTTGTGTGTGATGACATTTGCTGCCTCAAGCTGGCATTATCGTGCAAAGGCGTGGCGTCCTTGGCGTGTAGATGGAACGAGGCACCCTCCGGAACTCGAAGCCACTGTACCACTGAAAGTCCTGCCACCTTTAAAGGAGGGCATGCTAGTTTGGCTTTTCAAACATTAAGCCTCTACTTGCATTATTTTATGGCTTGACTCGACATGGTATAGAACCTAGCTTTGGGCACTAGTAGATGTCAACATTGGCACAGGTATAATACGTATAAGTAAAGGCAGAATTCTGTGGTGTATTGCGATAAATACCGAAGTATCATAAAAATGCAGGTTAATGCATCCTTATGATAGTATAATGCAAGTAATTACACTACACAGCATGGCAATACAACTAAAATAAAATTAATCTGCACTTCAACTAAACTTAAGCCAGATCTCTAAAATGTACGACCATATATACCTGAATAAAATGCTATGATTTTTACCAAAACAGTGTCAACTAAAAGTGGAGGTCACATAATCGCAAACTCGTATCACGCCATCGGAAACAATTTAGTTGAAAAACTAAAGGCGTGCCTCTTAAATGTGTCACTTACGCCACTTTAGACCGCTGTCAATTACAGCCTCGTGAAGCTCTACGTTGGAAAACTACACGCTCAGCCTGTAAACGGCATCACTTGTGCCACTTTAGTCCGGGGCTTCCTGGAAGTCTGCACAGACGTGACGGATGAGAGATGGAGAGGGTGCAAGAGGAGGTTGTCACTGGGTTCTTCCTGCTTCGCCTCACCGTGGCTGCTGGGGATGACAACCTAATTGTAATAATTCTCATGTGCTTTGTACTTGAATTGCAATTTCCAGTCCATAAAGTCTTTTTCATTAACTCACAATGAAAAGGTTTGGGGTTACTTTATTTTCAGGTAAACATGGTTTTTAACTTTATTAAATTCAAAAATGTCATTTATTTAGCATTAAGTTTGTACCAAAATATTTTTACCAAATTAATAAGAAAAAATAATTGTTTTTTTGTATGATCTTGAATCTGTTATTAATAGGGAGATAAGCAAATTTTTTTTCGGGGGGGGGGGGGGGGGCGTGAGTGACAGTCTAAATTGAAAATGTTTGTACACTTGAATATCCCTTGTCATTGACACGCCTTGGGGTATGTATGATCAGGTGAGAAGGTGGAGTGTTGTTGGCAACACATGACGTTGACTTGAACAAGGTTATTTTTCAGGAGTCCAAACTGGCACCTGAAACTAACATGCGGCATAGCACAGATACTGTGAGGGTGTTTTGAAGTTGTCCAATTGATGGTTTATTGCCTTGATTTTCAAATAAAATGTTATTTTAAGTAGTTTTATGCTTATACCGTTGGGGGTCTTAGTTGTTACTAATAGTATATGAGTAATGAGCACACAAAATATTTTAATCCTCACAATACAGGTTTATTCTGCCGTTTGTAAGTGTTTCTTGTTAATTTTTTTCACTTATGAACAAATTTCCTGGCACAAGCATTCTTGCTAAACTATGGTTGGGATGTTAATGTTTTCCTTGAAAGAAAAACTTCATAAAAAGGACACTTATGAGACAAGCATTTGTTACAGCTGGTTCGTGTGGATTTGAGCCATTTTTAAATTGTGTTTTGCAGCTTTCAACTCAGGATATTCTTGTGTTGCTTGTTGAAAATAAATTGTTGAGGTGTGTGTGTGCATGCATTGATCATGTGGGACTGGAAAAGTGAGATCCTCTTACGAAATTTCTGAAAAAGTTACCAAAAAAGTTAAGCATTTTTTCCTGAAAAATTTTTTTCTATTAATTTATGCATGTTTTTAAGATAATGTGCAAAAAATTTAAAGCTTTTTTTTGGCAAGGAAATCTTTTAACAGAAAATTCTAAAATGGACTTCACTATAGCACTATAGCTGGACATTTTAAATGTTATTTTTGATGCTTTTTTTTTCACTTGAATGTACATAAAATAACACAAAAATTTATTGTGGGGCCTACCTTAAGTCAAACGGCACGGTATACTTGTTTGGGTGTTCTTTGCACTTTAAACCCTGCCTTGGTCACCATCATTCAATTCCTGTGCCCCGCTCCTCTGCAGCTGTACATATTTAGTTTGCTTGTTTCTGTTTGTTCTTTGCTTGGCGTTGCCCTGCACCGCTGCTTGTCCCCCCTCCCGCACTGTGTGAAGAGGCGTAGCCTGCGGGTGACGGAGAGGGGTGTGGAACAGGGCGCTCCCTGGGTGCCGACCTCGGAGTGGGTCAACTCCTGGAAGGGCAAGCTGCCTCTGCAGACCATCATGAGGCTGCTGCAGGTGCTCGTGCCGCAGGTGGAGAAGATATGCATCGACAAGTGAGTTGGTGACGGTGACCCGTCGTGGGCAGCGGGTAGACACTTGGTTTGAATCCTAGGCAAGCAATTCTGATTCAAGTTCTAATGGCTTTCCCAAATTCGCTCCAGTTATAGAGACTGGGTTAGTTCCTACTGGAACTTATACCAGTTTTAATGGCTTTCCCAAATTCGCTCCAGTTATAAAGTAGAGACCTGCGAGTACTCGAATTTCGAGTTCGAGTCGAGTTTTTAATTAGTGCTCGGACTCGGCACGGCCGTTCACGACTCACGAGTCGAGTTCAAGTTTAATGATGTCTTTTCAGACTTATTTGGTTAGGCCTAAGTATAAAAATATTTAAAATTACGTGTTTACTAACCTTGTTTGCGCATGTAAATAAAAGAAACCCATTGTATCTTTCAGTTCAATGTATGATTTTAAATTCCCGCTCAAAACACCCATGTTAACAATGTAAATACAGTAGAATCTCGTTATAGCGAGCACGGTAATAGCGAGAACACGGCTATAACGAGGTATTTTTGAGGAATTTACGGCGTGATCGCTTGTAGCGCGCTTTTGCTTTTTGTCTGCTTTATCTCCACCCCTCTCGCTCGCCACTAGACATCTTGCCGTTGACGCGTCACATTCTTCAGCCGTGCAGTCGCCACCTAAGTGCGTGGCTTAAAAATAGAATCCCATCCTTTCTTTCTTTTATCAAACTTCCGTTAGTTATCTGTGCCGTGTGTAGACAAAGTTTGAGATTGGAACAGAAACAACGTAAGAAAGTATTTTTTACAAATTAGAAATATGTATGTTTTTGTTTTTATAATCGCGTATTTTCACGTTTTTTTTTTTTTTGTTATCTTAAAAGAGATAATATCAAAAAGCCGCTCTAATGAAATTTAATTGTTTCTTGGTTAACAAAAACTATTAATTATCAAATATTGTTAATTGTTTATATTCTATTTATTATTATTTACGCGACGTCATACTGTACGCGTACGCAATACGACTGGATTCGTTGCTGCAACATAACATAGCATGTTATGCGGTATCAGAAGTAACGAGTAACGTAACGATAGTAACGAGTACTAATTGTTATAGTAACAAATACATATGGGTACGCATTTTTTCGTTACTTTTACACCTCTAATAGGCACTACCGTATTTATTTCCAAATCGCTAGGGCAGTTTTCTTGTAACTTTTGTTTCGGTCAGTTGTTGGGGTATCTGTCCGAGAAAGGGGTGGTGATGGTTTGAGTTTAATCCCAAATTTATTTTCTAAAAAAGTTGACAGGTTTCTTTAAATGAAAAAGGTATAGTTTTCCAGCGACTATTTAGTTTGAGGCGTACGTGCGTTGCCGCAGCCGCACTCCTGCTTTTTTGTAAGGAATTAAATCGTCGCGCTACACTAGCACCACCTGTTCCCGAACCAACATGGCCGCCAGCAGACAGCCCGCGTCGACAATAGATAGCAGGACAATGCTGCGTCGGCCGCGGGCTGAGATGCTATACTTACGTGGCGTGGTAGGGTATTCTGGTTATTTTGACGCAATCGGTGATCGCATCCGTACTTATGGGGTATCGTTTTAAAGAGAATTCACACATCTGCTCACAGAAATTAAGATTTCGTTAATATAACCTGTTATTTCCCAATTATACATGTTTAAACACAATTTTTATGCTATTTTCGGTTAATTTTTATTTTTTGGGGGCCAAAATTTGTCCAATTCGGTTATAGCGAGGACACGGTTATAGCGAGGATCAAACCCGGAACCGTGACACCTCGCTATAACGGGACTCTAGTGTATTTCACTTTAACATTAAAACCGTATCCTACCTTTCAATACAACGACCATTCTTTTCCAGTTATCAGGAAAATTTTACATAATAGTTACTTTGTTTGCGCAGGGGTTCTTTAATATAAATGTACATTATGATTTATTTTTATCACTTTCAAGAATCGTTAACAGTATAAAACGTAAACAAACACAGTATAACGTGCCATTCGTCGTCCTCCATGAATTACACACTTTAGTGCACGAGACGATCTAAACAATTGATTGCTCTCTCGCCCCTCTTCAAGACATATTTTTAGCTGCGCCATCTTTTGGTTATTTATAGAGCACGTTTTAAAAGTTTCAATTACCGCAGATACAAACGTTAAATAAAAATTATATTTTAACTTATATACAAAATAGAAAATCCAATAATGTTAATTTATGCAGGTTAATTTTCGAACTGTTAGGTGTCACAACATGGCCGACACGCTTTAATTGTTTTGCCATGAAGGTCGAAATGTCGCCTGGCACAGCCATGCTCGCGACGCGCGCTACTAGTGCGGCGCTATGTTTATCTATGGATGAGAGGTTTGTTTACGTTTGACGTGGCACGAGGCAAACTATATTGTTGATTGAATATTTTAATCAGGATGGATGGCTAAAAAGGTACAAAGAAATGCAAGCAGTTTACTTTAAAGGAAAAAGTGGAAATTTTAAAAGAAGTTGACAAAGGCAGGAAAAATGCAGATGTGGCACGGTCGTGTGGTTTGGTGCCCACTACTGTCAACAATAATAAAAGATCGCGAAAAAAATATTAAACTGTATGAACAGTCATCTTTATCTGATGGTCGTAAGAGGCTTCGTCTAGAAGATGTCAAGGGAATTCTATCCCAATAAATGTACATATCTGCAAAATAGTTCAACCCATTTGTCATTTTGTGTTTGACAGATATAAATTTTGTATATGTAGGCTTAGAATTTAGGCTACTGTATTAAGTTCAGTAATTTTTTTTAAATTCTTGTTGTTTTACAAATATTTGCTTCCAAGCTAATGTAACATTTGATCCCCTACTACTTTATTTTTAAAAATCCAAAAATACTATGTTTTAAAGGTAACATTCAGAATAAAGTACTTTCATTACTAAGTATAAAAGTTGAGGTTTTATTGATGTACTTTATAACGAGATTCTACTGTATCCACACGCCGAGAAAACCTTGCTCCAGAGCACATTGAACAGTTCGTGTTTCTCCATGAAAGACTTTTACAAAAATGTTGATTATGATCATTCCTATAGTAAAATTTTGCTGTCTTTTTTTTTTAAATATTGAGTTATGTTCAGGCTTAGGGATGCATATTAAAATATATACAGTATAACTATTCTAAAAAAAAGTTTATATTTATTGTATGGCTACAAAAATTTCCTGGAATAGTGGAAATCCTTAATATACCCTGCAGCTAGGTGACTGGTAAGAATGTTGACAAATACTTTTGCACTTATGCTATGGTTTTGAATAAAATTTTGCTCTGTGTCGGTGATTAAAACATACCTTTATACTTTTATTTTGATTAACAAGTAAATTTTAATAATACTCTGCATTTTCAAAAGAAACAAAATTATTAAAAATTAAAGACCATGAAAATATTTGCTGCAATGAGAATCCTCACACCCGAGATTTGTATAGGGCCTTGATATTTGCTGGTCTTTAAACATGACAGTTATATATAAATAATGGATATTTATGGATTTTACTACTCGACTCGAATTTAACTCGAACTCGAAACATTTCTTGAATACTCGCTCGAACTCGACTCGACCTAAAAAGCCTATACTCGTAAGACTCTATTATAAAGACTGGGTTAGTTCCTACAGGAACTGAAACCAGTTTTAATGGCTTTCCCAAATTCGCTCCAGTTATAAAGACTGGGTTAGTTCCTACTGGAACTGAAACCAGTTTTAATGGCTTTCCCAAATTTGCTCCAGTTATAAAGACTGGGTTAGTTCCTACTGGAACTGATACCAGTTTTAAAGGCTTTCCCAAATTCGCTCCAGTTATAAAGACTGGGGTAGTTTTTACTGTAACCGATACCAACCGTAGTGTCCCTGATTTTTAAAACAATTTTTTTTCCTTTATTTACGCATGCAACATACTTTTTATTATTATTATTATTATTATTATTATTATTATTATTATTATTATTATTCTTCACTGTGCAGAACATATTATGTATACTCATATAGGCCTATATAAATGCAATACTAATTCATATGTGTCTGGACCTCGGATTAGTTTGAAAACAATGATATATGGTTCTCAAAATGAGAGAATTTGGCCATCACTGGGAACTCATAATTTATGTGACCAAATCCAATCGCCTAGTTCTCGACAAGACGTGAAACCAAATACCTACCATAAAATGTTTCAGATACATTTCAAGTATTGTAAATGTCACCTTTATCAAACACTTATTGTTATTGTGACATTACAGAAACATGTTCGAATAATTTTTGAAACATGGTTATTTTTTATTACTTTTTTTGTTGTGTTTCTGTCTCCAATGATATTGTTGACGGCAAGAATTTAAATTCCATCAGTGAAATAACGATTTCGTGGTTGACCGTCCCCACCTGCCTGGCTCTTTTCAACTCAGCCCTTCATGTTTCAAAAAGTAACAACCACCGTCTAGGCTGCGAATAGCAGAATCTCTTCCTTGATATTCCTCCCCATCTCACTGTGCACACAGTCACATGGGGAGAGTTGAGGCAAGTATAACAGTGGAAATAACCAACTTTTTGAAGAGTTATGAAACGACTGACGTGTGCTAAGTTGTGCTGTCTTCCTGGAAATGTGACAAAGGGAACAAAAATCTAACAGTATATGTCCATGTTTACGGTTGTGTCTCATCGGTGACTAATAAAGTCATAACAGACTGTAACACACAATTAACTGATGTCGGGGGAGGAATCAGCTATGGTCTATAGAGATCCCCCAAAGATTTGCGTGAAATGATTATGTAAAGTAATAGAAAACCAAAATCAAACTGGCCAGCGTTCTCCTAGATTGCAGTTTCAAGTTCACTGTCAGACCACTGCCTCACATTTCTCCGTATTTGAGCCTGTCGTCATGATACTATACTAGTAGGTCAAAGGTTGTGGATTCAAATCCCAGCAGAATATGGGAGATTTTTCTGGCTGATGGATTTCCTTCGGGAAGTTGAGGAAGGGGTGTTGGTGCCCGGCTGGAAGTGTCGCGACGGTATGCGTGTGCTGGGCGCAGGGGCCTGACGGACGAGAGCGAGATCCTCAAGTTCCTGCAGCACGGCACGCTGGTGGGCCTGCTGCCCGTGCCCCACCCCATCCTCATCAGGAAGTACCAGGCCAACTCGGGCACCACCACGTGGTTCCGCACCTACATGTGGGGCGTGATCTATCTCAGGTGAGTCCTCCAGCCAGCACTGCAGCACGTTGCGTTCTCCCCGTAGCGACGCACCAAGGACGTCGCCGGCCGATGGTCTGGGGGGGGGGCCCTGGCGACGCCCTTAGGACGCAGAGATTACGTTCAGGGAAGAGTTATTTAAAAGGTATGTGCTATAGAACCCTGATTCGATGCTTTCCGTCATTCAAAACTATTTTTGACCTGTAAACATCTTAGCTTCCGGTATGCGGCATTTGGTATGGCCCACCTTAGGACCTTCACGTGTTCAAAACCCACATTAAAATATCTTTCAGAAAATGCGTAACATAAAACTAGTATGAATAACTTGTATTTAAGTAATCAAACTCACGTTGAAAATAACATGTGTGGTCACAACATGGCGGCCATTCAACCGAAAACCTTGATTCCTTTTCTTTATATATATATAACTCACGACACCATCCAAAAAGTTATTCTAATATGACGATCAGTGGCTGTGCAGTCATGAAAAGTTACCTGTGGGTCACTTATCTTGGTAGTAAGACATGCAAAGAAGAAAATTCTACAATTTCAAGTGTTGTATCAACTCCTGAAATGTTACATTTGTTTAAAAATTAAAATTGCTAAATTTAAAATCTGAGATTTCATAAGACTTTTTAAAGTAAGATTTTACAGCTCTCACGAATGCCTTATGTGTATGGAACCAAATTAAATTTATTTTCTGGGCCTTTCATACTGTGCATTAATGAAAAGATTAATGATGGGATTATTTGGTTATTTCAAAATTTCTGATTGTAGCGTTGTTTAATGCTGATTTTAGAGTTGTATGTTCATATATATAAGTAGTTCATTACTGATCATAAAAATTACACTTTTGCACATTCATATTTATTGTCAATTTAAATTGTAAAGGATAACAGTTAAACAAAAAATAAAGTTATGTATCTTAAAACTCAAATGATATTTACTGGTGTAAAAATCTTTAGGTACCTAAAATGTTGTTTCTCCAACTCTGCAAACCATCGTTTGCCCCTGTGTAAGTACTGTAAAGGAATGTTAACACTCGGTGTTACAGGAACGTAGACCCTCCTATCTGGTACGACACGGACGTCAAACTGTTTGAGATCCAGAGGGTGTGAGGTGCCGAGCCAGAGCTACGAGCAAGTTACCTGTGACTGCAGGCTGCTATCTTATCAGTGTAGTGCTGTGCGTTCTCTTACTTTCTCCGCACGCACTTTGTGTTACGTTCATGTGTTTTCTTTGTAACTAGCCTTGGAATGTGAACTATGGAAAAATTTTTATTTTTATCTATGCATATTACAGGTAGTCTTAAATAGTAAGGTTGGATTGCCACAAGCAGATCAATTGTACACTAAGTTGACAAATACATACAATTAAGACATTTGTGGCTAAAATATATGTCAAAAATTAACTCCAAATGATTGGTGATGATTCAGTAAAAATAAGTAAATTTGATTGTTTGCAAGTTTTTTTATTATAGGTAAGTTGAAATAGCATGATTCTGCTTGAAAATCTAGTCAAAAAGATGAATACATAAAGTCTGTTTTAAGTACATATGTTTTAAGAGCTCCATTGGTCAGTCACTGGTACCAGCATTATTGAAGGTATGCACAAAAATCCAATTGTTATTAAACTAAACATTCTGTAACTCTAAAGTTATATATACTCTTTAATAATATCACGAGTGCTGCATCCAGAGAATCTGAAGCACATACACATGTGTTTTACAAATGTGAAACGTTTATAGTAATTAGTAACCTTTGTGCTTTCCAGATCATACATTAATTTCATGTATTTTGACATTTAGGTCATACTTTTTTTTTTTAAATCATCATCATCATCATCATCATCATCAACTGTGCATCTGTGTAGGGTGAAGTTTAGAAAAATTTCTGAGTGTTATCAATAAAATTTAGGTGGCAACACGACGCAGATCAGGAATATTGGCGCAGGAATTGCCGATCAAGATCCTCAGAGACTCCAGTCCAATGTCTAATCATTAATCATTTCACCATATTAGCCAACTCATGATCATGTTTCATGTATTGTTATTTTTTTCAGTATTCACAGTGCCCGCACATCTGGAGTACTTGTCAGATTGACCGGCACACCCCGACCCTCTATAACTTCTCATTTTATTGTAAACAATAAAAACAAGTCTTGGTCAAGCAAAAACATTTGGGCATAATAGTATCCTTATTTATTATTACAGTAAGGTTGTCTAAATGTCTATCCATTGAACCGGTAGAACTTGATAAACAAATACCTGTCAGTTATTCATTTCGCCAGTCCATTGAACAAAAATAAACTATTTGTTATCAAATACACAGGCTCTATTGGACAGTAAAAATAATTAGTCCTGTTAGGATTAGATGGCAGGTAAGATTTTCTTTGGGAAAATGAACTCGGTGTTAAGTGGATGTTTTTTACACTTGTGTTACGAAGTGGGGTTACTCCTCTTTCAGCTATCCTTCCAGAGGCACCTGGTTGTAAGGGAGGTTAGCCACATTTCTGGTTGGCTGGAAGACTGAGGGTGTTTTGTGAACAGAGATGGGTGGCATTTCTTTAAACGGTTGCCCTGCTCGTAAGAAAGTTTGAAAATGAGAGGCTAGTTAATAATAGGTGTCCGTGTCTGCTTTCAATTTAAGTAAAACCATCTAAAGAAGTTTCCTGATTAATAACCATAAATATTTTTCACATCATCCCAGCAATTACATTCTGGGATCAAAATTATATGTACCTGTACATATTACTTGATGCTATATTTTTACTTGATGATGATGTACTTAAGATCATAAATATAGCAGTACATGGGTAGGAACTTAGTGTATATGAAAGATTTTTCAACAGTGGTGCTTGCTGAGATCAGTTTAATGTCTGGTACATATTTACAAATTTGTTTGTGCACATGTGAAATATATTAACTTCGTTATTTCTTGTTCATTGTGTTTCAAATTCATGTGTTAAACAAAATCATTAGTCTTTGTAGATCAAAGTGTGCAATATAAATTTCAAATATAAGTGATTCATGGGTTTTTGCATTTGTTTGCTCATTATTTAAATTGAAAAATTTTACCTGTTTTGATTTCTAATACATTTGTGTATTGCTTTGCTAACGTGGAATATTCTTACATGCCACAATATTGTCGACCATTACCGTGTATATATTTAGAGATAATTTATTATAAATTGTTTATTTAATGATCACACATGTTTTCAACCTATTTATAACAATTTATATATTCATATTGTATTTTATTTATTTTATGTTGTGAGTGATCTGATTCATATATTTTTATGGAAGTAACAATGTTGTTAATGTATAATTTACATAGTAAAGTGATGTTCAACAAAATGTTGTTACTAATGTACTGATAGTACATGTTTAGTATGTAAATTCTTGTAGTTGAAAGCCTGATTCTATGTGTGAGAATCAAGAATTATTAGTTGAAGGTAGAGATTTGTGTCAAAAATTATTTTTAGCAACTGATAAACTTTTTCATTGCAATATAATTCTAGCGTTTTCTTTATGGTCCTGGACCGTAATTTTATGTCTTGACTTAATACATACCTCTGTGGGCATTTCAGGAGCCTGATTCTAGCACCTTCACCTGCGGTCAGTTTTTCTTTCCATTTCTTGATGTCATATGTTACGTTTATTAGAAACATAGTAATGTTCTTTAAGATGGTTGTGTTAAACAAGTTGAGTTCATGTATTGTCCTCCATATTGTTGGTATTTGTATTTCTTCGAACAATGTGTATTCAGAAGCTAATGAGGGGAGGGCCTTTGTTTAAAACATTTTTTTTTCTTCTCTCTCATATCTCTCTCTCTCTCTCTCTCTCTCTCACACACACACACTCTCTCACACACTCTCACACACACACACTCTCACACACACACACACACACTCACACTCACACTCACTCACACTCACACTCACACACTCACACACACACACACACACACACACACACACACTTTTTTCATAGAAAATTGGGGGAAAAAATTTTTTTAGTGTCACTTTCAATCTCAAAGGCATCAGCCCGTCAAGTATTCCACGGATCCACTTATGTTTACAAACATATTGCAATTGTGGACTTTTGAGTGGCAAATAACAACCCTGCATTGGAACACCACCTATTATTTTGTATCATTTGCTCAGCACGGTTTTCATTTCCTTCAAAGAATTTATGGAGGCTTACAACTATGGAGGAAACCTGTTCTCTATATAATAACTTTCTGTCTGAGCCCTAAATGCGAGTTTCTTCAAAATGGCACAAACTCTTGCCCAGCAACGTTGTGATGTGTTGTATCGAAAGTCTCTTTGTCATTCTTGGTGTAGACTGATGGCCCAGGTATATTGACACTCCTATCTTTATCTTCAGTTCTGCTTCTGACCGTTAGGGCTACTCGAGATTTGTAAAATAATGGCTAACATTGAATATAATGTGATGTCTGCACTGCCTGGTTTGAAGGGAATGGCATAGCAGTTGATATTGAGCAGTAGACAAAGTACATGGATATGGATGTGTTGGGGGGGCTGAATTGTATCCCCTTGGAAAGGGTACCTTTCAGACTTATGGTGGCGGTAGTGTAGCTGGGTAGGAACTGGAAAGGTACCCTTTCCGATTTCTGAAAATGTTTCGGTTTTAATGCAAATATGCACTGGAAAGGTATCCCCTCGGAAAGGGTACCTTTCAGGATTGTCTGTGCAATGACACAGCAGAAAATAAACTGGAAAGGTACCCTTTCCGATTTCTTAAAATGCATATTATTTTCTGCTTTAAAATCCTGAAAGTTATCCCCTTGGAAAGGTAACCTTTCCAGTTTGCGACATGTTTGTGCTCGGAATGGTTAGGTTAGTTTAGTTTAGTTTAGGTTAGTTTAGGTTAGGTTAGTTTAGGTTAGTTCAGGTTAGATTAGGTTAGAGGAGATAACTTTCACGATTTTAAAGCAGAAAATAATATGCATTTTAAGAAATCGGAAAGGGTACCTTTCCAGTTTATTTTCTGCTGTGTCATTGTACAGAAAATCCTGTAAGGTACCCTTGCCAAGGGGATACCTTTCCAGTGCATATTGACGCCGTCCCCGCTGCCTGTTTTGAAATTACGTGAATTAAAAAGGTTTAAAGAATTTTGATCTCAAGGGCAGGGTTCCTGGCTTCGTGGCTGCAGGCAGGGACGCGTCGGCAAAGGGCTCCCCGGGCTGTTATGGCCTCCCACGACGCCGTATTAGAGAAAACACACACGTACGTTTAACAGATTTATTACGTCGCACACGTTACACTTCTCTACGTCACATATGGCACTCTCACGCGACTGGCCGCATCATCTTCGACCTCCACTCAGCCTACACCACCCTCAATTGGTGGTACTCTTTACGGTCGCTCGGTAGCCCGGCGGCTAGTACTTTAAGAGGGGTAGGTAACACGGCGAGTTACGAGACGAATGCTCAGGAGAGCGGCAAGCCCGTTTCTGCACACGTGGATGATTGTGCGGGACGTAACACGGGGTACACTAACGTCTGGTTATACAAGTTCACTTAACAAAGAAATATTACACTAGAGTCACTAAGGGCTAGTCCCGAGTTCGGGGTAAAGTTCACGTGTCCCACTCAGGTGGTCACACAAAGGCGGCTAATCCGCGTGGTGGCGAGGGCCACGTTATTCTGGGGACGGGCGCGGCGGAATCCGGCGGGATATCTCGACCGCGACCATTGCACATCCCAGGTGATGAATCGTTATTAAACACTATTTCGCGTTCGGCACTGTGCCGCCCCGCGTGGGCTATGAACTAGTACCCCGAAGGGTTTTTTAATAGCGTGAGGCGCAGGCGCCACGACGGGCCGTCTAAAGAATTACACTTACGTAGCACTGGAAAGACTCGGTGGCGAGTCACACATTTTAACGAAAGACCGCACGAAATATTGTACGGCCGGTTAGGGCCGACCGGGGAGCTGTTGATAAAGATTTGAAGATAGTTACCTATTGCAGTTAACGTGGAGATGGCGCGAAAGATGAATGCTCCCCGTGTGCGGGGCTGCCGGCCCAGGTGAGAGCTAGATCGCTACTGCCTGTTCTCCCTGGCCACCGGGCCAGGGAGGGGGAAAAATCAGCGGGAAACTGCGGAGCGCGGGAAGATGATTCCGGCCAGTTTTGTGAACAATATTGGTTTACAAAATGATTAGTTAATTAACAATAATTATTGGCTATTTGAAAAGTTTTAGTTTTTGATTGTTTTATCAAATGCATGTACACAGACTACTTAGTTGCGCAGTGCCAAACCCGGCCGGGCACTTTGCACACGTAGGAGGCCGTTCGGGGCACTGCACTACGTTGCACGCACAGGCGTGTTCGTGGCACGGCACTGATCAGGTGTTGAGGACACATAACGGCGGCGTCAATATTTGCATTAAAACCGAAACATTTTAAGAAATCGGAAAGGGTACCTTTCCAGTTTCTACCCAGCTACACTACAGCCACCATAAGTCTGATAGGTACCCTTTCCAAGGGGATACAATTCTGTCGTCCCGATGTGTTAACATGGAAGGACATCAGTTAGCATGAGACACAAGGAGGGAACTGTGTGCTGAAGTGCAGTGAGCATAAGATGGGAAACGAAACTTGAAGTTCGATGTCACGATGTGCCAACAGCCTCTAGTATTTGAAAAATTAAAAGGTAAGGGTTTTATTTTTATGTCAAGTGGTAATGTGCAGTGATGACCCACACACAATGATGTTTAATTCTTTATAACAATTATTTGAGGGATATACTACATAATTAATCTTCATAGAATTCTTGCGTTTTAAGTTGCGGCCCAAAGTTTGTCACCTAATATCTACTAACTGTTTCATGCAAGCTTAAAATGTCACATGCAAAGGGGTGGGGGTATGAGGGTATATATCCTCCCTCCCACAAAATATTTAAAAATCTATCAAAATTTACTATTACTATTCATACCAACAAAAGGAAATAGTTAATAATTTGAAAGCAAACAGTGGGCAAAAAGTTTTTTACCACCACCTGATCATATGGGCAATTTTTGTAACGAACAGAGTTGAGCATCTTTTGGATTCAATTAGCTGCTGAATTTTGTAAATCAAATTCATGCTGTTGGATTGGGATTGGAACTCACAACCCTTGCTTCCAAAGTTTGACAAGTTGGCGATCAAAGACTTTGAGACAGTTACGGTAGGGTCATGGTCCAACAAGGACACCCTCAGATACAGCACACAAGTTCCTGACATGTTTAAAAAAAAAATGTTGCAATCATGCATTTGTATAACATGACAATGTAAACACTGATGGTTCAGTTATCACCCAAACGACATGTGATAGGTTATTTTTGTATTTATGTAAAATTGTTTTGTGTAGCAATAATGATAAGATAACATCACTTTTACCAATATTTGTCTAAAATTTTTGACATGATGCGATTTAGGTTCAAAATACGGTCCATTGCAACCCATAGATCACTACACGTTTTCACGCTAAGACTACTCTGTGACGTCCATTACCCTTTCTTCTTTGCATCAGCAGGGATGTACACAGAGGGTAGGATAGGTGGGAAGTACGCCCTCCCCCCCCCCCCCTCCTTTCATAAAACAAAAAAAAAAAATCTATTCCTACCAACGAAAGGCAAGAATTTGAAAGAAACATCAGGTAAAAGGTTTCTTCTGCCCCCACCCTGGAGTGGAATTCTGCGTACACTCCTGTGCACTGGGACTGGATGCAGTTGTGCACCATGGAGCCCCTCACCTGAGCCAATCATAGAACTTCACAGTTGGTGCTGGCCTGTCTCCAGCGAAGTGCGGAGACGTGGCGGACATCTCTTGGTAGCGTTGCCCGGTGCCAACTCTCTCAGGAAGGGCTACCTCCCACAATAAGGTGAGTCATGGACCGTTCGGCCTGTGTGGCTCACCGAGCGATGTCACCTGCGCGGGAAAACAAGGCTATGCAGCATAGCTTGAACACTTGTGTTGCGGGCCCGTGGGTACGCCCAAGCTAGCAGGGGCGGCTCCAGGGTCAGGCAACTCTGCTGGTCCACTTCATTTTTATTTTCTGTGAAAAATATGTACATTAATGGGAAAAGGCATAATAAAATTTTTAGTAGCATTACATAAAATATGGGCAGCGGTACAGATATTTGCGGAGTTGAGAATGTTTTTAATCAATTTCATTTATAATGTTCGTGCCTCTGCGGATAGATAAGACTGCTCCTTGTAAGATGTGGGGGCTGTCACTGTCTGTTGTCCCACCAGGTGTCAGTGACAACAGTTCTTACAAAATTTTATTTTAAGTTACACTAAAACAGGTTAGAGAGCATCGTCGGATGTGTGGAGTACCTAGGCAAGTACCCCTAACATACATGGTACCTATGAATGATGGCAAAAATTACAAGGCCCTACATGATACCATTACATTAGTTACGGAAGGTGTCGGAAAATTAATACCTGATAGCTTTAAACCCATGCGGCCAGGATAATGTGGGATTGCTGACCCTGTGGTTCGTTACTTGAATAAAGATGCAATTAACATGGATTACACAAATTGGAAAGGCACCATCTGGTGTAAAACCTGGGCAGAGGGCCGCTACAAGTGGTCCACCTCGAGGATGCTGTAATGTCTTCCTGCACTGTTCTAGGTGAAGGTGAATTAATCGTCTGTAAATATGTTTACGTTTTTAACCTGCAGGCGGCCCCGATGCTGAAAAAGCACATTGGCAAAAATTCTGTGAGCTGAAGTCTGGACCACACTCGTGGTCAGAACAATTAAAACATGTGGTTAAATTTTAGAAAAGAATAAAAAGCCTCTCAGTGGAGGGCTAACGTATGAATTAAGCGACCAGCTGTTTGGGTCTTGGCCAAGAAGAACCCACCATGGAGCAGATGAAAACGGATTCAGTAAATAATAACTATGGAAAACTTATTCAAAGCTGGCAAGATGGCAATGGTTCTGAGGTGATCACACACGTCCTACCCCGGCGAGGAGCTGGATCCTATTGATGTGACACCGAGAGGCACTCCACCGCAGTGCTGGGTTCGCATGCATAAAGTGCGTGGAGACCGGGAAACAAGACAGGCTATTGTCGAAGACTTAGTCACATATTGATTTACAGTTAAATAGTAGAAGACATATGAAAGTGCTTTAAAAATAGATACATAAATAATTTATAGATAGTTTTTGACATTAAAAGTTTTTTGGAGTGATATATAACCATGGGTCGATAGCTGCGTTTATGGCTATCGATATCATGGCACCGTGAACCGTTCGTCGCATAGCACATGCTACACTGCACTTATTTGTGGTGCCTACAGGGGCAAAAAGGGCGACAATGGGCAACAACGATCTGATTGGCCGGAGGGGCTCCTGACCGTTGTTGTCACCTTATTTCGATCCCTCTCTTTTAGGTCTAAGGGTAGTGGCACGATTATTTGTAATAATATATTCTGGCAACGAAATGCAAAAGTCAAATAAATAATGAGTTTTACAGCTGTTTTAAAATACAGATTGAGTTGTGTTGCTGTGGTTGCATTTAATTGAAAACATTTGCAGCTTACGTTTACACCAATGAATGGTTAAGTAGACAGCGTGACATAAGTCTGTAGTCACAATAATTTCTGACCCTGTTACCTTGCTAATGTTCTGTGCCTATATTCACTGTACGCTTTCGTGTGTAATCTATTTTATCGTTAGTCTATGGCCTTAAGCGTCTGCGCATAAACATAGGGAATCGGTATTTAAAAAAAAAAGTATCTTTTTTCTCATTATCAGAAAATGTTTTCTGTTTTAATTCTACCTTAAAGATTAAAAATATATATAAATTTATGTCTCGAAAGTGATAACTTAAAAATATATATTAGTATACGGACCGCTCAAAATTGTTTTGTGGGAAATTACATTCATAAAAAATATTATTTTCAACATTTATAATGTGATAAGTGTACTGCAACGCTCATCAATGATTAACATATAATAGTAGAATCATGGGTTGAAACATATTGTTAGTTGGTGAGTCCCTAAATCATGACTAATAGATGTGGATTTGTGTAAATAAGCATTAATGGACCTATGTTCATTGGCATTTCTGCCTTCTCTTGTTGTCATGAGATATGAAGACAGTGTTTTGATGTGTATTTTAGATAACACCCTATATTCTATAAATATTGTGGCACTTTTTGTTTTGACAACAGATGCTGTTATTTTGACGGTCCTGAAGCAATACTGAAGTGTGGAACATGGAAATTTAATTCCAACAGTGCTG
Organism: Bacillus rossius redtenbacheri; assembly: GCF_032445375.1. Lineage (NCBI taxonomy): Eukaryota > Metazoa > Arthropoda > Insecta > Phasmatodea > Bacillidae > Bacillus > Bacillus rossius. Next base: position 6,590,491 of record NC_086332.1, read on the forward strand.
TTATTTTGGGTGCAAATATTTCAGTTCACTGTAGCAAAGCCTTCTCCTTAACCCTCTCACAATGTGCAAGTGACAGCTGTTTGGGTAAATATGTAGTTGAGCGGTATTTGCGAAAAAAAAATGTTAAAAATCCGAAAATACCTTTATTAGATGCTCTTCAACTTCCTCTTTTCATTAAAAGCGGCGGAGATAAGAAATTCCAAATACTTTAGGAGATATCGCCGTTCTTATTTTGCATAGAAGACCTGTGTTTATCATTCGACCTTCGCCACTTTTTTATTTTGCCATGTTTTTGTGAATGCCTAATTAATGAAAATGGTCGATTAGGTCAGGTCAGTTACATTATAAATACTTTGAAACTAAGTGTACATTAAAAATAATATGAAATTATTTCAATGGTTCTTTAGTTTTAAAGTATTTATAATGTAACTGAACTGACCTGACCTAACAAACCGGGACAAAGGATGAACAGTAACAACTCACGTACAATTTTTTTGTTACTTATTACTTGCGCAACAATAAAAAATAAGACTTTAAAATTAGAAATGATAAAAACTCGCCTAAGTTGGAGGCGGTAATTAAACACAGTTTTAAAACAATAAATGAACTAAATAATCACGTATTGGTTCATTTGAATTCTGGCCTATCAGGATCAATCACATGACATCATTATCCAATAAAAAAAAATAGATACTCGTAAACAAGAAACAATTTGGAATGCCACTTGAATGTACTGGTATAATTGTGATGTAATTTAAAAATTCGATATCTCCTAATGTATTTGGAATTTCTTATCTCCGCCGCTTTTAATGAAAAGAGGAAGTTGAAGAGCATCTACTATAGGTATTTTCAGATTTTTAACATTTTTTTTCGCAAATACCGCTCAACTACATATGATGAATTTTAAAAATTCTATATCTCCTAAAGTATTTGGAATTTCTTACCTCCGCCGCCTTTAATGAAAAGAGGAAGTTAAAGAGCATAGAATAAAAGTATTTTCGGATTTTTAAATTTTTTTTTTTGCAAATACCGCCCATCTACATATTTACCGCTGTTTGTCTACAAAGCAATTGTACTTTGCTCTGAATTTAATGCTGGAGTCACAATGCCACAACCAACACGATACGACAAATCCGTTGTACGTTGTTCCAACAAAAACAGAGTTAATAGCTTAGGGTCACAATACCATAACAATATTAACACGAACTGTAATATGGCTGTTGGCAAATCATGCCACACATAAATATAAAATGCAGAGTGTAATGTGCCAATAACAGTTCACTTAAACCCTTTTTTTAATTTTTTTTTTTTCCTGTTGATAGCTGAAGTGCCAACATTTAATCATCTATTGCACAAAGTAAGATTTTAGTTTATTTTAAATACTAGGAAGAAAGCTATATAAACATTTATAAGGGACAAAATAATTCATATGTTAGCTATGCAAAAAAAAAAAAAAAATAATTGTAATAAACATTTGAATTTTAGTTTTTTGTTTCATTTTTGCTTTCTGTCATGTGGCACAACACGACGAAATTAGAAATAATGGAATCGTATTTCTGAGGGTGCGTATTGTGTCTTGTGGACGTCACTATGGCCCTCGTATTTCACTGGCTGCTGAGTGTGTCGTGTCTGTCGTGGCGTTGTGACTCCAGCTTAAAATACACTTACTTGAAAACATTCACATTACTTTACTTCAAATATAAAATCATTTGCAAAAAATTTGTCACATTTTACTTAGATTGTTACCTATAGGTTTTTCACCAAGGGTAAATGTTTATTTGTATTTTTGCAGTCGAGGCTGCAAGCCCTGACACGTTGTTTGAACAAGCGGATGGTCTGTGGCAGGTTTGTAACGGCGACCGGCTTGCGAGCGAGGGAACTCCCCATGCATTTCTGGATCGACAAGCGCAGCCAGGCGTGTGGTTTCAGCGGGCGGCACCGCGTGCCGGCGCCTCTGTGCGCCCAGCACCGCCGGCGCAGCAGGCGCCCGCGCGGCAAGCCCATGGTGACCCCGGTGCACCGCTTCCAGCCCATCGAGTGCACGGGCGGGGGCCAGCACGGGCGCCGGGCGGCGCGGCAGCTGCACGCCTCCGCCGGGTACGACGCTAGAGCTGAGCGCATGAAGACTGCGGCAAATTATACTTTAAAAAAAATTTTATTGTTTTTTCTAACTATAATAACAACTTTGGATGAATTTTGAAATTAGCTACTGATCGGAACAAAATGAGAAGAAATTTTTTTCTGCATCAGGATTTAACAGTGTATTATTTTCCAAAGGAGGCATCAAAAATACTACAAGGGGTTACTTTATTAGATTATTATATCGTGTACTTTTTATCATTCTGCAATGGCCACATTGTGTAATAATATGTATTAAGTATATGTATTATTAAGTTATAAAATCATATTTTAAATGTCTGTATGTATTTTAATGGTTTTACATTATTTTTAATATTACTGAACGAAGGTAAGTTAACCTTTTGCTGTAGTTACCCTCTGTGTTTGTCCGTGCCCCTCGGCTGAGAAACGCTGCTGACCTGTGTTTGTCCCCGGCAGCCTGGCGGGGCCAGCAGCGCCGGGCGCCCGTGCCTCGGAGCTGGACTCGAGTGTGTTCCTGGACGTGCCCCTGGAGGACAACGCCAACGCTCCGCCCCGCGCCCCACAGCTGCTCCCGGTCGGGCGGCTCAAGTGCGGCATGTGGGCGACCTTTGCACTGGCCTCCGTGTTCGTGGCCGGAGCCAAGTTCTACTTCAACCATCAGGTGACCCTCGCCACTGGGCACTTCAGTAGCTCCTCTAGTGGCAGCCGTTCCAAAACGGTGATGGGACAATTTAAGACTTGGGTTTTTAATATTGTTACGATTTCCCTGCGGGTTCGTAAAGGATAGCCCAATTAAAGATTTTTATCACACACAGTTTTATTTATTACTACTACTTGTCACTTACAAATAATCTTCTAAATTGGCAGATAATTAATTACACGTAAAGAAATGTCAATTCCCCAGTCACTCGTTTCACACACCTCGCTGGGCCGCACTTCCGGCGCAACTCTCGTCGCAGCACCCCTCGTGGGTCTCCGCCGCGGGACTCCGTCGCCGCACTCCGCCGCCGCCGTCACACCCTTCGCCGAGATCCCACTCGACGACTCGCTCGCTACTTCACTCGGGACTCCGCCGCGCCCGCGACTCTATCGCCCGGAAACTCCCGACTCCACTGAACTCACTCACTCCCTGCCCTGGAACCTTCGTCCAAGGACTTCGCCACTATATCGCCCGGAAACTCCGCCGCGGGAGGACTCCCACTCAGTCTCTGACTGACTGACTCGAAGGTCGGCCCAACCTCCTTAAATAGCCCTTGGGTTCCCATCCAGAACAATCGGGCATGTCTCCGAGATATCTCGCGACCTTCGCCGTCGAAATGCCCAGAAACGCGTCGTGAGTCCTCGAAGGACGCGGTGGCTGCTCTAAGAACGCCGATAAAGGCGTCTGAGTCATTTTATTCCGCAGTGCGGCCTCTTTTAAGTAACCCGATCTGAGGCAGGTGCGCGCTGCGACGGTCAGGATGTCGCGCGATAGTATGACACGAGATACCAGGGAGAGGATGCAGGTGGAAGGGGGCGCAGACAGGCCGAACGAGCGCGGCGATGCCAAGCACTGCAGCCAAGCGCGATCGTAACAATATTATTTAGTATTACTGTAGAACCCAAAATCAGCATCACGTGAAATAAATCCCATATCTGTAAGGCCATTTACATAAATAAATTATTTATAATAGGGATGGGCCAATTGACTCCTAAAATCCTCAAATACTGTCAAATCTTTCGTATTTGAAGGATTCATTGTTTGAGAAAAAAATAGAAAGAAAATATTAGAGGAAATAAAGTATGGGTAAATTAAAAAATTCAACACTGATAACATCTTAAGTTTACTAGGTCAATTTATTTTCTTCATATCCGGTTACCATTTCCTTAAAATATTGTACTTTTAGCAAGTACGTAATTACATTAATAAAATTACAATGTATTGTTTCTGGAAACTTAATTTGCGAAACATCAATTTAACAATTACTAGATTATTTACATACCATTGTTAATATTTTCCATTTATTGTACATTATTGTACTTTTGACCTTTGACACCTAGATTCGGATTCGAGGGGTATATTCAAGTTACTCTCTAGGATTCAAATTCCAGAAAATCGGGATTTGACGCATCACTAATTTATAAATTTAAAAATTTTACAATTTTAGCTTTAAACTGTTCATGATGAATAAATTAATGTTTTTGGCTATCATTGACACCAGCATGTCGTTTAAACATCGTAACATTTTACCAATCTTGTTGTCTGCTCTAGGTTTACACGCCTGTGTATGCTGTATCTTGTTAATTTACCATAAACATTTTTGTTAGAATTGGTTATGCGGTATGATTTAAATTTGAAAGTGTTTTTTCTCTGTATTTGCTTTTTTCCTTCGGGTTTTTTTGCTTACTTTTTTTTGTCTAATTAAGTTTTAGTATTTAATTTTTAATACACCTTTGATCACAAACAGAGCAATGTATTTACGTAGGTACTCTTGTTTTGGCACATGAGAGAACCCGTCACATAGGACCAGTAGCAATTTTAAGCTTTTCAGACTTTCATAAAATGTTTTGTTTGACACTGGAAAAATATTGAAAGGATATTTCAAACCATTTTGTTTGGGATTGGTGTCATGTTTAACTCTTCTCTGTGAAATTTAATGTGCTGTGATATGGATAAAAGGAAGTTTCAAAGGGAAGGAAACTGTTACTGTAGTACATGACTTGACTTAAGCTTTTGGACATACGCCATTGCTAAGCACATGTATGTCTGTAGAGGAAAAATTTTTTTTTGTGCTGTCATAATTTAGGGTTTTTTTTTTTCGTTCTCTTCTGTTTTGGAAAACTATTGTGTTTGTTTCGTCTTTTCATTTTGTCGTGTTCTTGAATCGTTTCAACTGCTGTGCTGAATTTTTTTTGGTTCAATATTTTTGTGCTGTCATCATTTGTGGGGTTTTTTTTTTTTTTTTTTCGTTCTGTTAGTCCATTTTTCTTTGTTTTTCTTTGTTTTTTGACCATATTCCTGTTATGGAATATTATGTGGTGTTTATATCCTGTTGACAACAGCAAATTTTTTGGTTAATTTGTGTTTTTGTCTTTTGGGTTTTTTTTTGTAGTTTTCTTCTACAGACATACATGTGCTTAGCAATGGTGTATGTCCAAAAGCTTACATCAAGTCACGCACTCCCAATGCACCAATCTTTCAGAGATAATACTGTAGTACATATCGGAAGCGTGTTGCAGAGTGCATCATCACTTTTTCTTTCAATTTTCTGTATGTTTGTGCTTATGAATGAAGGGAATAATCACCATCATTACGGGGTTTTTTTTTTGTCGTCAATTTTTTTTAGTTAGCCATTGCAAGAAACAAAAATTTAGTGTTGTGGCGCAGGGGGCGGGCCTGGAGGTGCTGGTGTTCTGCGCGCTGCTGGTAGCGCTGCTGCTGGCCGGCTGCACAGCGCTGCTGTGCCGGGCACGGACCACGCCCGCCCCCGTGCCCCCGCCGGCCGTCCCCGCCCCTGTGCCAGCCCCCGTGCTAGCCCCTGTGCCCCCCGCCCCGCCCCCGGAGCTGCCCCCGCCGCCGTACCACGTGGCCGTGCTGCTGCCCGCGCAGCCCGAGGACGCTCCCCCGCCCCCCTACGACAAGGCCGTCAGCTAGTCACGCCTTCTCTCCCTGGCTGCGGCCCGGCCTGCGGGTCCCGGAGCGGGAAGCAACGGTGTTGCAGCCACCACCTTCAGCGTTCGGTAGCTGCTCCAGCGGTGCAGTTTGACTTTGCGATGGAAGAAAAAAAAACCTGAAGCCAAGAAATTTCAGACAATGGCCTACGAAACCTTGCCAAATTTGTTATTAGGAAATAGAATTATTCACGGAAGTGTGGGTGCGCCGATTTCCGTAGCTCTCGTTATTATTTTGCAATTTTCAAGTAATTCAATCAGCTTATTTTTTAAACCAGGTTTAACGCGATACTAATTATCCATCACTTTTTTCTTTCGTTTTCCGTTTGTTTTGTGCTTATGAATCAAGGAAATACCATCATGTCGTCTTTTTTTTTTTTCTATTTTTTTTTAGTTAGCTTTTGCAAGAAACCAAAATTTTGAAGTTCTCAAACTTTAGCCCTTAGTAAGTAAATTGATATCTGACCTTGCATTTATTGTTTTAATTATATTTACATTCAACTCTCAATAATCCACAGATAGATTTTCTACTATTTTTGCATGCTAATTAATACAAATATTGTATTGTAACTACTCTTAATGTGTGTCACAATATGAAAAACAAAACAAGTTGAAAATGTCATTTTGATTGCGAATCGCAGCCAACGTGGTTTAATGTGACTCTGGTAACCCTTCTCACACTGCCGCCCACCTAGAAAGGAAGGTCAGTGTCCCAAACACGAAGACGTGTCACAGTACATTACATTGTTCAACACTGGCCCCTCTCTTCCACTTACTAGTGAAGATTGTCTGTTGGCAAGACTGCCTGAGTCGCAGATAACCACAGGAGATGTACATACGTACCGCTATTTATCTGTTTGTCTCGTGCTCACGTATGTGTGTGTTTTATTCAAAATGGTGTCCGGCCGCCAGGATTCGACAGCGTCACTGTGATGCCTCTGCTTGCTGAAATAATAAAGTGTGGCTATCAATATCAGTTCAAATATTGAGAGAATCTGGTGTCCTGTACGTAGTCAAAGCAGACTGCGCCAGTGAGAATGGATGCTATCGCTTAGCTACGGTAACTTTGTATTCATCTGTAATAGGAAGGTTCAGACATTGCCGTGTACTAAGTGCAGTTCAGTATTTAAAATTTTGTTTTAAACTTGTTTTATACTGTTTGCTGTTTTATGAAATGATTTTATTCCTGGGACATACATTTACTAAAAGAAAATTGTAAAAAAAAATTTCCTAACTTTCCAAAAAGAAGCCATTAAAAATGAACGTGGAGCACCTCATTTTGCTTAAACGTATGTGTCACTCTTGAGTTTTTTTTTTTTTAATGCGAAAATGACACGAATTTGCATGTCTTACGTAAAATTTTCTTAAGTTGACCAGTAACCAAATAATTTTTTTTTTATATAATTGGGCAGTTTTTTATTTTTTCAGCGAGGCACTGAAATAGATATTTTGCTGGCTACTTGCTAAAAGCCAGTCATGATTTCTTGTCAATTCTTTCTTTTGGCTCCAACAAAAGGTCCTTTTTTCCATTCTGTAGTATTTTTTTGTAATGAAAAAGTCTACATATTAGGGGGGAAAAACTGTATGTCTCAGTAAATAATCAGTTCCTGTTAGAATCCACTGAAAATAAACTGTGGGCATTAAATTAGCTCCAAGATATGAATGCGTTACTACATATGTACTTATGTTTTTGAGGGACAACAAGACGGTGAATATATATTTTTTTGTGCTAACTTTTTGTTCTCAAGACTTGAGACTCACAAAGTAATTTATTGTCTTAACAAAGTAATAAATTCACTCTTTTTCTTGTAACCGACGACGCTGGCTGCTTGGCTTAAGTTCATTACTCTATGTTTATGTATTATTTGGCAGTAAGAAGTTATAAGTAACACCCTTATGAAATAATTTGTTCAGAAGATGTCCTTTATTTAAATTAAATAATGTTTCATTGAAAATAACATGTTTGCAAGAAGTCTTTAAATGACCATAAAATATATTTCATCAATGTGAGTTTCAATGCATCATAAGTCTATGTAACTTATGTAAGTACATAACCTTAATTTATTATACATCATTTTTAATTAAGTATCGGCAGCATTTCTCCCCCTTGAAAAGTGCAGCTAAGTGGGAGTTTACTAATCATAATTAGGGACAAGTTCATATGGTGAATTGCGATTAAACTGAAATAACACCTCAATGAATATCAAAACAACTTATTACACCTAAATGCAAGTTAATGCGTTATTTAGCAACAAAATGTAACTAAAATCATGAAATCAATGAGCAATTTGACTAAACTTAACTTAATGAAAAATACAAAATTGTAATCTTTTATCAAGCTAAATTCATTGAATGTGATTGATTTATCATGAATTTTGTACCAAATAAGCTAACCTAAATGGATAGGAAAAAAATTAATATTATAATGTTTGATTTGGCATGTCTTACATTTGTACTTTTTTACGTTAATGACTGCACAAGTTTAAACAAACAAGATTTTCCAATTTATTTTTATTTTACTGTATAAGTGCATCAGGTGTCAATCAAATTGAGTCTGTTTTGGTGGAATAAGTATTAAGAAATATTTTTATTTCATATTTGTTGAATAATACACTTTTTTTCTAATGAAGGAAGACTATATCTATATGTATATAAAAATAAAAACGTTACGCAGGCATCCCCTGATTTAAAAATAAAATTGTCTAAAAATAAAACCTTATAATCTTGTCCCTAAAAAAATAACAATGAATAAATTTTAATCCATGAACTATGAATGAAATATACTAGAAAAAAACATTTTCAGCATACAGTTTGCACAAATATGTACCTATATATATATATTTACGTGCAGTTGGATGAATGTAAAAGTCCTTCATAAAATGTTAACTGGCATACCTTAAAAAAATATAAACGTTCAATCTAGTGCACTAGGATGCTAGGATTTTTATGGCTTAGACTTGATAGATTTTTGCAGAAATTTTGTACTTACGTGAATGTGTTTTTATAAAATTATTTGTACTGTTTTAGTTTTCGATAACTTATAGAGTATAAGGTGAATTGCTTATAGTTTATTATTGTTGAATCTTTGAGCCTGTGATTCATTAAAGTTTTCAATTTTTCATCCGAGTTTTTTATGATTTAAATTTATCCTGCTATAATGATGTCTGCTACATTGTTAAGTCACTAATTTACAAGTAGTTTTATTCTACACAGATATCTTGTTCTGACTCTATATTTCTGCTCAAGAATTTCTACATCCATATTATAAACAGACTCATAGATAACATTGTTATAGGTTTGTGTTTTCATTTTAAACATTTCTACCAAGTATTTTCCTATCACATAGCGTTATTTTATCATTAAAAAAATCTCCTGGACGTCTTGATAAAAAGTGTGGATTGATTTGAGTTTTTTACGTTGTTCGTAACATCTGGTGTCGCATCCACTTTGCCGCTTGCTGTCTCGCCTGCATCATTCGACAAGTCTATAAGGTCTCGTTAGTTTAACAACCCCTTTATCACTGGGACTACAAATCATAATCAACCAGAACATTCTTAATCAGATTCGTTTGGTTTGTGCTTATTGAAGGTCAAGGGTGCTTTAGTTCCAAAAATTTAGTCTAATATATTTTATAGTTCTGACAGATAAAATTACTTTATATCTGTATGGTTGGCATTATGTAACTAATCATGAGCTCAGCCTAAATGCCTTGGTGGTATTAAATCAAATTCATATGTCTACTAATTAAAAATAGTGAACCAAATAAATGTTTTGCTCACTATTAGTCAGCGGTATACAATATTTGAATAGACTGGAACTTGGTTAAGTGTGTTTCATTTGATTTCACATTAAATTAAAGTAAGTTAAAAACTAATTTGACAAAATTTTGCATGTTAAGTTTAAAATAGTTCATTTATTAATATGCTTGTTGCCCTTAAGTCAGAGGGTACAACCAAAACGTTAACTAACATCCACGTGGTGGAGGGAACTGCAAAGAACCATCAGTAATAATGAAGAAGAACAACTTTAATCCTGGATCCTTTTGCATTTAGAAGTTAATTTATTTTAACTCAAAAATATACTTATTCAAAAATAATCAACCAACAAATCAGAACCATAAAAAAAAATTGCAAATGTTTGTCAACAAACTGTAACGCTAAGCCCAACACCTTAAATAATCATTACTCAAAGTCCCGCATACGGCTTGCTTTTCAAACTGACACAAAGTTCACCAAAGGTATTTTAGGTTCTTAACAGGTGTCTGATGCAAAAAATACTAGCCCAGTAGAAATGAGAGATACGTCACGCAGCATAAGTTCAACAGTCAGGGAGATTACGAAAATTCATTCTTTTCTAGCTCCGTGAAGACTCTGTGCAAAAGTTATTTCCTGTTAGTTTCAACTTGTTCAGAAAAACGTATATTTCAACGTAAGTGTGCGTTTGGTCATCACACGTTTTGGAAAGATTACAAATTTTACAAAAATCAGCTCCCGAGGGGGAGTTTCCATTTGTTTCTTATAAAAATCTACAGTTTTACTCTGATCTCAATATTTTGCAAACTTGACATCAAGGAAGGTCAGTTTATTTGAGATTTTGGAAAACCATCCTCATCCTCTGTTCCCGTACCCATTAAAGCAAAATGTCGGTAGATATTTACTGTCATGAGATTTCGAAAAACATCATTCCTATCACACTATAAAAGAGCTCTTTATGATATGTTTGGTAGGTGCAACGCCATGTATGACATCTAGTAAATAAATAAAATAATTAAAATTTTGCCCTCTTTCCATAGTTGTAGACAAACCCATTTGCCACCAACCTATCTAAACATTGGCTTGATTCTACTCACTAGAGATAAAAATGTTAAGTTTCACAGAGTTTTATTTAAGTGACTATACATTATAGCAGGATCTTTTGTGTGGTTAAAAGTTAAGGCTCTGATCTGATCTACTTTAAGAATGTTAGTTCTTTAAGACATTTGGAAGCATTTTGATATGTAATAGCTTTATTTGCAAAACCTGGTGCCATGTACATGTGTGATATCCGTAGTGATTTTGATAGCCTGCAAGTCTTACTGTATTGGCTCTTTGGAAGTCAAGATTCTTGAGTGTGTACATGTGATTGTATCTTCGTGGTGCTTCCAGGAGTTTACATTTTATATGTTTGTACATATACAATAAGCACAATTCTGTGTAACTGCACTGTAAAGAATGTGTTTATAATGATTCATTCACTATAACAATTAAAAAAAACTTAACCCAATATACTATATCATAGTACTATATCATGCCCTCTAATGTTACCATCTGAAATGTTTTTTTATTTGTTTGTAAGCCATGAGCAATTTCCAAACTCTATGAAAACATATCTCATACAATAAAATAAATTCAGCAAATGTAAGACACCATCAGTTGTAAGAGACATGCCATCTTTTGAACTCACAGTTGCAAAAATGAAAGTGTTGTAACTGAGTAAATTCAGTATTTATTATTGTCACAACTTGTGGAATCTAATAATAATAATAATAATAATAATAATAATAATAATAATAAATAATAATAAACTCATATATTACATTTCTAACTTTTCTTAAAAACCTTTAACAATATAAATAACAATACTGGTGTAAGTAGTCAACCTGCTTACAGTATTGATTTTATGCATGTAATATTTATTATTCTTTTAATGCCAAAAATTAACATATATTCCTTTATTTAGAATTATACAAGCATATTATGTTGGCTAACCGAACATCGCAACAAATTAGGTCCATCGGTTTGATAGGTGTTTTTATTTGGATTTTATTTTTTATTATTCTTTCTGGCTGATGAAAATTGTAGTTATCTGCAGTGTGTATTAACTAGGTGATCTGCTCTCCACACAGCAGAACCTAGGTAGTCCAGCGATTTGTGTTGGGAACGTACACGTCAGCAGATGTACCCGTGTCTTCTCCAGCGATTCCTTGGGGAATGTCTTCGTCTTTCTGCCGCTCCCGCACCTAGCAGCAGAGATTGTTAAATTTGTCATCACCATTCCTACTTCCAACTCTCCGATGAGATATTCTCCAATGCTCTGCAATTGTTTGCAGTATTTTGCTTTGAGTCTCTGTTTTCCCAAGTGCCTTTTTTCCATATGATGGATGCGTACTCAAAGGTCCAAAGATTGGAGTTTCAAGTAATTCACAGACTAGCTACGGGACATTTACATCAAGATCTGAGACATAATTTTCATCACTTTGAAGAATTAAAACGAAAAACTCACAAGTGAAGTTGGAGATTGACATGATGCTCAAAATTGATGAAGGGAAGATAAGCCAAGAGGAGAATAGCAGAAAATAAGAGAAGAACAGCCAGGAAAAGAAGATCAAAAAAGAGCAGAAGATAAGCCAAGAAGAGTTTCAGAAGACAACAGACGTGATAAAGATGGGTTACAAAGCGATGAAGATTAAACAAGAATAAATGAAGACAGTCGAAACAGAGAGGAAAAAATGCCAAGAAGAATTGGAGAAAAGCCAAGAAGTGATGAACATTAGTCAAGAAGAGATGGGGAAATACAAAGAAGAGATGAAGAAAGACCAAGAAGAGCCAATGAGAACACAAGGAGTCATGAAGATGGTACAAGGAGAAACTAAGTGCAGTCCTGATGAGATTCAGGAGAACCAAGAAGGGATGAGAAACCAAGAAGAGCCAGGAAGAAATGCGGTGTGAAGAAGTAGCTGCAAAAGAAGTAATAGAGATAAAAACGGAAGAAACAAGCTAACCGTTGGAGGGTAATGAGCACTGTTCTCAAGAATATCAGGCCCGTCCAAGGCAACGGGCGGCCCGGCTCGGGCAGCTGGCTGAACGACATGGAGCATCTGCGACACAGAAGTGTCGTCGAGTGACGAGAGAGGCTACATCTGCTGCTAGAAAGGGATATCTAATGAGGCTGTACAGCCTGCGATGGAGGAAAGGCAGGAGGCTTAAACATTGAGTAGCATGGGGACACCCAAGAAGAGATGAGTTACCTGTTTAGGATGAACAAGTTTAAGGAGGGGGCAGTGCTATGAACGCGAGAGACAAGACCGCGATGTGCATCAGGATCGAAGCGAGCTGGTGGCCACGCACTGCCACTGACATCATGCGCCATCCACTGACGTAAGGCATGCCAAGCGTGCCTGGCCAGATTACCCATCCCCTCTCCGCTCCCTGCGCACCGTCCTGCCTCAGACTGTCACCTTTTAGTGGCCTGGGAATTCCGAGCTTACAGAGGCCGCCACAAGGTTTGGTGTGAATGAGCTTCGCTGTTCTGGGTGTTTCTGGCATCGGGTCGGCGCAGGATGACGCGACACGTCACAGCCGCTTCCGTCCCTTCGAGGACGGCATGGATATACATAATTTTTTTTAGGGTTCATTAGTAGCGATGGGTCCATTTTTCAAGTAGGTACATAACTAATTTCACTGTGGATAAAAAAAATGTTTTACTAAACAAATAATTAATTAACAATGATTACAAACAAAAATCCCTTTCAAAATGCAGTTGAAACCTATGAATACAAATAGACATCATACCTCTCAAGGGGACTGAAGTCCCTGTCCCCAACCTGCTACCAGCAGTCACCCCTAACTGCCAAAAGCATCCGGCAATGGTAGGTACCAACCATTTCGCCCTCATTTCACTGAGTTTTTGGTGAAGGGAACAATATATAACAAACTCAGAACTACTCTATATAAAACATTAAATCATGCATTAAGTAGAAAATTTTCAGTAAGGCAGATGTGCTACCTAGGTTAACGTAATAAACTTAATTTGTTTGTTTTCCTGTCTACCAACTTTTCTTAGTAGCTTTGGCGTGAGGTGGCATTACCCCGCCTCCCTCCCCAAAGGTGGACATGCACCCATCTTGAGCATACCTCAGCCTGAGGCAGATAAACCGGTAATTATATTGTCACTCCAAAAAAATTTTTAAAATTTTTAGCTCCCCGCGCATCCCTGGGTCACCTTGCAGCGCCCGGCAATCCCCAACCGTTATAAACCTTATATCACCACACGACCGTGCCACGGAGTCAAACTTATATGGGACTGCCTGACTCCAGACGAGTGTTTTCATTAATTATCCGCACATACACCTACCAGTAGCCTAAACTTTTGTTTGGCTGGCTAACGTAAATTCACGGCTCGCAGATTCAACTGTAGACCTGTGATGCAAGGACTTATGGGATTGATTGGTTTGAGGGCGTACCGGTGTTAAGGTTGGAATACTGGTGGAAAATAATGGGCGCCGCCACGTGAGTAGGCACGTGGACCCAGCATGAAACTCTAACTTAGGGCATTACGTGGCCCATGTGCGGCGAGATATTAGCCCTCCTGATTTTTAATGCACACCTGTTCCTAACCAAGCCCGCTCTCAGTGTCGGGCACGCTTATAATTAACCGCAGTGAGCTCTTAGGGCGTCCCACACGCCGCTGACCAGTGGCCGACTGTCAACGTGAAAAATACGGCGGATAGTCGCGGAGCTACTGTGCTGCAACAACTTATGCAGACATTTACGTTAACATGGAGAATGACACATGTTCCAAAGTTATTTGCACCCTAACCTGTAGCGAAATATTAAAGTCCCGAAAAGTACGTACACCCGGTAAGCTGGAGGCATACACGTTACAGTCATGTTCTAATTGGAAATTACTCGGTTAGATTACTCATTACAAGTTACACATTTGTAGACGATGAAAATTAAGAGGCGAAAGTTAGCGAGTAAGAACTCGACACACGTTGCTAAGAGTCTTCGATGATAACAATTAAGTGGCTGTGAAGCCGAAACTGCGTAACTCAATTACGCTGTCCTTAATCTCTGGACACGAAATTACGTAGAAAATGTAAAGTTCCCTGTTGGGATAAAATTAATTAGTTACGAGTCGCACGAAATATCGTGCGACTGGTTGGGTCGGCGCAGAGCTGGTAAAAGGATTTTAAAAACTTACACTATTGCTGATATGTGGAAGTAGCACGAAAGTTGATGACTTGCGTTCGCGGAGCATCCGACCCCTGCGAGCTCCCGACGGTAACTGAGCGCGAGACCGCCCGGCGGCCTCGCGCCTAAACAAGTGGAGCGCGGGAAAACAGACCCGGCCGATTTTGGGCTTAAAAGACATGTTACACAATATATGATTATAAAACAATTAGACATAATTTCCCTTGGACTAGTTATCTTTTAATTGTTATTATTTAGTTGTTTTTGATTTAAAAGAATAATTGCATATTTAATTCAGCGCATTGCCACACCCGGCCGGGTGCTGTCGTCGCTTTGGTGTTCGTCGCGGCGCACTTTTATACACTCGGCGGACATCACTCTCGGGCGTGTTTGATGCACTTAAGAGTAAGTGTTGTGACATAACGGCCTGTGCGAACCAGAGGGAGCACCGGCGGTTGGCGTCAAATTCCCCCCCTCCAACGAGGCCGTTATGCTAAACAACAATACCCCTCACTCGCATGGAAGTGGTGCACTGGTTGGCGCACTAAGCACTAACCTAGTGTGTCCGGCGGCGTCGTGGTGCCTTTGTGGGCCGCACCTGTCACCATGGGGGCGGCCGAGGTGGGCGGCGGCAGCGTCGCGGCACATTCAGCAGCAGGCGGCGCGCCCAAAGTGGCACGCGTTGCGTGCGGAGGTGGCGTGGCCCCTTCAGCGGCGCGTGTGGCGGGCGGCAGTGGCGGACCCTCAGGGGCGGGCGGTGGCGTGGCCCCTTCAGCGGCATATGTGGCGGGTGGCAGTGCGCACCAGTAACTTTGTGTTCTTCTTCAGGCATCCCGAGTGGCCATAACAGCTCGGAAGGCCCTACTGCGTTAACCCTTACCTCTAGCCACAAGGCCGAACCCTCCCTGAGATCTCGAACCCAAACAAAAATCACGTAAAAATCATAGGAGGTAGCTGGGATGGCGTCAATGTGACTCAATTAAGTTGGTTTTTATTACTCACGTTACACGCGCTTACACAATCCTTCCTTGATACTGTTATAACACGCCCGAGGCACGAATCGAATTAGGTGAGGAGGCGAACCACTCACATGGTCGCCTCAAGCCGTTACTTATCACACAGATTACCGAAATCTCTGGAGAGTAAATAATTATTAATGAAGCAGTCTCTCCGACCGAGAGAGGCCCCGAGGATAAAATGAAAACGATTTGAACAAATTACTTAACAGTACTACTTCTCGGTGAAACAACGGTGATGACCTCGGGGTGTCTGCAGAGACGTCCGCTCTCGGCCGGCTGTAGAAGGAGACTGGGGAGAGACAAGGGCTTGCGGAAGGCAACATGGTGCCCTTCGCGCCGAACACAATTATTGTTAACAACTTAGCTATTGTGTGCCCCGAGTTATTATTGAAAATAACATAAACTCTTTACAAAAATTAGCACATCACATCCATACCCAGACCGTCTGTAATAATTACTTACATATATGATAGAAAACAGTTTAAATCAAGTAACGTGCTAGTTCCTCCGCCGCCCGCTAGGGAGCGTCCTTGTCCGTGCTTGCACGTATTTTATTACAAAACATCATAATTTAATAAAACAAAAGACACTCACTTACATAGCCATCCTGACACTATTTTGGGGCGAAAATAAAAGGATTACAATAATTATTAAGACTTATAGGGGTGCGGCGCACTGCAGCTAAGCATCCTCTTGCTGTAGTTCGTGGCGCGCAGTTTGAATCTCACACGGCTACGTACGTCACGATACAAATGCCGGGTAGGAAAGGTGGTGGGAAGGGGATCGGAGGATGATCAGGCTCGTGGGGCGAAGCCCCGGCTAATGTCAGGTTATATCCCATCACTTAATCTCACCCCCTTAGCCAGGCTGCAGCCGGGGTTTATTAAGTGTAAGCTAACTAGCGATCAATTCAATCTCATACATAAGTGTATTTTATAGTTTGTTCCAAACTTCTAACTCCACCCAGCTATGCCGCATGTGAATTAAATACACATTCTGGCAACCATCTCATTTTTCTTTCCCAGTAGTTTGCAACCAACTAATCAGGGATCAGCCACTTATTTGTGGGGAAAGTGCTCTTGAAATTGAGGAGTTGGAGAGGGTGCAGCACAAGGCAGCGAGATAGGTGACAAATATGTGATGGAGAAGCGAAGGCGAAGGCAGTATGGGGGAAACACACAGACCATCGGTGATGATGAAGGAGCTGGGGTGGGACACGCTGCAAAAAAAGGAGGAAAGTAGAAAGGCTAGGGAGAATGCATAAAGTAATTCGCTGGGGGGAGGGGGGTTGGGGAAAGCTGGGAGCTAGGTTGAACAGAGGGCT
Organism: Bacillus rossius redtenbacheri; assembly: GCF_032445375.1. Taxonomy (NCBI): domain Eukaryota; kingdom Metazoa; phylum Arthropoda; class Insecta; order Phasmatodea; family Bacillidae; genus Bacillus; species Bacillus rossius. The sequence goes on from NC_086332.1 coordinate 6,607,536, forward strand.
GTATCGAGGAAGGAGGGATCATGTGTGGAAGATTCAAAGGGAATGGAGACAGAAATAGAGAGGAAGGCAGGTATTCCTTGTGAGGACAGGGCGAGAGTGGAACGAGATTGAGGGGAGGACACTGGTTGCTGGAGGAGGGAAGGACTTACGAAGGAGGCACCAGAGAGGGAGGAGTGAGGGTAGTTGGGAGGTGGGAACTCCTTGCCACCGGGCGGATGCCCAATTGCAGGTGTAATATTATATTATTATATTTAACTAATGAGCCACCTCCAGTTCCGCTTCATTTCACAGTCTCGAGCCTAGTGGATCACACTGGGGCCGACGACACATGCAACGACTATCAGTTTACAAGCTAGCTTGGTACCCTCTCGGACAGCAACAGAGCACCAGAAAACAACTCACTAGGCTCAGCCTGGGTCTCGGCCTTGAAACCACGGGTGATGGCAAAATATTAAATTTAAATAATATGATTGCTTTCTCATCCACTTTTAGTTGCTGAAATTAGCGACCATTAATTAAATAAAAAACTGGATATTACTTAATCATGTGCTTGTCGGCGTACAGGTTATTTATATTAGTCTAAAGGTTTCAATCGTAAAACCACCTTGAGGGCATTAAGCATAAAGCTCAAACTTTTTCGAAGAATGTAGAGGGGAAAGGACTTCTTACTACAGGATGGAAACAGTCTCATTTGTTTACATTAAACTAAACAAACGCTTTATATACTTTTTTCAAATGCATTACTGAATTTTCATGACTGATAAATCAAATTTATAATTTAAAATTACCAAAAACATTGTGAAAAAAATATGTCAATTATTCGTAGTTTTACTGTTGTGACTCTCTCTTTTTAATAAAGTTTTATTTTGTAATGGCCATTTTAGACTCGAGAGGCTGCTGGAACTTTCTATCTTCGATATATTTATGCTCGAAGCTTTCCATTTATAGTTTATATATATTTTTAAGTGCGACATAATTGTTATTGTGTTTTTTGTTGTGTTAATCAGGTTATTCCTTTTTTTCTGAAGTGCGAAAGATATTTTAGATTTTTATTAAAATGAGGCTGCTTTACGTTGAAAGCAGGGGTGATGAAGAAGGACCTTTTTGCAACTGCAGTAGTGGAAAATTACCTTGTGATATTTGTGGAGAGGATGATGATGGTAGGTTTTTTTTTTCTTTTATCTCGATAAAGGTTTTAAAAGACTTTGTCGATTGTTAATTATATGTTGTTGTTTTTTCTGTTAGATTATGCTGGTCTAGAAGGGCTTTCCCATCAGTTTCAAAAATGTTAGCGTTCCCTCGTACCAAATGATTGAGAGCTTGGTGATACATATTTTGGTAAATCTGTATTGTACGGATTAGCGCCAAAAAAAATCGTACAAATATGAAATAACTTTCATTATATGCTCTTTTACGTCCTATTTTCAAAACTGCCTGCGGAGATTAAAAATTCCAATTACTTTTGGAGATATCGCCGTTCTTATTTTGCAATACAAGCCCTATGTAATCATTCAACAGACGCCATTTTATATTTTGCCGTGTGCGCGTGAATGCCTAAATAACAGAAATTTTCCATTAGGTAAGGTTAGTTACATAATAAATACTTCAAAATAAACGGAAATTAATAATAATATCAATTAATTTTACTTGTATAGTTTTAAGTATTTATAATGTAACTGACCTGACCTAACAAAACGGGACAAAGGTAGATTAGGTCAGGTCAGCTACAGTATAAATAATTTGAAACTGAACGGTCATTAAAAATAATAAAAATTAATTTTAATGGTTGTTTAGTTTTAAAGTATTTATAATGTAGCTGACCTGACCTAACAAACCGGGAAAAAGGATGAACAGTAGGAACTCACGTAATTTTCTTTTTACGTGATGTAGTCGTTCAACTACGTCGCGAAAAAAAAAAAAATCATTCTTGTAAACAAGCAACAATGGTGAAACGCGGGAAGCCTACGATTCACTCATCCTTCTGGACATACCCGAATACTCACGTTGGCAAGCCTTTCAACAGACGAGAGGCAAACGCCCGATCGTGCATCTTCGGTTTTTTTTTTTTGTTTATTGTAAATAAATATGCAACTCATGAAAACTAATGGTCAGTTAGGTTGTTAGCTACATTATAAATACTTCAAAACATTGTGGATGGTTGATTTGGTTAGGATAGCTACATTAAAAATACTGTGAAATCATGTAAACGGTTTCCTAGTGCTGGATAGCTACATATTAAAATGTTATTTGCTAAGCAACCATAAAATGATTTTACAGTTTTTTTAATGTAGCTATACTTACCTAATATAACCAACCATATACAATGTTTTAAAGTATTTTTAATTACTTCTTGCTAATTTTAAGAAAAGAAGGCTTGCCAACGTGAGTATTCGGGTATGTCCAGAAAGATGTGTGAATCGTAGGCTTCCCGCTCAACGCCGCAGCAGTGCACAAAAGGAAATTAAAAAATTCAATATCTCCTAAAGTACTAAAGTATTTGGAATTTCTGATCTCCGCCGGGTTTAATGAAAAGAGGAAGTTAAAGAGCACAGAATAAAGGTATTTTCGGATTTTTAAATTTTTTTTAAAAAAAATCGCCAAAAAATGAATATTAAAAAATTCGATATCTCCAAAAGTAATTGGAATTTTTTATCTCCGCAGGCGGTTCTGAAAAGAGGACGTAAGATAGCATATAATGAAAGTTATTTCATATTTGTACGATTTTTTTTGGCGCTAATCCGTACAATACAGATTTACCCATATTTTTCTGTAGTTTTCCGTTTTAGTTCGGTTAGCTACATTAAAATTATTTTAAAATGTTTTGATTATTTGGTTAGAAATTACATATTTAAAATGTAGGCAACTAAACCTTACAAACTGTCCCTGCTATTTTCTTTTTGTATCAAATTAATGTTGCCAACCATTCCCAAGATTTAATATTATTTTTTCTAAATGTAAAAATATACTCCTTTCTGTATCTAATTTGTCTGGAATGCAAAATAACAGTATCTTCATTGTCAAACAATGATGTATTTATTCCCGAAGTGGGAAATAAAATATGACAAGTGTTTTAGCCTGTGACCATTTGAATTTTTGAGTGCTTGTTTACTGTTCTACATGAAGATTGCTGTATCACAAATTGCATATTATGTACAAAAATGAACTATAGGTGGTGTCGCTATTGGTACCAACTAGTTATAAATTTATAAAATTTAAAACACTGTAAGTGAAGAACTTCAAGAATTATGAAACACATACATTTGTCAAGTAGGTTTAAAAATTCTTTTTGCAATGTAAATAATACCTATAACATATAAAATTATATAATATTTATGTTATGGTTTAATAGCATAGCTAACCTTTTTTTCATTACATATTGTCTTGATTGTTGTCACTGCCCTACTCATTTCTTGATACTAGTTGTAACTTGAGCCTGTGTAGTCCAGTCAAATGGTGATTTTCTCGTAACAAAATTGCAGAAGTTTTTTCTCAACAGTTATATTTGGTTTTTGGGGTGCTGAATACAAATTTCAATTAGGATGCTTTTAGGAGGTCGGCTTCACAAGGAAAAACTCAAAAAACTTCAAACTTTCTGCACTGTTTTCAGTTTTTGCTTATATTTCAAAAACTACACTTTTTTGAAGGTGATCACTCGTTACAAAATTTAAGTAGACAAAATTATATTCAAAATGCACTTTTGAACTTTAATTTTCTGACAAGTGGTTTCAGCGCCAGAGCGTGCTGCAGAACAGCCATTTTTACTCCCTCTGCAAAAAGTCAAAAATGCTCGCTTCCACCCCATACAACTTGAAATAATAGACAGTTAATCAACAAAGACCCTTAAAACATCCTTGGAATCTAAAAGCCCCTCTCTGAGAGGACCTGTTTGCTCTGACAAAATCTTAACTGTGACGTGGTAATGTTAAACGGGTTCCTGCAGCCTTCCCTGGGAAACCTACAGATTTTCGCCCATAGTTTAAAGTATGCGTTAAAGCTTTGTTGACATGACGTCTAATAAATCAATGAACGCCGGCTGCTCGCACGAAAAAGTGTCCCATTAAGCTGTGTCCCGTTACACTCATTGTACGCTTGTGCAGCATCTATCTCAATCTCTCTTCCACTCGATTGGAACAACCATCGATTTGACTTTTTCGAGGCACATTAAACTTGAAACACTCCCATTTGTTTCCTACTTTTCCTATCATCGTCCTATCCTTAACAGAATAACACAGATTGGAAGAAGTTAAATAGCAAAAATGTATAAAAGTTATAGTTAAAATAATCTCTTTGTTAAAGTAATAAACTTATTTGAATTAATGAGTGCAAATAAAAGTAAATTTATCAATTAAATTGTAGATTTCATTTCACTCCTTCTTTGTATCCATACAAAATTGTGATAATTCAATGAAAATGAGTCAATTTTATTCATAAAAGTATACAATCATTTCATCAATGTTTTATTATGACGTCACGTTAAACTATCGTCCGTAAACCGACTTTACAGACAACCAATTTTTTTTTTCTTTGTGCAAATGTTCACAAGGGTACTGTACAACATGTGTTATATGATATGAAACACGTGAGGAGGTTGCTGGCTCAGGGGCGGGCTCGTGTGTCGGCAGTCTCGGAGTGGGCGTGGGACAGCGCGGTGGCGACCCACTCAACGGTGCTGGACGCCGGGAACCGCGAGGTGCGCTTCCACCCCACGTTCAGCTCTGGCACGGCGGCTGTGCGCGGCGACACGCCCTTCAAGCCGGACCTCCACTACTACTGGGAGATAAAGATACTGTCGCCCATGTACGGGACCGACGTGGCAAGTATTGCCCCTGCGATCTCACCTCGGATAACTCCGAGTGATGGTGCGGAGAGATGGGTGGATTATCATTGATGAACAACTGGGGCCCCGGTTGCGAACCCCTTCGCGTTATCTCGTGGTACTTGATCCGGGGTGGCCACATGTGCAACCAGTAGGGTTGGCTGATTTAAACCACAATGCTTTAAATCACGGTTTAAACCAAGAGGTTTTTTTGTGAAATGAAACCAAATGGCTTTTTTTTTAATAATTTATTTTTAATTAGAATATCTTAATTTTTATAGTGAAAGGTCTAATTCCAATTTAATAACAACAAACATTTGGCAATTAATGTTATTTTATAATTTACAGGAACTAAACATTATATACTACGTAATCAAGATCTTAACATTTAAATTATCTGAATAAGTTGCAAGTAATATATAGTTAATACTCCTCTAAAATTACAAACATTAAATTTAATTCGTATTCTTTGGTAAATCCTAGATTGTACTGTGACTCCCCATTCTGTGAGAAACACCCATTCTATGGAGAATCCTCCTCCGGTGGTTAAGTCACAGTCAGACGTGCAGTTCTTGTCAGACTTCAGTTCTTTGATTGTTATTACTTTATTGTTTCAACATGAGTGGCAGAAAATGGGATGATGTATGGCTTTCATTTGAACATGCTGAGAACCAAAATAACTGATGTAATAAAAAAACTTGGTTTGAACCTAAAAAGCTTAGTTTAAGCAAAAAAAAAAAGTTTTTTCAACCCTGTAACCGGGTGAAGCAGTATTTTCTCCTCCAGCTAATGGTCTGGTCTGCATCATATTGGTTAGATGCCCAAAACATTGGCTTAATGTAGTTTTTTAATTGTGAAAACAGTTTTAAATTACTTTTTTTTTATCGACATGCCCGAGTTTTTACATCTGAGATTGTAATTCATACTTACTAACCACCATCAGAAAGGTTAAGCACCATTTCATCAATGTTTTTGTTAAAACAATATGGGGATGGAGAGGTTAAAAAGTGACTTCAACAAAGTTACAGAATGCCGTCTCCCGACAATATTCCTAACTCCACGGTACTTACATTTCCCCTGCCACTTTGATCCATTTCTGGTTCACTCCTGTCTCGCACCCTTCGCTCGGGGTGACCACGGATAACACTCCCTGCAAGTAGCGCTCTTGGCATCTTGACGTGCATTGGCAGAGAACACCTACAGATGGTTAATAGTTGCGTATCACGTATCCAGTTGATTCCTTGATCCTAATGGCATGAGCCTGTACTCATTGATCCAGTGGTACGTGACGCTTGCTGTTTTAAGTTGGTGCGTTGGAAGATCCTGGGCAAACAAATACTCAACTGTCACAATACAAACAAATTGTCAAGTCGTGTGAAAATTGTTTTCTGTCATTATCAACTTAACATAATTATTCATATTTATATCACAAGTTTTTGTTATGTACAAGATACTTAGATTTACTAAATTAAAATGGCAAACATCGTGTATCACAGGATCAATGTATACAGTTTCATGCTATTAGGATCAACGAATAAACTTGGATAAGTAAGAAGAAACTTATAACCTGCAGATTTTTTTGTAAAACTATTTAAAACAAATTACGTAACTTGTTTGTTTGCCATACTCGGTGAGCCTAACATACTGCGAGTGACTTAATGCAAACATTTTTTTTGTAGTTTTTTTTTCTGACTTGAGATTTTACTTTTAGAGGTGAGATTAAGTTTTGAAACTTTTTATTTGACTGTGTTAATGTATTCAAGATTTGAACCAGTGCAGAACTCTTTTTAATGCTTTTCTCTGCAGAAGTAAAGAAGTGCATGTGGTATTCTGTACATTTAACTAAGCAGTATCGTGGTTACTTGTGTTTCCCAGATGGTGGGTGTCGGCACTGAGAAAGTTGACCTCGTTGGCTCAGCGCTGAGCTTCTGCAGTCTCTTGGGAGCTGACAAGGAGTCCTGGGGCTTGTCGTACAAAGGTACAGCCATTTCCTTTGTTGTGTAGGCTAGGTGTTTGTAAATAGCGACAAGCATTTTTTTGAATATTTTACTCTGCTTTCGTCACACATTAATGACATTGAATAAATTTGAAATATTCTGGGGAATGTAAAAAAATCAGAAATATTAATAGAATGGCATTTAATGGCACTACAAACTATTGGTATTAATTTTGAAGAAATTGAATTAGTGTCTGTTGTACAATAGAAGTGTTAGGCGGAAACACAAGCTGTATTTTTGCAATTTGCATTTTTGTTGAAAGTTGTTTGTTATAACATTATTTTGTAATGCTGTACTGACCATGCATTGAACTGATAGTAAAAATGAAACAGTTGTGAAGAAATGTTGTAAGTAGTGAATGATCCAATTTTAATAAATAAAAAAACTAAAATTATTTTTGAAAGAAAAATCTACTTAGTAAGAAACATTGTTGTTGGCAGGATATCATGTTTAGTTACCGTTTTCATGTTTCTATAAGAAGAACATTGTAAAAGCAAACATTTTTATGGTTTTATTTTGTGAATCGATTAAAATGCAGTACGATGAAGAAGTTAATTCTGTTCCGCAAGATCCGTTAACTTCAAAATAATGTGGTATATAGTTCAAAATGATTGACAGTTTATATTTGAGTGTATGTAAATGCTAATAACTTTTTTTGACGTGACAATATCTAATAAATCGATGAACGCCGGTTGCACCCGCGAAAAAGGATGACTAATTTGTAGTGGTGCACCGATGCGGTTACCGATGAATCGTAATCGGCGATAATGGGTACTTACCGATTAATCGTAATCGGCGATTATCTTAACGATTACTTTGTCGATTATTTACGTCCCGGCGTAATTAAGTAGGTTTTTACCGTGTAATATTTTGTTACAGATTTTAAGACAAAATACCGTAATATTATTTGTATATATTACAAAATTCATCTAACTACGTCATATCATAATTACAGATATTTCGTTAAGTTTAATAAATCTCATTGCCTCGAACAATAAAAAATACATTTTTCCTACACGTTTATTTACGTTTCGTCTAGTGATGGTTCGAATCCCATTTTTCTCGAATCCGAATCCCAAACAGTACCTTGAATCCACCCCTCGAATCCGAATCCAGTTCTCAAGGGTTAATTATAAAATAATTTATAAGTTAAGAGAAAAATTTAAACATTATGCAGAATTATTTAACCCTTTAAATTTTTATTTAAAAAAACAAGGATTTTGACACGGTCTGGATCAAGACGATTCCGTTTTTGGTCACATATGTTTCCTGCAGTGCTGAACAAACGTTCAGAGAACACTGTCGCAGGTGGTGAACACAAATATTTTTTGGACAGTTTATGTAGCCTGGGTGAACACGCAGATTGAGTTTTCCAGTATTCGAGAATGTTTATTTCTGGGTTAACTGTAAGATCACGTAAGAATCTGGTCACTTCATCAATTGCTGTAGAATCCGACTTGGTGGATTTAAGGCATTCAGGCAATATCTGTGAGTACAGTGATTCATGTATCCACGGAAATCGGAAAACGAAATTCAACATTCGACGGAACAATATTTTGTAGATACCAACTTGACATTTGTTTAAAGTCCCAAATGAAAGTAAACGCTTTCCTGAAATATTTAATGGAAACTGAATGGCGCCATCTTGGCTTAAATGGTTTTAGGCCATAAGAAATATTGTTGTGCGTCTTTTAAAATTAAGCCTCACTAAAGCATAGTGATTAATATGCCCGAAGTTAAAAGTGACGGGGTGTTTTCTCTAGTTTACCCATTAAAATTTTTTATATTAATATTAGTTTTTTTTATGTTGCTCAAAATGATTGCCTAACAAATTCATTGGTTGGCCATCATGGAATTCTCAGATAATACATATTTTAACGTTGGTAGTCTACACAAACCAAACTTGGTCCTAAAAAAATTCATAAATAGAATGTGTATCAGAATATTTATAATTTAATTGCGTTTAAAATAATAATTGTATAATGTATTATTTTTGTCATTCATTATTGCATTGTTATTACTACATGTGCGACCGTAACTTGTGATGAAAGTCGGCATTATTGTTGTATTACTAAGTAACAGATTTCTCGGTAAAGTTATTTAAAAAAAAAAAAAAAAACAAGATTCATATTTAGTCTAGATCCTAAATGTGCTTTATTTTATTTTTTAGCATATTCTGAGAATAAATATGTGATTTATGCCTTATTTAATGCCAATGTCGCGACAATGCATCCATGTTCATGAATATAAAGTAAGTTTCCCAAATCAGTACATGCTTCATAATTTTTTTTTAATATAATAACGAATTAAAAGTACAATACAGTAGAACCTCGTTAATCCGTGATGCGCAAATTCGGGAATCGGATAATCCTGGACGATTTAAAAGAGAAGAAAAAAAAGAGAAGTAAAAATTGTCAGCGCTTAAAATTAACGTCACGCGGGCCGGCCGCAGGCAAACACTACAAGCCATCGCGTGGGCCGCCGCCAAACTCTGCAACGCTGTTTGTACCGACCCTTTGTGTCGCCCCCCTTTCAGCTGTCACATTTGTCACTCTTTAAACTTGAGGGGGATGTCCTGACTTCTGCTTCCCGTCTCCCTTTGTTTGTTTCCGCCCGCCAACGCACGGCAGGCGCCTGACGAGTGACGTGTCTGGCTGACATTCGGCTGTACGAGGAGGAGGGAGGGGGGAGGGTGCAAGGTCAGCAAGATCTTATCTTTATCTCTTCGGCTGTTGTAAATGACCGTGAACTAATGGCTAGGCAGTGCTGTATTTTTTTAAGCCGAGACACTAGTTCGAAGACGGCCGGCCCTTACCGTGAACGGCCTAAACCCAGCTGCTCGCCGGTGTCTGAGAAGCTTGACAAGACCTTCCGGGCTTTTAATCGCTTGTCCGTGATTATCTCGGTCCTGACCATCACGTATTAACGAGTTTTTACTGTACCTCAATAGGATGTGTTCCAAGGAAAACTTAAACAAGCCAAGTAAATTGTAAGCATTTAAGTTTTTAAAGTACTACATTTACATCAATATTTTTCCTCGAATCCCGAATCTTTTCCCTTGAATTTCGAATCTTTCGAATACTAGAGATTCGGTGGGATTCGAGGATTCGAGGATTCGACCGGCCCATCCCTAGTTTCGTCTTTTGTTTGTTTAGTGGCCTTGTTCATTACCTATAGCCAGAGACGTAAAATAGATGTCACGCAATCAAAATACCACAAACAGTTGCAGTGGATTCTATGACAATCAATCTTTTCGAGTCGTAGTAGCGGTTCAAAATCGTGGTCCCGATACCTTCTACAGTTTATCACTGCATTTTACCAACTCGTTATGGCCGTCTTTGGTAACATTATCCGTTGTTGTGTTATTTGTATGTGACGTGAAAAGTGAAAAAGTATTTATAATTTTATAAATTCAGTCAACATAAATAAAATAATATGTGCTAGAATTGGTTTTTAATCATTTTTATATAATTATAGTGAGATGGCGAGTAGGGAGGAAAAAAATGAAGTGTGCAAACATTTTTCTATAGACTCAAGTGAACAAAATAAAGCAGCATGTTTACATTGCTAAACGGTAATTTCTTGATGCAACCTTATGTGATAGTCGATAATAATGCTAGTTTTCCGCAACAAAAACTTACCCATTGTAAATTACAATTATTAGACTGTAGTTCAAGTTGTTTACAATAACAAATATTTAAATATAAGTTAATTTAATTTACACTTTGCAATGACTTAATAGTGTATTTTATATATTTTTATACTGTTATTACAACTGTATTCTCAATTTTACCTAATCTTGTTATTAAATTCACATGGGAATAAAAATTTTTGTGTGCATTATTACACTTAAAAAAAAATTTCTTCATTATAATCGGTAACTGAATCGGTATCTGCCGATTATTGCACCGCATCTTTCTCTCTTTCACTCGATTGGAACAACCATCGATTTGACTTTTTCGAGGCACATTAAACTTGAAACACTCCCATTAGTTTCCTACTTTTCCTATCATCATCCTATACTTAACAGAATAACACAGATTGGAAGAAGTTAAATAGCAAACATGTATAAAAGTTATAGTTAAAATAATCTCTTCGTTAAAGTAATAAACATATTTGAATTAATGAGTGCAAATAAAAGTAAATTTATCAGTTAAATTGTAGATTTCATTTCACTCCTTTGTATCCATACAAAAGAGTGATAATTCATTAAATAATGATCTAATTTAATTCATAAAAGTATGAAATCATTTCATCAATGTTTTGTTATGACGTCACGTTAAACTATCGTCCGTAAACCGACTTTACAGACAACCATTTTTTTTTTTTTCAATGAAAGGTAAACGTCTAAAACTGGCGAATAAAACTTCTTTGGGAGGAGGGGGTTTGTGTAGTGGCTCGAGCAGGGAAGGACTGTTCCGACCGTGCGAGGGTGATGTGTGTGTGTCTGCGCAGGCATGCTGCAGCACGGCAGCCAGTGGTCCAGCTACAGCGCTGCGTTCGGCGAAGGCAGCGTCATCGGCGTCCACCTGGACATGTGGAGCGGCACCCTCACCTACTACCTCAACAGGAAGCCCCTGGGTGAGAACGCCCTGCCCCCTGTCCTTCGAAACAATTGTTATGAAATCCTTGAAACATTATAAAGAATGTCTTAGTTCGCAAACTACACAGCGACAAATTCATACCAAAGTTTCTCACCATGTTTATATATTTGGTTATAGCGGTCGTATGGACTGTATTTTAATTGTGCCTGTTTCTGAAGTGTTACGAACTCACAGAGGCCAAGTATGACCCATTCCAAGGTTCAGTTGCAAGGCTCTAGTTTCATTGTCTTTTAGTGAATCATAAATATGTGTGTGTCTTTCCTTTCGGAGAAGTCTGGAAAGTGTATAGTAGTTACAAGCTGGCGTCGAGGCGAGTCAAGACGACGACTGTGGTGCCGGGACCTTGCAGGAGTGGCGTTCACGGCGCTGAAGGGGCGGCGACTTTACCCGATGGTGTCGTCGACGGCCGCGCGCTCGGCCGTGCGCGTCACCTGCTCCTTCTCGTGCTGCTCGTCGCTGCAGCTGGCGTGCCTGCAGAGCATCGGCTGCAGCCAGCCGCTCATGGAGCGCCTGTTCTCCATCCCGGGCCTGCGCCGGTGGCAGGGCCGTGCCTACTGGTGGCGCACCGCGCCCGCCCGGCACCGCCAGCCAGGTACCACCAGTTGGAGACCTCTCGCACACATCATGCGGAGCTTCAACTTAAAAATGGGCGCGTTCCTACAATCATCAGATCTGTTTCCATTACATTTGGTTGTGTTTGATTTTGCTTACCGTATTCACCCAAATAATCCATCCACAATTTCACAATGTGTGTTGAAAAAGCATGATCCTTGGCCTACTCAAGACTTGACAATGCTGCATACATAAAGCTCCAAGGTTGGGTTATTTGCTGCACTTCAGCCCAGAATACACATTTAACAGAAACTGGAAATATGATCCTAAGTTCTATTTTTAAAAGTTAGGTGTAAGGCTTATTCTAAACAAAAATATATATATATATATATATATATATATATATATATATATATATATATATATATATATATATTGTTATGGTTCTAGTCTGTGCAATTTATAATTTTAGGTTTATTTGAGTGTGTGGCATTTTCAGGTAAATACAGTATGTATGTAATCACTAATCAATATTGATTTTAAATTTGTTAGAAAATTTTTATGTAATGTTTCTGAAAGTCATTACATTTGTTCTTCAGATCTTTGTTCAAAGTCCGAGTATAGATATTAGTTATTGACCATATTTAGAATTTGTGTAGGCAGACTTTATTTCTGTGCGTTAAGAAATTTCTATAGCTTTTATATTTTTATGCTTTTAATTTTACCAACAATTTAAAGTGTAATAATTACTTTAGAAATGTGAAATGAATGTTTGTAGAGGCTGAGAGTGAGGAGGAGGATGACAGGAAGAGGCTGAGATTGGATTTGGAAGATTGGGAATTTCCAGAGACAAGATGCGTGGAGTACTAGAAAACTTAGGTGAGAATTTAGCTCGGCATATCTTCAAGTACTGGATTTGTTTTTATTAGGTTGTGTTTTGATCTGTTTCTTCACTGCGTGTATTACGAAAGACGGAATGTTAACACTATTTGAGCTAGCTCATTGAGAAACTCCTTAACCTGTACCAGACAAAATTGGATATTCTTTGCTGTACCAATATTTCAAGAGTTGTGAAGAATTAAAACTTCTCAGCTGACACAAAATGAAAAATATTGGTGGAAAATTACTATAAATGTAGCTCTCTTAAATATATACTGAGAACATTTTGTCCTTAAAGAAATACTATCAAATAACAGTATGTACTCGTCTTCGTCCTAATTATTGACGGTTTCGGGTTAGCTTGGTGTCCTTTATTTTGAAACAGTATAATGTCAACATTGGGGGAGGAAGTGTGTTTGTAAAGATGCACTTTGATAAAATCATAGTATTTTATTTCTTATTTTTACTTTATTACTGTTCATGAAGTTAAAGACGTGAACAGCAAATGTTTGTGTCGTAAAAGGATGTTTTAGAGTTGTGCCTTCAAAGTAGTCATAGTAACTTCTACAAACCTTTTAGGGTAAACTCTTTTTAAATAAGGTACAGGCTGTTTTTAAGAATTGCAATATGTAAATTTCATATCACAGATTTAACAAATTGTATTAATTGCATTGAGCCAAACATTTATCATTAAAAACCATTGACTGTTTGCTTGTCTCTCTGCACATATTTGTACGCAATCATAGCATGCTTTAATGAGATTATTTATCCGCATGCAGGCCTATGTGACAGAGGTTTTTGCACCAAATGTGAAAAAAAAAAATTTTCAAAAATGCACATTCTTTTCCAAGTTCACTCTAAGATAATTATCGTCAACAAATCTGATTCTAAATATATGTTATTTCAGATAATTCATTAATGTATGACCTGTTTCTATTCATACATGAATATCAATCATTGCCTAGAGCAATTGGCCTAATTGTGGTACAGCATAGCATCTGACTATAAGAGCATAATAAATACAGTCTTGGAGTAGGTGTAGTGCAGTTGATGGAATTGAAGTGTAACTTGTTTGTCTTTGTTCACAGTGGCGTTGATTGAGGGGCGTTGTGTGGCCCCGTGCCAGTCAGTTGCGATTGCTGTACGTCAGCGGAATCCAGTCTTCCAGTCGACCGAGCACTTTCGCAATCGACGTGTGGAACATTTGCACCTGTAACCACTTTCACTTCAACATCTCATAATAAGCAATCTTAACAAATGCGAAATGCTGTGGTCGGACAGGCAGGACTGCGGTAATGACCTTGCGTCTGATTGGCCACACTTCATTAGTGTGGTCTGCCACCGGTAGCGGATGCTGTGGGCAGATGTTTTTTTCTTCTTCTTCTGCCAGTTCAGTCATATTTTGGAGTGCGTGGCTGTATTTAGCAGTCCACTTGTGCGTGCTCGCTCCCGGAGTCCCACCGCGAGTCTGCGGTCAGCCTGCTGGAACCTGTCGTGTGCGTCTTCCCAGTGTCGGGGTGAGTGTCACGTTGGCGCGGAGAAGTTTGCAATGCAGGGAAATGCAGAATCTGGGAATGAGGCAGTAAATAAGTTGAGGTGTACAAGTTCGTTACTATCTCAGCGATTTCAATTTGTGTGTGCAGTGCGTAAGTTTGCGGCATGAAGAAGTGAAAATATATCTATCATTTTTGGAAGTGCTCTATTATTGTGGACCAACTAAAATATAACTCACAAGTTGCCTAGTTGACAAGAATAAGAGAGGGTAGAAATTTGTTACTTCAACACCTTGCAGTGGTAGTTATACTGTGAAGTCCTGAATATAAAAAAGAAAAATATGCTGTAGTTACCAAAACTAAAATGGTTTTTACAGTGGAAACATTCTTGAAATGGTTTATTATATGTATGTACATATTTGTATGTATACCGAAGTGCAAAGTTATTAATGCTCTAGACAAGAAACCTTTCCTGATTTTCATTTTGTGCAAAAGATTAAAGTGTGAAATAAAGTATTGTCCAGTTGTTTCCTGTTGTAGCCTAAAAAAATTAAGACCATCAGCATACAGTGTGATGGCGGTTTAATCATTTTGTGATGTTTTCCAACTGTTTCTTGTATGTTTCGGTTGTAAATAAACTAAAAATTTCTTGTACATTGTAAATATGTAGGTTAGTTATATGTACGTATAGGAATTTCAAAAAAAGTGTTAATTAAATATGGCCAAGAAAAGGATTTTAAGTATATGTTTTCAGTTAACTAGTTTAAATACTACAGGAAAATTTTGTTAACTTTTGTTTTATTTTTTTTTAAATACTTTTTATTACAAAGTAACATATTTAATGTAAGCTTTAACCTACTATTTGCATTACCATAAATAAATAGTTTTGGTACTGTTGGTTATTACTTTATTATTCATCAATAATATTGTATAATGACTCGCAAGTTAAGCAGCTGATAATTAACTAAATACTAGCTGAAGTTTTTATCAAGTCCGTCTTTGTCACAGGAATAGTTGGCAATATAGTGACTGGTTTTTACGTGTATAATGAAAGCAAAAATTTTGTCAGTACTAATAGTTAGATCTGTGTGAATATTCAAAATTTTTGATACGAATAATTTAGTTATCGTATTCGTTTCGATCGAGTTATGCTTCGAAATAACTAATATTGGTCTGCTTATGAATATTTGACATAGCATACCTTGTAAGTTTGTTGAATACCAATGTTCACTGTTGTTGTTAATTTGTGTGATACAAGTACACTTTTTGATGTTTGAATGGCACTTCATCATCCAAAGCATGAACTATGATTCAAAGTTTTTTTTTCTTGATAAACAATAAAGCAAAAATTGTGTGAACAATATACAACCTGGGATATTTGTCATTTTAAACCTCAAAACAAAATATTATTTGTATTTATTTCATCACAAGCACCAGAATGGAATAAAATTAATGAACGTCAACAACCATCACAAAACATGGCCATTCCATTGCACAAAGTAAGGAAGATAGTCACAACTAATTGCTGTAACTAAAGCTCTTATTTTCTTTGGAAAACCGAGAACTGTGCTATAGGAAACCTAACAATTAAAAGTAATTAACTTTTAGAAAGAAAAGGTTGGCTTCCAACCCCCCCCCCCCCCCCCCCCTCCACCATTTTATGTGAATATTCACCATAAATGTTTCGGAAAATCTATTTTGCAAAACAGAAACACCAAAACACTGTTTTAAATGATTTATCTTCTGTTTAAAAAATTAAAAACTTTATAGTCACAAAGTATAAGTGTTGAAAATGATAACCTCAGTTTTAATTGCAAAAATATACACACACACACGTGCACATGGCAGCCATGCTTATGTCATTGCTACTAAGATAATTCAACAGTGTCATTTTTCCAATGTATAATATTTTGTAATTTTGTAATTATACTCAATACGCCACTCCGTTAATACGGTATTCCACAAATTGTGTGTTCGTAAAATAACTTTATTTGCTTAAGTTTTTATGTTTAAGAAATTTCTATGTTTTATTTGTATTTAAAATGTAATTTTTTATGTTGGCATTTATCAACAGCACTGCTTTTTTAGTGGCCGCATTCCGCACGTTGTTGTTCCGTGGTTGTGCCCTGCTCCATTCAAGAGTGCACACCTTAGTTTGTGGTGTATATCGATAGTCACAATCTAACACCATGTGACACAGTAGCAGCTTCCTTGCTGTATATATCCATGATGAAACAATTGCTGTGACTCAAAAAGAATTAAAAATACTATTTACCTGGCGGCCTTTTACAACGAAAACTCCTGAATAACTAGATTTTAAATGTGTAAATATGAGCTCATTCTATCAACTTTTAATATTTTTCATAAAATCGATTGCAATGGATTTCACATTATTTTGCACTTTGCGAAAATTCTGCTGATCAATATGCAGAGTAGCAGGTTGTATAAAATAAAGGCGAATAGGAACTGAAATGAAAGGTTGGTTGGCTCTTTTAAGTTAGGTTGTGTTACAGGTTAGCTGCATAGTTTTAAAATAAAAAAATCATAATCTGGATATTTTAGCAAAAATGTTACTTATAATTATTGTAATTGACTTAACTGAATCAACCTTTCATATAGTATTATTTGTCTAATTTTTCAGAAGTTATTACATGTAAAAAAAATTGTGGTAACTTATTGTAGTTCTAATTATTACTACTCAATTCGATTCGAACTAAAAAAAAAAAAACTGATGTTTTCACAGGCCTACAATCCAGATCTCCAGCTAGCCTAAAGTTGGTCTAAATTGCACATACATGCTTAAAAATTATTTAAGTTCCAATAAAATAATATCTTACTGTTGATCATTAAAATAAAGTCTTACGGACAACCATTACTGGTTTCTACTGCTTTTTATTTCCACTATGAAAAACAAGTTACAATGGCTGCCATGAACCGATCGTGAAAACAATTACATGAAAAAAAAAAACTCATCTTGGGCAAACAACTCGCTTAATTACTTATACTAAAAACTGTTCATCAGTTATATCTTGTGCTACTACATATTGATACCAATGACTTATAAACCATTATCTGCCCGGGGACATTTTCACACCCCACACAAGCCAGCATCCATTATGCACACCATAGGATTTGATAAACAATCTGTGGTTTATAGCAAGATTACTTAAAAAGAGCATGAAACACTTAATACATTGTGAACCATCCATATTTTGTTATTATTTACGCATTTACACATTACTGCCAGGGCCGGCGCGTCCATATAGGCAAACTAGGCAACCGCCTAGGGCGCCAAGTAGCTGGGGGCGGTGCAGCACGACACACAACAGCTAATAATATAATATGTTTTAACGATTATTGAAACTAGATGAAAATGGATTTTTGTAACAGTTTGGAATGTTTATATTGATATAAGTATTTAAAGTACACGCTGACCTATTTATGATTTGTAATAAGTAAAAAGGTAAAAAAACACAAGCCTGCTTACATTTGATTGTTGACAAAATATTAGGCTTACGTGATGTATTTTGAGACTAGGAAAAAAAAATTTGGGGCGGTGGAGGGGGGGGGGGGGGGGGAATTAAGGTTTTTTGTCTAGGGCGCCAATTTACCTTGCACCGGCCCTGATTACTGCCCGACTGCTTCAGTGCACCATCGGGCACACACTGATAGCTCGGTACACCGTGGATAAGGAGGACCTTCTGAGGTAAGGCACTTGGAACTTTCAGTCCGTATTGTTTGTTAGACGCTTCACGATTCGTACTAGCCGTACATGCGTCCCTGGCGGCAACCGTCATCGTTCTATGGGCTTGAATACTGGCCAGGCAGTACCCAGTGACTTTTTGTAATTGGAATTTTCGTACCACGAAGAGCGCTGTACACCAAGATTGCTGGTTGCCGGTAAGTATGGATAATTCTAAACATCTGTGTCTGACTTTGACGCCGACCGCCAATGCTCCTCTGTCGCATAGACCGCTATGCCTCATCAACGTCTCGCAAAAGCGTGTGCACCGAACGCGCCCGTGCGCGCAGCAAAGTGCAGTTCGTGCGACGAGGCGAACGCCATACAACGAGTGCTACACCGGCGCAAGGATCCGGCCGGGTGTGGCATATCCTTCCGCCGCACTACAACAAATTGTTATAATTATGTTTTTCCACAGGATTTTATTAAACATTATTTTTTATTAATTAATAATTAAGTCTTTGCAAAATCATGTTTCAATGTGCGATTTGTCCCGAACCTGGCCGGTTCAGTTTCCCGCGAAATTCACACGTTTCCGCGGGAGGGCTGGCGGGGGAGGGGGGTCGCGCGCGGCGACACCGCTAGTGTCCTTCGAGAGCTCAACCAGGCCGGCAGCCTGCGCGCAACGCGGAACCTTCAACCTTTGCATTCACCGACATGTAGTTTTCCATAGTGTAATTTCTTTTCAACCTTTTGTACAGTTCCGCGGTCGGCCTAAATTTACCATGAGGTACTTAACTTAATTCAATCAGTGCTCCGAGATGAGTGTTTACGTCATACGTAAGTACTGTGGGGAGAGTATGTGTTTTTACGTCGGCGCTTCACGCCCAACCTAGCCTACAGGCTACTTAGTTTTGGCCCGCACGGGGCAGCCAGCAGGCGACACGTGCCATCCAACTTAATAACGATTCAGTCCCTGGGACACACCTAGACACCACGTAGAGTCGCCGGAGACACGGGCCTACGTGTTGCTAGCCCAGTTTATCAAGTGTAATGTGTTAGCGGAATAGTTGTTCGCCTAAGTGTAATTCGTCATGTCAGGGCTTATGTATCACCGTCGTACTGCAGTGCGCCACCAAACTTAATAACGATTCAGTCCCTGGGACACACCTAGTCACCACGTAGAGTCGCCGGAGACACGGGCCTACGTGTTGCTAGCCCAGTTTATCCAGAGCTAGGTATTAGTGTAGTGTATTGTGCTTCAAAATATCGTGTGCCATGTCAGAGTGTCTTTTGTAACTTTCGCGTCACGTATACGAGTCTGCCCCTCATGCGCATAAGAATCGTGAGCCGCCACTGAGGAAGTGAGCTGCGCGTGTGACTAGTCGCGTCGGGCAAACCGTTACGGCCAGAACGGGCAGCACCATGTATTGGGCTGTGCTGTATTAAATTCACCAACTATCTGAAGAGGTTTTGTGTTATTATTCAGGCGTCCCGAGTGGCCTCAACAGCTCGGGGGGCCCTACTGCGTTGACCCCTACCTCTAGCCACAAGGCCGAACCTTCCCTGAGATCACGAACTGAACAAAATCACGTCTAAATACTCAGAGGTAGCGGGGACGGCGTCAACTTATCACCTGCTTTCCAAGGAGTGGTTGAACATCACGTCGTCTCGACCATGTTTCTGTCTTGCATTTGAGTAATACACAATGCACAGTTTTAATTTGCACATTACTGTTCATGCTTGCAGGGATGTTTTTCGGGCTTATTTGCCTTAGCAAAAATTGCTTGTTTAGGATTTTCCTGCCGAATATGAAATATACTTTCATGGTCCGAATACCTATATTAATACTAGTGTATTAAATAAAAATTCGAATAAAATATCAATATTATTGATTATAATCATTCTAGTTATAAGACTCATAACAAAGTATGGTTTACCAGTAATTAAATTTTAACACGATCTTTAAAATAACAACTGTGTTAATAACGGCACAATTTTGAGAATATGTTAGAAAAGCCATAAAATGATCTAATAAAAATATTGTCATCTGCATATTATTAGTACCTACATGGTCAATAACAATTTGTTATATCTGTTTAAACTAATTTGGGTTATTATTTTTAGTATCTCTGTCACACACAAAAATACTTTCTCTGTTAGTAAACATTAATCATCAAAACTATTTATAGAAACTTTGTTTTACACTAATTTAATAATTTTGTTTTTGGAAATCATCACCCACCATATATAGAAAAGAAACTTGTTTTGCTTCCGCGTTGTATATCTTTTTTAACTCTATGACTTATCAATTCAGAATTTTTCATTAGGTTCGTATTTTGGCAACACTTTTTGACTTCCCATTATGTTATATACATATACATATATATAGGATTATCGTGTAGTGATGGGCAGAACGGTTCTTTTGACCGAACCGGTACTTTCGGATCAGTTCCGTGAAAGATTCGTTCAGAACGATTCGTTCATCTCGGTCATTTCGTTCTTTTCTGTGAATAGGATCTGGCTCTTTTATCAGGTGTCGTAACTCGTTCATCCTTTAGAGTATTGGCTACGTGTTTGCTTCCAGCCTCCCCTCGTTATCGCGTGACCCGATAACGAGAGGAGGCTGGATCGCGTGGGTGGTTATCTTTATCTACTCTGCATGGGTAAATGAAATTTCAAACGTCTAGTTGTATACTGACTGTTATAAAATTATTGACTGTTGATCGCTGCAAATGCTTCATGCAGTGATTCTATATAATACGGGAGCATTAAATCTTAGAATGTTAGGTACGAAAGTGATCTTTCTTAACTTTAATTTGTAATCGCACTATTATAGCTAGTACTTGAACATTGCTTTTCGTAGCCAGTGAATCACAGTTGCGTATATGAAACAAGATTATTTATATTGTATTACTTTTTAAGTTACAAATATTAATATACAGGCTATTTACACTCTAGAGAGAGTAAAGTGTTTACATGTAGACCAACACATTTAGAGAAAAAAAGACAAAAATTGAATACTACTACTGCGATTCAGTATGAAGAGAGAAAAATGAAGTAGGTACATTAATTAACACCTAAATGGTAAGTGTGAACATTTGTAGTTACTTTCCCTGTTATTTTTAATTCATGTTTTTTTTCCCCCCCAAATTTGTGTATGTGAATGTGAAAACGCAATTTTAAACCACTACTTAACAGTTGACATTTTCAGGTATAGATACTTTTCATGTTACCCTATTTTATTTGATCAGTTATCGTTTGCTCTTATGAACATGCTCACGCTGTGATTACTAATTCTTCAGACTCCTGACGTCATGAATCATTTCACGAACGAATCAGACCGGGCGCGTGGCCGGTTCTCTCATCTCGTTCTCTCGTTCTCTCCGCGTTTTCGTTCTTCCGAATCTTTCAAGGTACCGGCTCTCAAAGAGCCGGTTGGTTCTCTCGTTCTCTCCGCATTTTCGTTCTACCGAATCTTTCAAGGTACCGGCTCTCGGTTCTTTACATCGCGAACGAATCGCAAGATTTCGTTCTCTCAAAGATTCGTTCTTTTTGAACGAATCGTTAACGAACGACCCATCACTATTATCGTGAAATCATCTGTCTTTATAATTCTATGTCACTCTGTGGAAGGTTTGTTTGACAAATTCCTTGGTGAGCAACAACCATATAGCTAAATTGGTGAGTATAGATTTACAGCTCCTTCTCATCCAGCCCCGTTTATTTTGATGGCATGCTTTCGTTGTCATATTTCTTGGCATGTCCAAATTTGTGTTTCTTCTATTTCATTATTACATTGCCGTGGCCCCACGCAGAAGTCAATAAGATTTGTGATTTAGAAGTGTATACGTCAATCTGATGGGAGGTGTTACGTAGTTCTTACATCATCACGTTAGTAGTTGTATGCAAATTCTATTTTTCCTGACTAAATTAGCTGATTTGCTTTGGAACATCGAGAAAAATAGAAGACTGGTTATTTTTAGAATCGAGAAAAAGCAATCGGAATTAAAAGACCTGGAAATTTAAGTTTTTTTAATTCTTCTAATGTTCATTTAAGTAATTTTTAGTGTAATTGGCCTTCTGATAAAATCAATTTGAAATTCTAAATGTTGTATAATACTGTTATTAGGTTAAACAATTGGTTAAGTTAGGTAGTATTAAAATAAAGAAGATTTATTTGATCGGTCGGTTAGGTTAGGTTAACAAAATTTAAAATATTTAAAATTGTTCTTTACAAGTAATTCTTTACAATGTAAACTTTATGTTTTTTAAGGACATTATTTTACAATATTTAACTGCATAATGAATTTTTTAATTCATACTAGATGCTAAAATATTTGGATATTGCTTACCTAAATAACCTTTAGCTTTTGATCGTACAGTATTTATTTTTGAATGTTGCTCATATAGCCTAACCAATCTGTTGCATTTAAACAAAATTTTAAGTTTTTTTTTTACTTAACCAATTTTCACACTTTAAACCTTTCCATTTACATATTTAAAAAAAACATTAAAAATATCATTAATGACATCATATAATTAATATATTATTTTCCCATATATGGCTTAAGTGTTAGGCAATAAGTAAACATAAAACCTTAATATACTATGTCCAACATGGCTGGTATAAGACACTACCCTACCTATACTATTTGAGAATAACTATTCTCTCAGGTAGTGAAATCATTTTAATAACGCAATGTCGCTTAAGTATTTGTAGAAAATAAAAAACAATTTCAGAATTTTTTTAGCACTAGTTGCTACACTAGAAAATTATGCTGATAAAAAACCTGAACTAACACAAACACTGTGACAGCTAGCCAAATTCCGTTTGAATTGCACAAATATTTCAATAATTTGTTTGGTTTGAAAATAATGTTCAAATTTCATACAAACAATGCTCTAAATTATTCATGATGAAAATAAAGTCTCTCGAAAATGACTGATTTTTACTGCCTCTTTATTATTCTTGACTGAAAATTCACACTACCACAGTGGCCATATTCAGATGACACTGTTTCAGATTATAAACAATACATCACAAAAAAGTCTTGTTGCTTCAAGAAATTCCAACTGTTGATGGTACCGAATAGCCAATGAAAATGTTATTTATCACTGCTATTAAATCTCATGGTTTAACGCAAACTCATAGCACAGTGGCGAAGGGTGAATTTCAAAGTGGGGGAACCAAGAGTATGTTCACTGTCACCCCCTATTAAGGTGGGGGGGGGGGGGGTACGGTGGTCCTCCCCCAGAAAAATTTGATTTTAAGGTGCAAATTGGTGCTATTTAAGCGGTTTAACGTAGCTCTTTTGTAGGAAATTTTATGCTCTTTAATTTTGTATCTAATTTTTTTTTTTTTTTTTTTTTTTTTTTGCTAAAACCCATAGTTTGGAAAATACTTAAGCAAAAGCTATGAACTGTACCTTTAAACAGCCCTCCCACCTCCCGTTCACCACCGACAAATGGGTCTATTAGTATGTTTTTCATCTATTTTTCTTTTGTTGCCTCGACTAATAAGGCGGCTTCCGCAGAAAAACAATTTTAAGTGTCGATGAAAGCTAGGCCTAAGAGTTTCTCTTCAAAATGTTAAGTCAACATTTCCTATATTATAATAAAATTAAAAAGCTGGTATGACTAAAACTTGAGCAATCGTCGTTACACAAAGCAAGATATTTTAATCAGTGAAACAGTGAAAGATACGCTCGGAAACACATCACCAGCATACCTATATCAAAATTCACGAAATTATGATTTTGGTAGTCAATGCAATACATGTTAAAGTCACACAGAATTTTATAATCTTAACTCTCACTTTCAAGCATGAGCATGTATGGTCATTTTGTTAGGCTATTTCGCTTATTAGATTTGAAGTGTCTTTTGCACTAGCACTGCACACCGCTTGATTTAGCATTTGTTACCATACACGATATGTCTGGCGTGGGTCTACCTTGCAAAATTAAAACTCGTTTTTGTTCGAAACTTTTAGCACAAAAAGATGAAACAAGTAAATTTTCTAGAGCTGTAGCAAATCGTATGTACTCGGTACTGAGTAACGGGTGCGCCATCTAGTACCGAGTAACGAAACATTACACACGGCTGAATCTTTATACTCGCAGTTTTCGTATGTTTTACGCATGCGCGCGCATATTCGATGAATTTACGTTACAAAGAACGATGTTTGTTTATTAAGTAAAGTATAATTTGGAAATTCGTCGTTCAAGTTTTTTTTACTGTTTATTAAAGGTATTGTGTGTGTAGACAAAGTTTGAGATTGGAACAAAAGCAACGTAAGAAAGTATTTTTTACAAATGAGAAATATGTATGTTTTTGTTTTTTAGTATCGCGTATTTTCACGTTTTTTTTGTTCTTATCTTAAAAGAGATAATATAATAAAGCCGCTATAATGAGATTTAATTGTTTCTTGGCTAACAAAAACTGTTAATTATCAAATATTGTTAATTGTATATAATCTATTTATTATTTACGCGACGTCATACTGTACGCGTACGCAATACGACTCGATTCGTTGCTGCAACATAACATAGCATGTTATGCGGTATCAGAAGTAACGAGTAATGTAACGATACAATAGTAACGAGTACTAATTGCTATAGTAACGAATACATACGGATACGCTTTTTTCGTTACTTTTACACCTCTAAAATTTTCTACCACGCAGTCACAAGCGCGTCTGTTTCCTGCCGCTCCCTCCCCTACTGCGACAGCCTCGTCCCTCCGCACACCCCTTAAAATCCCCTCCATGGCCAGGGCCCGCAGAATAGACTGTTGGTTCCCTTGGCCAAGCCTACCGTAATGCTGTAGCTATGTGGCCACTTTTGAATTTGACGAAACTCTTCACCAAAAACTTGTGACGTAATTAAGTATTATAAAGTACGTATTCTTAATGTAGTAAATCTGCTTTCAGGCTGTCAGGCGAGTTATTTTACGCAACACGAAGCACACAATTTATCTAGAGAATACACCATGCGTCACGCGATGGAACCAGCCCTCTGGCTTGGTTCCCCAGGTCGGAAGCCGAAGCTGAGTGCTCACGGAAACACCCGAAGGCGAAGGCGGAGAGGAGTCGGCCACCAATGAAGGCGCAGAAAGCAATGGTAGCCCCAGGGTGGGGGGGATGTGGAAGCGGGGAAGGCAGAGAGAGAAAGAGAGGCGTGAGAGAGATGAAGCGATAGCTGAAGAGGTTCAACGCACGAACGCGCCTACACAAAGTGTGAGGGCGAGCTGTTCAAAAAATACGAGTTGAATTATTTACGACAGTAGACAAGTAGTAATATATTTATTTTTTTTATTTGTCAGCAGTAGGGAACCAATGGTTCCCTTGGTTCCATGGAATATTCGCCCCTGTCATAGTACAAGCCAAGGACTTTTTCCTTGGAATGACGACTAAAACAAATTTTGAAGTTTTGTTTTTGGCTTAACACTTACTGCGATACATGAATTCTAAATAAAAGGTCCAAAAAATTATATGTCGGTGCTTTCCAGACAGAAGATGCGAAATTTGCAAATCAAATAAACTACATAACTATATTATTTTTTAAACCATCAGCCAGCTGAGACCTTTCAGTTCCACGTTGACAAAACAAGTACAGTAGAGTCTCGCTAATTCGGACCCCGCTAGTCCGGACATCCGGTTAATCCGGACGGATATAAAAAATAAGTAAATGATGAATAAGAATATTGTGACAAAGGAAAATAAGAAAATATATTTGTAAGAGAGGGTCCTCTTGCCCTCAGTAGCCGGGAGTATTACCGCTAGTTTTCCGCTCATCGTCTTTTCCAAGAAGTGACTCACTCTATCTATACCTGCGAGTTGTTTTGTTTTGTTCCCTTCAGTCGATGGTTACTCGTGCTGGTGACAAGTGTTTGTGACAGTTTAATTTTATTCAGTGCGAGCATTGTATTGTGTACACTTATTAAGAGCAACGTAATGGCTACTAAACGTAAGAAAGTGACTGTAACTATGGAGCAAAAACTCCAAGCCTTATATCGTATTGATGCGGGTGCATCATTAACTAGAATCGCGCAAGATCTAGGAGTGGGAAAACAAACTGTTTCTGATTGGAAAAAAAATCGGAAAGAAATTGAAGATTTTTGTGCTAAAATGGTGAGTAAGGACAGTCTGGGTAACAGAAGCACGTTAAAAAAACCAAAAAATGAAACTATCGACGAGGCTTTGTACATTTGGTTTTGCCAACAACGTGAACAAGGCGTTCCGCTGTCGGGCGTAACATTTCAAGCGTTCGCGCTCAAACTCAATGAAAAATTAAAAGGTGACCCTGCTTTTACTGCCAGTGTGGGATGGTTATCTCGTTGGAAAGATCGACACGGTATTCGTGAACTTAGTGTAAGTGGTGAAATGTTGTCAGGTGACAATAGTGCAAGTGAAGACTTTAAAGTAAAATTTGAAAAGTTTGTTAAAGATGAAAACTTAGAGCCTTGCCAAGTGTTTAACGCTGATGAAACGGGATTAAATTACAAAATGCTTCCAAAAAAAACATTAGCATCAAAATTGGATTCTGTAGCCAAAGGTCATTAGGTAAAAAAAGAAAGAGTAACTTTGCTTCCTTGTAGTAATGCTTCTGGCAACTTGAAAATTCCGCTATTGGTTATAGGCAAATCGGCTAAGCCTAGGGCCCTTAAAAATCTTAATAGAAATGCTCTTCCAGCCCAGTACACTTCACAAAAATCAGAATGGATGGACAGCAAAATTTTTAAAGCTTGGTTTTTTGAAACATTTGTTCCTAAAATAAAAAAGTTTTTGAGAGACGAAAACCGCCCAGAAAAAGCTGTGTTGTTAATTGATAATGCACCATGCCACTCGAATGAAGAAGAATTGCGAGACGGTGAAATTTTCGTAAAATTTCTGCCACCAAACGTGACTGCTTTGATACAACCAATGGATCAAGGGGTGATTGAAGCAATAAAACGGCAATATAGGAAAAAAATGATCATGTTTCTTTTAGAGCAACAAGAAGCAGACCCGTCAGCTAAGAATTAAGAAAGTGACAATGAAGACTGTCATTTACTTGGTCGCAGAAGCATGGGAAGAAATTAAGCCGTCAACTCTTCAAAAAAGCTGGAAAAATTTGTGGCCAAGCATTTCACAGGAAAAACAGGGTGTGAGGGAACTTTATACTTGAGTCCCCACTTGGAGTGTCAAATTAATATGTGCAGAGACTTTACTGCTTAGGCTCCACACACTAAAACGTTGGGCTGTGTTTAAAACTGTGTAACAAATTTTTTTATTCCTTATTGTGTGGCTCTCTGCTGGCAATCCTGACATCAGGTAGGTCACAGTTAGGTGTCACTTAATTGGTTATAAACATACATAAATACACATTGGGGTAGATAAAACTACAAATGACATAACACAACACTTTGAATATAAAATATAGAATTATTTTATTCCCAATGTAAAACGATTTCAAAATTTTAATCTTATTAATATATATAACTTAATTGCTATTCATATTCAAACAACAACCTAACTTAACATTGACATCATAGGAATTCAATAAAAGTTCAATTACCAGGAGTTATGTTGCGCACATTTAAATATTTACAAAAGTCTTTACTCGGGTTCGTTGACACTACACAGTTTTTAATTAATGTTTTTAGGGAACTTAAAATCAATTTACCTCGGCTAGTTAGGTTCAAAATGTCATCGGCAGAGCTCAGAGCCTCTCATCTATAGGACCACTGAGTCTGTTAATAAGTGTGTAAATTCGTAAAATTTATATCCAAGTATTATTTAAATCATCTATAAAGTCAATTTCATTCAGAAAATCAATGTTTATATTAAGTTTCGGCGACGATGTGACGTAAAAACGGGAGTTGCGTGATTTGTGCATAAGATGAGGACACAAAAATCTGGGCACTTTTATTACTCACGTTATTCACTCCTATATTATTTATCTTTTTAGATAAATCCTATTTCAATATTCTGAACTCCCTAATGGTTCATAATTATCATCCACTATCCGGGATGCCTGATGCTAAATAGCTAATTTTCAGGATTTAAATTCGCCGACGTCACGAAGTTGCCGCTCATTCAGCTGGCCATTAAGAACTCTCTTTCTTACTAGCTTCTCAAATAAACCAGTAAGACTCAACTTTTAAATGGTGGCCCGTGATTGGCCAAAAAACCAAATTCGGTTACCCAATTTCATAACGAAAACGTGAACTCCGAACGCAACAATTGCGCGGATAACAAAATTTCACTTAAAATTTAAATAAATAAATATTAAAATCATAATTTACATAATAAAATCACGGCGTTAATTTTACCGTTTACAGTTTCCAAGTCCATTAGTCCTTAGAGGGGTATCAACAATACCTAGTTCAAATAGTCCGGTAAAAATCCAAAGAATCACTTTTCCATAGACATACAGAACAAAATATTGCCGTTTCTGAAAATAAACAATATTGGACATAGAGCAAACAAAATAAAATAAATCGTAAATAATAATAAATAATTAAACTGTCAAAACAAACATGTTGCAGTACAAGGGACAAGACGAAACTCAACCAACTTCAACTAGCTTTGATTTTGTACATGTTTTTCAACAGTTGGAGGGTTGTGCCAACATAGAGGAGAATGACATATCAGAATGGATTAACGATGACAACGGTATTGGTCATCAAATGTTAAGTGAAGATGAAATCGTGGAGGCATGCATTGCAAACACAGCAACTGAAATAGACAGTTCGGAAGATGACGATGGAGGTACGGAGGAATCACTTGGCCCAACTCATGGCGAAGCGACTACAATGCTGGAGGGGTTGCTGAGTTACTTTGAGAAGCAAAGCGACACAACGTCTGCTGAGCTACTGACGTTGAGGCGCCTACGAGATCGCACGGCAAAACGACGGCAATCTTCTTTAAAACAAAAGAATATTACAGACTTTTTCGTGTAAATTAATTGTTTTATACTTTTTAATTACATGTAGGTATGTACAATACATATTATTGTTTTATATATGTTACATACATATGTATATAGTTTCTTAAGTACCTTATAATAAAACGCAGTTGATTTTTAAGCATAAAGATTTTTTATTTAGCCTATAAAACTTGTTTTTGATACATTTTAAAGTTGTTTACGGATGATCCGGACTTTCGGTGATCCGGACAGGGTCCGGTCCGGACAAGTCCGGATTAGTGAGACTCTACTGTACCTACAAAAAACATACAAAAAAGTATATAACTGGGGTATTTCATAAACACTGGCTTCCTATTGGCTACATATACTTTTCTTACAATTACTATTCTGTGATTCCCAGGTCACAGAGCTTTTCCATGGACATGGCAAACATCTATGTCTCTATTTAACACATGATGCAATAAATGTCTTATTTTGGCACCTCGAGGTCACGCATCTCTCTTTCAAAGAAACCACTAACGCACAATTATACACATGTAAAAGTACATCGATAAAATTAACATTTAAATGAAATAACTGAAAATTGCACAAATAAATAGTAACCAAGCCAACATTGTGATAATCAGTAAAAAAACATAGTTAAAAGGTTCTTTTAAATAAAAATAATTAAATATCAGATTACTTACAAGAATATTCCAAATGATAAAATATAAATACAAAACTAGGTTACCATGATCTTGAAGCTGTATAATGTTTGATCTATCGGCATGACAAAATATATTATTTATTCCTCTCGAAACACACTCGTAAAAGCTAGGAAGGGCATGTTTCTGCAATGCTACAACAGGAATGAATTAGGTCTTACATAGGCGTACCCAGGATTTTTTTCGAGGGATGGGGTGGTGGGGTTTCTGATTTTTAAGAAAAACTGCATAAACACCAAAAAATAATTGTTTATAATACACTTTTTTAAACTTACAAACATTTTACAGAAGAATTCTTCTATTTTTTTGGCAAATTCAGTATCCACATTCTCGTGAAAACCAACTACTGCAATTCAAATTTGTTTACATTAACTTACAAATTGGGCTGCTTGGTGACGTTCTCTCTCGTTGCTCGGTGTGAAACTTCAGAAAATGAGTTTCGAATGACATGAGTGTTCATAATATTCTTGCCTTTATTTCGTGGGGGGGGGGGGGGGGGGGGTTGAACCCCAAAAACACTTCCCCCCCCCCCCCCCCCCGGTACGCCTATGAGGTCTTAACATCTCGTTGACATTGTCGTTGGATACAGGGGTGGCTGCAGGGTTGGGCAAGCTGGACCACTCTCCCAGGACCCGCTCCTTGCAGGAACCTGCGTTGGGCCTATTACCCTGGCACCCGTGACGTGAAATGTTTGTAACTCAGTTGTAGCCTGCTATCTAGCTGTAATAATAAAAGAGAGAGTTTTGCCTGTCTGTTGTTCAGTTCGTGTAGTGCAGAGACGGAAAGGCATAGAGACGTGAACTTTGTGTATATGTTCTCCAATCGGGTTTTCTGTACCAGGAAGCAATTTTTTAAAAAGAAAAAATAGCTAGCAATCTTTAAACTTTTTTTTTTAAATATCCTCTTTTGATCATCTTCATTATGTCATTACGGAGACCTCGACTTTGTGAGTAAAATGAAGTCAGTTTCTAATCTGATTCCTGGATTTTTGGTGGATTTAAAAATATATTTGGAAAAACATCTCTTGCTTTCTTCTATATTAAAGCACATGAGCAAATTGTAACATCAAAAAAATGTCTTTAAACTTTCACAGAAAATAGAAGTACAGTAACATCTGGCTTTCATTTGAAACCTTAATAACCATACATTTTCTATAAATTTTTGAATAAAAAACTTGACACCAACCGCCGCTGCTCCCTCATGCCCGAGCGTGATGTCCGCCGAGTGAGTGTAAGTGCACCGCGACGAACACCAAGTCGATTACAGCACCCGGCCGGGTGTGGCAATGCGCTAAACTAAATCATTAAATTATTCTTTTAACTCAAAAACAACCAAATAAATAACAATTAAAAGATAATTAATTCAAGGGAAATTATGTCCAATTCTATAATCATATAGGTATTGTGAAATATGTCATTTAAGTCCAAAACTGGTTGGGGCTGTTTTCCCGCGCTTCACGTGTCTAGGCGCGAGGTCGCAGGGCGCCCTCGCGCTCAGTTACCGTCGGGGACTCGCAGGGGTCGGTCGCTCTGCGAACGCAGAGCCCTCAACTTTCGCGCCTCATCCAAGTCTCAGCAATAGTGTAAGTTCTTCAAATCCTTTAATCAGCTCTGTGCCGACCCCACTCAGTCGCACGTCTTTTCGTGCGACTCGTTAACTAATTATTTTATCCCGACAAGGAGTTTTGCATTTATTACGTAATTTTAATGTCCAGAGTTTAAGGACAGCGTAAATGAGTTACGCAGTTTCCGGCTTCAAAGCCAAGTAATCGTTATCGTCGAAGGCTCCTAGCCAGCCACGTGTGTCGAGTTCTTACTCGTTAATCTACATATCAAACATTCATCTAATTGAAATGTGTAACTTATACGTGTAATCTAACCACGTCATTTTAATTAGTGACTGTAACTTGTATGTGTTATCTAACCGGACCTACTTACTTTTCGGGACTTTTATGTTTTGCAACAGGTTAGATTGCAACTAACTTTAGAACATTCATTCGTACGGGCTATTTTACGTAATAACGCCAATCTCTGCATACGCTGTTGCAACCTTGCAACTCCGCGACTATCCGCCGCATCTTTCACTTTGATAACGGCCACAATATAAGTCCGCACATACCATTTTGCCAACTATCCTGGTCGCGCGCATCGTCTACGCATAGAGACTCACGTGCCGCGGCGGTCAGACAACAGACGCGGCCAGTACTTGGACCAGTGTGTGTAACGGTTCTTAATAAAGTGCAGTGTCGTGTCAACCAGTTTACCATTTATTTATAAGGCGTCCTGGGTGGCCTGAACAGCCCGGGTAGATTTCGAACCGCGATGCGCTCCTGCCTGCAGCCACGAGGCTGAACCCCTGTTAATATCCCTGAGATCATTTTTCAAATCAATAAGTACTTAAAAAACTTAGACAGGCAGCGGGAGTGGCGTCAAACTGTTATGTCAAATACTGTGTAAGTATATTGGTTTGATTTAGATAAATTGTTTGTTAGTGTGACTCACACAAAATATACTAAAAACTCGTTTTTCCCCTTATTCGCGGATTCAAAAGGCCTTTAAAAAGCTAAAAATGATGTGACTAGTTTTATCTTAAGATCTAGTGTCTACTGTCTCACTAAGGATTTTTTTTTAATTTTCAGTTCTAAAATGGTGAAATTGGGTTACGGCCCAAAATACAGTAATCTTGATTTTCTAGGTTTTTTTTGGGTTAAGTAATTAATCTTTCAATTAAGTATGGTTTCAGATTATTTTAACAATAATGACGTATTCTTAATGAATAAATTGTCTCTGTGTAATTTTATACACAATTCACAAAGCTAAAATGTAGGTACTTATTCACTAATTGATTTATTGTATATCTAAATACAAATATCTTAATAATATGAGTACATAGGTTTATAGTAGGTCATTTATAGTAGCAGAGGATATTTTGGTAACCCTTCATATATACAAACCCACACTGTTCCAAGTGAATAATGTATATTGTAACATTGCAAGACCCTTCCCTCCCCAGAGTTTACGAGTATTTGTTAAAGGAATAGGTTAATATATATTTTGTCATTCAGAAGGGATCAACTGGTAATGTAAGTTCAAGGTCATAGTAACCTAGTTCTGTATTGAAATTGTCATTAGGAATATCCTTGTAATTAATTTTATTTAGAGAAGCCTTTTAACTATGTTTTTTTACCTATTATCACTTTGTTGGCAAGGTGACTATGTTTGTAAGTGTGAATTGCAGTATTTAATTGCATTTAAATATTATTTTCATAGCTTTAGTTTTTTAGTATGTGTTTCATAGTGTGTTAGTAACGTTTCAAAAACGTAGGACAGTGGTTTCAGAGAAGGAAAGATAGAGGCCCGATGCCGTGCATCGAAATAATGGACGATACATTATCGTAGTCTGTGTAAGAGAGAGACAGACAGGTGACAGAATGTAGGTAAGGCCCGCTGAACGGGGAATCACTTATTGGTATGTAATTGTAAGAATAAGGGTTGTAGCCAATAAGAAGGCATTTTAACTGGAAAAGTCCCCAGCTATGTAATGCTTGAAGGACTTACATGTTTTTTGTACTGGCTTTGTCTAGTGAGTTGTCATTTGCGGGCTGGGTCGAGAGTCGCGCCGTTTTGGCAGCTCGGCAATATGTATTTTCTTTCTAAATTTATTTTAATTTTTTTTTTATTTTGAGAATCACCAATAATAGTCTTCGAGTAAAGTAATCATCATTAACAAACTTTTCACACAACTACTTGCAACAGTCTGTGAAATATTTTTTCAAGGATTATGTATGTGCAAGGAACAGTCATCGTCTTAACTGGGCATAATTGTGACTTGTCGCAATATATTCTGCTTAAAGAATAAAGTAGAGTCGGCCAACTGTTAAATTCTTTGTCTGTCTTTGTCTCCATGTTTGATAACATTGTGAGATTTTATTTGCAACACATTTCACTTTTATATTGTATTCTTTTCTATAATGCAGTTGTGTGAGATGGTTAACATATTTCAGTTTTAATTCAAGTTCATAATAAATTAATTTCCATTTTAATACTTCCTCTCATCTGCTATTATGGGATAATCTAATATAATAAAAGAGAGAGTTTGTCCCTCTGTATGTCTGCCTGTCTGAACAGTGTGAGAGTGTTAAGCCCCGTCGACAACAGTCCAAACCCGAGGGCGGTCCGTGTCCTTATCTTAATGTGATCCATCACATGGTTGCATGGAAAACTGCCCTGTCTACAATTGCGATGTCCAATGTTCGAATCTACTGAGATCCAAAGTAGTCAGAAGAGTCCAGTAAATATAGACCATCAAAATAAATGTTTTTCAACTTTTTTTTAAACCATTTTCGTGCATTGTAAATGAGTACGCAGCTAAGTTTTGAATATAATTTACCTTGTGAAAGTTGTGGGAGTTTAATAAAAAAGTATACCTAACAAATGAATTTCTAAGCACACTGCAAAAAATAAATTCATGTGTTCGGCCTTTGAAAAGCTTTGGTTGGAAATTGACAGCACTGATCAATATTTTGTCTCAGTCTTTTCTCAGGTTTCCACCACACCGTCTGTTATATTCTATTTACCTTCGTATAATGGAAACCGAAAAGAAAAAAATATCACAAGTCTTCTTCTTTTTCTTCTATGCTCCCAAAGGACACAGATTGGGACAAAACGTTCAAGTTGATCAATGTAATCTCGTCTACAATTGTAACATATAAAACATTGACATAAATAAATTTTTTAAATGTTTTTTGATTATTTTCAGTACTTGGTTAGGTTTTCTTTTTCAATGTAAATAACGCCCAATATGTTTCAGAGTTTGTCGTATATTAGAATGTATATTTTTTCTCTTATTTCTCATTAGTTCATGTTTGTATGTTTTTAATTTACTTAATTTAAACTTTTAAAGTTGCTAAAAGTCATTATTACCTATTTGGCTGGTTGGTTAAGTTTTTACTTGTTTTGGCTATTATCCTTTGTCTCGAAGCATTATGATGCAATGTGACTGTAAATTACATCAGTGTTAGACTGAGAAAGAGAGAAGCAGATGATGCCCTGAAGTGCAATAGAGACAGAAATGGTAGTTCCCTGCCAAGCATGGTAACTCAAGGACAGTTATATGTATGTTGAGTTTTTTTTTTCATTTCTTGTGACTTGTGCTTTATCCTTCACGGATGGAGGTAGTCAAGTCTGCATTAGTGGTTGGATGGTTGTTTCCAGTTGGGTGATGGCCCTAAAAAATAATCTTATGTAGTGGAGGAACAAATTTCACAGCTGCTGTCCGGGCGACACCGATTTATAAACATTTTCAGACATGTTTTTTAGAATTCTTTGACTGCAGTCATCAGTGTCCAGCCTGCAACAATACTTCAAAATTTGTTTTAGTCATCGTTCCAAGGACCGAGTCCTTGGCTTGAACAATGAGTTCATGTGAAACCATGAGATTTAATATCAGTAATAAATCTTCTCTTTGTCAGACATTTCAGTAACATTTTAAAGTCAGTTTCTTGAAGCAACTAACCTTTTTTTTTTTTACAGATGTTTCGTGTGTATAGTCTGGAGCAGTGTTTTGGTCAAGAGGTGGCGGCCATTGTGCTAGTGTGAATATTGAGTCAAAAATAATAAAAAAAAAAATTATTAATTGTTCTCGAGATACTTAATTTTCATCATAAATCCTGTAGAGTAACTTTTTTTTTTACGAAAAATAAAGTCTTTTCAGAACCCAGCAAATTCTTCAAATGTTTTTATGTAACGTGCAATTGTGACCAATATTGAAGTAAGTGTAGGTTTTTTATTGTCTTTAAACCCAGGAAAGCACAAGAAAATTAATAATAGGCCTACCTGTTATAATTATAGTATCTTTTTTTTTTTTAATATAATTTTAGTATTTTAAGGTCTTAAACCTAGTATGTATTTTAATCATAAATCCGGTTGTTGTTTATGATCTGCATCTTATTTTTACTATAATGAACAACTGTGAATTAATTTTAAGTACAATAAAATGTATGTAGTCTTTCGTCTGATCACAATCGATAATGTATGATTTCATTGTTTGATCAAATATATTAGTTTTTTTTTTTAATTTGGCAGTGTAGGTTTGATGGAAGTGTAGTCAATTCTGCGTGATGTGCACGTTTGTTGAAGTGTTTTAATAATAATGTGTATTGTAATGTATGTTACCTTGCTAGGTACGCCAACGATACAGGGAACAAATGCTATATGGGTAAAGGGAACAGTCAGGGAAACGGGCTGAATGTAAGAGTGTGGGAACTCCAGTGTGGTCATGCTAGCAGCCTGCCAGTGAACCTGTCAGCAGGGGTTCCTTACAGCCCACTCCTCAGGGTGCCATCTGGCCATAGGGGGGAAGGGTGCCCGCACGTAGCCGCAGGGCCGTGCCATTGTTTCCCGGCCACAGACCGGGCCGTGATGAACTTCAGTCCAGCCAGTAGCACGCAGTGCACAAGCACCTGCAGTTGGTATCAGTGGAATCGTGGCTTCCAAGTGAGAGCGTAATGCATTGTGTTCAAGTATTTGAGACAAAACTAGAAGTATTACGGCGTGCAGAATGTCATGAAGGCCACACTTGTATCGGTCACACTTTCGTTTTAAGCAAGTCAACTGTGTGCACATTTGTACAATATGAGGACTCTTATCAAACGTTTATATAAGTCGGATGCTGTGGGTTCTACTAGCAGGAATATATTTTACATTAGATACTGGAACACAAATGAACAATTCACATGGAAAAGTTTGTTAAATGAATGGTGTAATGGAAAAAAAAATCACGGGCCTGACAGGACTGGTGTGAACCAAGCGGTGCTACACAAACAAGCACTTTAAATTTTGAAAAATTAAAATGTAAATATCAGAACAGTAGTATTGAATTCACTGCCACCAAAGGATTGTTTGCAAAGTTCATGGAAAGGTAAGCAACTTGAGTTGGTCACGCCTGGGCTGGCAAGCCAGCCAGCAGACTGACGATAAGTACGTAACCAATTTCCGTTAAACGTGGTGTCGTATTTGTCATACAAAGTATTCAATGGTAGGCTTATAAAGATAAATGGTGTGACACATTTATCGTTGAGTGTTATTCTATGCATTTATATTACATAAAGAATATTTTCCTACACATTTTGAAACACATTAAGTAAATTAGCCTTGCTATTAATGGAGACTAATACTTCTGAATATGCAGTTTCGAATAACACGAACATTTTTATGAATGCATAAGTCGTGTTAAGAGAGTGATTGGTGTATGTCATATAAAGCAGGCACCTGATGGACATTAAACCTCATTTGAGGGCTATTATTAATCACACTATGTAAAAATTTCATTCATCATAACATATATATGCAATTAAGGCAATTAATTCAACAGTATAGTTTCTTTTCTATTAGAACATTACAACATGTATACAATTAGGAATCAGGGGTCTT
Organism: Bacillus rossius redtenbacheri; assembly: GCF_032445375.1. Lineage (NCBI taxonomy): Eukaryota > Metazoa > Arthropoda > Insecta > Phasmatodea > Bacillidae > Bacillus > Bacillus rossius. The sequence goes on from NC_086332.1 coordinate 6,644,603, forward strand.
TAAAATTAGGTATAAGTAAATAAAATAAGTTTGGATTGAATGTTCACAATTATTGTCAAATAACTTTCTTTGAAGGGGTTGGGGTTCTGCCAAAAGAAAATTGATCGTAGGGTTCCCTCGCAAAAAAAAAAGAAAAAAAAGAGGAAACTGCTTCTCTAAGCCAACAACACTGGCAGAGTAGGCGTTGAGTTCACTGGCAATAAATGTTCTGTGGCATGTGGCAAGAGATTAAATATTCAGTTTGGTGTGGTTTTCACCTTCGTGCTCATGATAAACTTAAATATTGACTAAATGTTTTCATGCATTCTTGTCTCATGTGGTATGCATGATAGTCTCTCTTGATGTTCCTTTTGTGTAGAAAGTTGTCTGAAACCAACATATTTTTTATTTTCGTTACATACTGCTAATAAGTAAGACATTTGATTTGTTGGGCACATATTTTTTAGGCCAATTTGCTTGCCTGTTTTTTCACCTGCTAATTTAGACATTATTCAGTATTTTCATGTGCAGATTTTGGATATTTGTTTAAGTATAATGTTTTGTTTAGCAATATAGTTGGTTTTTTATATGTGCACTGTAGCTTTTCACAAATTGCAAATCTGCACCATTGGGTATGATTGTAGATATACTAAGTTTAACCACATTTAATTTAAATTAATAAATAAATTTTCTGGCTCAAAACATGTAACATGACCTAGCTTGCTTACTTACTAAAGCTGATAAATGAGCCTTTATTTCACAGTTGTCATTGGGAACCAAGGAGTTTAAATTTTTTTTTTATTTGTACTTGAGCACAAGTAAAATGATTTAAAGTGCTATAAAAGTAAGTGGTACATATGTAAGTGGGGGTGTTACTATACCAAACACAATTCTGAAAGAAGTTATATGCTTTTAATTTTTTTTTCCAGTGTCAATAATGGGAAAGAAAAAGAGTAAAAAGTCAGTGCCTTCAAGGCCACTGGAAAAACAGACTGATCCAGATCAGCAGGGCCAATCTGAGAAAAAAGAACAGGCAGCATCTGGAAGTGGGCTTCAGGAAGATAAAACACACCAAGAACTTTTAACAGAGCAACTAGTGCAAACAGCATCACAGCAGACACAGGAGAAACAGCTGGGACAGCAGTCACAAAGCAAACAACACAGTCAGAAGTATCAGCAGGCAACTCAACCGGGCCACGTCCAGCCTTCAGTTGAGGAGAAACTGCCGGTCTCTGCTCGTGTGCATGAAGAAAGGCAGGCGTCGCAGACGTGCCAACAGAAAGGTGAAACACAGACTCCGAAACAGGAGCGTGGACGTATTGGGGGTCCGAAGCAAGTACAGCATCTGTCAGCAGCGCGTGCTACGCAGAATGTAGATTCTGGGAAGCAGCAGGAGCAAGGAAAGGTACCTTCACCAACCCTTGTGGGAGCAGAACTTTCTCGGCAGCCTCACGGTCAAAAATGTGTCCAGCCACAGCCACCGGTCGGGAAGCAACAGCAGATGGTCGGGCAGCCAGGACCTTCACAACCTCTGTCAAAAGGGCAGCAGCAGTTGGCAACTTCAACCTCAGAAATCACCCAGGCTAAACAGCCTAATGAAAATGTTCCTTCTAAACTTGACTCTGTAGTCACAAGTGTGCAAGGCTTGAGTTTACGGATACCAACACGTAAAAACTTGAAAATTGGCGGCACTATGGGACGGAAAACAATTGTTGGAACAAATCACCTGGCTTTGAACTTGACTGGAAGCAGAAGTGAATTCATCGTACATTACGATGTGAAAATTGACCCTGACACTCCTAAAAGGTTGCTGCGATTAGTAATGGAGCAGTTTCGCAAAGAAAATTATCTATTACGCTATCCAGCTTTCGATGGAAAAAGAAATCTTTACAGCTCGGGTTACTTACCTTTCCACACCAGTGTGTCAGGTTTTGTCACTGTAAATGATGAGGAAAGTTTGAATCCAAAAGAATTCAGTGTGGCTATTAATGTGGCTAATTTAGTGAGTTTGAATGATGTTTACGACTACATGAGTGGTGGCACCTCCTTAGTAATGCCTTCAAAAGTAATTCAGGCAATAGACGTGATTCTCCGTGAAGCCTCTGCTACTTCCAGAAGCCTTGTGCAGGTTGGCCGTAGTTTCTTCACTCCTCCGTCGGGACGAGTGGTGGACCTTGGTGAAGGTCTTGAAATGTGGTATGGTTTCTACCAGAGTGCTGTTTTAGGGTGGCGGCCTTTTGTAAACATTGATGTGGCGCACAAAGGCTTCCCTAAACAACAGAATGTTGTTGACTTAATATGTGAACTGTTTGGATACCACAGAAAAGACTTGCAGGCACTGAAACCATACCAAAGGGATGATCTCAATAAGTACTTGAAAACGCTCAAGGTAGATTATGAAATTCCTAATCAACCCAATACAAAGAGATGTTACAGAGTTAATAGCGTAACTGAGACCTCTGCACGCAATTTAACATTTGTGCTTGATGATGGTCAGACAACTTCTGTTTCAGATTATTTTTCTCGAGAAAAGAGATGGAAATTAAATTTTCCAGATCTCCCGTGTTTACATGTAGGCAGTCTGAAGAGACCTAAGCCAATCCATTTGCCAGTAGAACTATGCACAGTTAGACATCAAGTTGTAATTCGTAAAATGACCGACACCCAGACCACCAACATGATAAAGAAAGCAGCAACTAGTGCAGATGAACGAAAAAGGAAGATAATGGATGCTGTAAGCAAAGCTGGGTTCAATAGTTCCAAAACAGTCCAAGAATTTGGGTTCTCTGTTGGTGACCATTTTGAAGAAGTCGAAGCCAGGATTTTGAAACCTCCTTCATTAGAATATGACAACCAAGTTATCGAGAATCCAAGAAACGGTGCATGGTATGCAAAAAATTTTCTCATTGGTGCAAAGTTGATTAATTGGGTGGTTCTCAACATGAATGGCAGGCGTACTGATGATGATAAATTGTGGAGTTTTGGCTCAAGCATGAAAACAACGGGAGAAAGATTAGGCATGGTTATCGAACCACCGAAACCCCCTGTCAGCATCGATTGCAACTCGAGGGACGTACATCGAAGGCTGGGAGAGTACTTGCGTTCAGTGAGAGGCATGCAGCTGGTGGTGGTAGTGGTACCTGACGGGAAAGGCAATACGTACGCGGACGTGAAGCAGATAGCAGAGCTGCAGGTAGGCGTGCTCACTCAGTGCATCAGAGCTCGTACCATGAATAAAATGAACATGTCGGTGGTGAGCAACATCCTGCTGAAAGTAAACGCCAAACTGAACGGAGTGAACCACAAGCTCTCCAGTGGTTCGGTGCCGCCGTGCCTGAGTAGTCCGTGCATGATAGTCGGAGCAGACGTCACGCACCCTCCACCCGACCAGAGAGACGCTCCTTCGATAGCAGCCGTGTGCGCCAGCCACGACCCGAGAGCATTTCGCTACAACATTCAGTTTAGTCTGCAGGAACCCAAGGAAGAGATAATCAAAGATTTGCAAGATATAATTGTGAAACAGCTTCGGTTTTTCTACAAAAAAACTAATTGTCAGCCTAGGAAGATCATATTTTATCGGGATGGAGTGAGCGAAGGCAGATTCGAGCACGTCTTGAGGGAAGAAATGCAAGCGATTCGCCGTGCGTGTCAGTCGTTGAGCCAAAACTACCAGCCGAAAATAACCTTCATTGTCGTGCAGAAAAGGCATCACACTCGCTTCTTCCCGCTGCAGCGACAAGATGCAGACGTGAAGAATGGCAATGTGCCGCCAGGCACGGTGGTCGATACGGTCATCACTCACCCCACGGAGCTGGACTTCTACATGGTGAGCCACGCCAGCATTCAAGGGACAAGTCGACCCACCAAGTACCATCTGCTGCATGACGACGACGACACGTCACAAGATGAATTGGAACAACTCACCTACTACTTGTGCCACATGTTCTCCCGATGCACACGCTCCGTGTCGTATCCTACGCCCACGTACTACGCTGATCGCGCGGCGTACAGAGTCAAGGCCTACATAGAAGGCCATCAGATACAAATAAATAATTTATTGGAGGAACAGAGACGTAGGATTATTCGTGAAGAAATTTCAGATGGTTTCCCTATGTTCTTTGTTTAGTCATCAATACTAAACTCCAACCCGATTGGATTTTTATTGAATAAGTTTACTTTATTTTGCTTTCTTTTTTTATTTGTGGAAATTAATTTTATTATTTTCAATCTGTGTTCTGATGAATGCATTAATGTAATTTTAAAGTTAGAATATGTATTATATTTTAAATATCTGTAAAATGGTCTTAGTGACAGACTAAGGAACATTTTTATATAGAATTTGAAATATATTTTCACTTTGTTATAAGAATTTGGTGTGGCATTGCTATAAACAATTAGTAGGAACAAGACTATTTCATTTTTAAAACGGGAGATTTCTGTGTTATTGTTTTTATTTTTATGTATTGTCTTTATTCATTAAAAAAAGTAATTTATATTATTCAACAAATATAAAAAATATATATATTTCTTAGTACATATTCTTATTTTGATTGACTTCTGATGCACATATACAGTAAAATCAGCATGTCTAAAAAAAATATAAATAAATTGGTAAATATTTTTGTGTGTTTGAAACATGTGGCATCATTAATGTAAGATCAAGATCAAATAGTATAATTAATTTATTTCCAATCAATTTGGGTCATACATTCTGGTACAAAATTAATGTTACATAAATTATATTCAAAGAATGTACTATGATAAAAGATTTTTTTTTTTTTTTGTAATTTGAGTTAAGTTTTATTAAATTGCTGATTGATTCATGTTTTTAGTTACATTTAGGTGCTAAATGGTGTATTAACTTGCATTTGGGTGATATATATGGTGTATTTACATTCTTTGCTGTGTTATTTCAGTTTTATTGCAATTCATCATATAATCGTGTCCCTAACAGTTAGATAATTATATACAGTTATACACTATAAATGCTATAGGCTTTGTACATTGTGTAGTTAGTTTGGAAAGAATTGTGTAGTTGTTTCACTAATAATTATTATATTATTGTATTATCAAATATGTTGTATACAGATAATAAGAAAAAGTCCATAAAATATTAGTTATTTTCCATTAGCACATCAGACTTAAAGTTTACAGAAATGGACAAAATTAAAGATTTTTTGTGACTTTTGACGTGACGTCTAATAAATTGATGAACGCCGGCTGCACGCACGAAAAAGTGACCCGTTACGCACATTGTCCCATTACGCTGTGTCCCGTTACACTCATTGTATGCTCGCGGGCATCTATCTCTCTTCCACTCGATTGGAACAACCATCGATTTGACTTTTTCGAGGCACATTAAACTTGAAACACTCCCATTCGTTTCCTACTTTTCCTATCATTGTCCTATCTTTAACAGAATAACACAGATTGGAAGAAGTTAAATAGCAAACATGTATAAAAGTTATAGTTAAAATAATCTCTTCGTTAAAGTAATAAACTTATTTGAATTAATGAGTGCAAATAAAAGTAAATTTATCAATTAAATTGTAGATTTCATTTCACTCCTTCTTTGTATCCATACAAAATCGTGATAATTCAATGAAAATGAATAAATTTTATTCATAAAAGTATGCAATCATTTCATCAATGTTTTGTTATGACGTCACGTTAAACTATTGTCCGTACACCGACTTTACAGACAACCAATTTTTTTTTAATAGTTTTTAAAATTATACTATTGACGTGTTATTGTCTGTATACTTATCTTATAGTTTATTATAGTTTAATAAAGTAAAAAAAAATCATTAATTCATCAATGTTCTCTTGTCCTGCGATTTGTCTGAAAAACGGTAATGCACCAAATGTTTGCAAGTATCATTGTGTAACTCTTTGCCTGTGTGTCAAAACGAAATGAACCTGAAATAACCACGAGGGGGCTGTGGGTAGAGTCCCACCCTCACCCAGTCTACTGTCCTCAGTAGGGGCTGTTATTCACATTATATTTTACAAGAATTAACTTGGAGTCAGTAGTTTACTGATACTTCTACAGTTTCTTTTCAATGTGTATATGTTTAATGTGTTACTTTAGGGGATCAAATCAAGCATAAAAGATCTTTGTAACAGTGTAGAGCCAATGTAGCTATATATCTGTATTCATGTCCATATACTTCATTTGAGCCCCCAGTAACAATTTTGACACATCTCCTGACTGCCTGAGTGTCAGGAAAAACTTTCTGCTGTCTCTGATGGACTTAATATTATCATCACATAATTCCTGTTAATCACTTGTAGCTTTCCAAGCAATATTATAAGTTCTGACAGATGAGGAATAATACTTTGAGTTATGTCTGTTGAAGAACTTGAGAAAGGAATAATATGTCCAATGTAAGATGATATGGGTTCCTGAATCTGAGAATAATGTTCTTATTTTCTCTTCATACAAAAATACTTCTTGATTACTTTTTCAACAAACAAATTATCGTATTTTCTGCCGTGAAAGTAAAGGCCACAAATTTCTTCACTAGGTACACAGTTCAATTGAATCCTCTGACATGACTCTTTTCTCTTCTAATTTTACGTTTGCCAACATTTTAAATAGCAGTCATCATTCCTATGTCTTGCAGAACACTTGAAGCTATAGCAACTCTTCTGAAATATGTCACTCCAAATCAATTACTGTTTAATGCAGTTGTGTTCAGCTTAACTCTCATCTGCCTTTGGGGTTTGCAGACAATGTATACTTGGTTTAAATCGTCATTCTCATCATCCAAATGTCAAAAGAATAGTGACCTTTATTTTCTATATTATATTCTTCATCCTTGTTATGATATTTGGGTTACTCTGTTTTTGAAAATATCATTATAGTAAACCTTAGTTACCATCAAAAAATTTATAACCTGCACTCAGTAACTAACTCAACAATAGTATACGCATGTATGCATGCATAAATAGACACCACCAAACAATGACTGATGAGTCATGACAGGAAATTGTGGACACAGTTTGGAGCAGTGTGATGGCGATATGAACACCATATATACTCTGCACTATTTGTTATTCAACTAACCATGATCATATACAACTGACTGAAAAGCGATACATTTTTTTTATGGAATTATGGTGATTTATGGTGATTGTGTAAGGTAATTAGTACAATGATACTTGCGAGAATTTTGTGAATACCAGTTGTTCAAACAAATGGTGTGACCAGAAAACATTGAAATAAAAGTTTTTTTTTTTTAATTTATTAACTTTATCGAACCATAAAATTAGCATAATAAACCATATATGTATATGGTTTATTATGCTAATTTTATGGTTTAATATATATATGTTTGTGTGTATAATAAACCATATATAATAATCATTGAATTTTAAGTAATATTAAAAATTTACAAAATGATCAATTTTTATAAAATTTTAGAATGATGCTTGAATGAAAAATGTTAACAGATTTTAAATTTTTTTGTGAGTTTTTTTTTTGTTACAAGAGGCAATTTTTCATCACTATAATGGTTTAAAAAAAGGTTAATTTGTTTCACCCAACGTAATGTATATTATTGTTTTACTTAAGAAAATCTTATTCCTAACAGGTTTTTAGTCTTATAAATATAATGTAACACAAATGTTAATAAGTGGGAATGTATATGAATAAACTTCTGTATTGTAATTTGTAATTATATTTTTTCTTGAATGTACTTATTGTGAATAAAATAAATTATATGATTCATATACGTTAATAGCGTTCTTTACTTTCATGAATGCCAATTGTCATTTTTGACAATTTGGTGGAGTACAGCATAATTGTGTAGGCTGTGTTGAAGTAAATCTTTCTCTTACCTCTGTCGGAAGTAAAGATCCCACGTGAATGTGATGCTATGTTCGCTGTAATGTCATTACTCATTAGTCAAGAGTGTGTTAAATTCTCTTTGCAGTATTATAGCTGTGTAAGATTAGGCCAGCTCTGCCAAAAACTTAGTTTAGTCACCATGCTTGAACACATTAGGGATTGCCAGCAATTCTTAATTAATAATTATGTTCACTCGCTTTCTCTGTCGTTACAAGCCAGTTCACCTTTAAGGTGTGTGTAATTGTCAGTCTTGGGTTGACTTTATGCTTCATGCTTCTGTCTTGAGGCTACGTGATTTACATCTTGCTTTTACTCACGGGGCGAGTGTGACCAAGACTTTCCTGGTAATTATCGGGTTCTCCTTTATCAAAACTTTACTTAAATTGGTAATTAGTATTGATCTATGGTTAACTCGAATACTTAGACCGATTATATTGATTTAATGAAATGAAACAAAAGAAAAAGATCATACAAGGTAAGTTAAGTTAATGCCTGTTAATTGTTTGAGTTACATGAAATATGAGTAACACAATATTTGTATAATAAAGTGAAGTTTAATTGATATCGTTTCAGTTCTGAATTCAAATTATAATACATTTAGTATACTATCGATATCAATATTTGTTTAAGTGTGTCTAAAATTGAAATCACAAAATTAACAATTTTTTTTTGTATGCCAACTTGCTAAATCGGTAGAGCAGGTCTTTGTTGGGTACACAATCAGAGTTCCGTGTTATAGATCATCATTCGGTTAGTTATAGCTCTGTTCAACTTTACGATTATATTTTAACAGTCTGGTATTGAATAAAATAATTTTAATGTGTGTCAAATCAGTTAAGTGTGATCAAAGAATGATACGACCAACCTGGTAGTAGTTCAGAGTGCTATGAACTATTTAGAATTTTTTTTTTTTTCAACTCTATCCTGAGATGCCTAATTTTGGAAATTGATGTCTTCGTACTGGGAACGCCTTTCTTGGATACTCAGTATTCGTCCTGGGAACGCCTTTCTTCTGAAATTGATGGCTTCAACTACGTCGGATCGTCGTCGAAATTTTGTTTGTCAATTTTCTTTTCAATTATTCGGCATAACTTTGTGTTCGAGGATAAGTGGAATCGTCTTCCTTTTATAATGGCTTCGCCAAATGAAACCTTCTTCAATTCTTGAGTATTAATTAGCTTTCTTTTATTATTTAATTAAATAACAGTTTGCCTCAATAAATCAAATATTAATATCAGAATTAACAGTTTTAAAAATTAAACATCAGTCAGTTCAGCTGGTTTCAAACAGAATGTAATTTCCTTCTGTTCTTTTCTCAATTTTATAAAATTGACTTTCAGCTATTTTTAATAACTTATTTTGTGTCATTGTTTTAAACCAATACCAGAGAGTTTTACAAAATTAGTAATACAAATATATGAACTAAAAATTTATAAAATATCAAATTACTTATGCAAAGAAGTTTAGTTAACAAAAATATACCTTAAAATTTACTTACTGATAGGCCATAAAGGAAAAACACACACACTACTATGGAAATATCAGTGATAACACAATAATTTTTGGTTCCTCCATCTTTTCTGTAAGGTTTTTGAGTCATCTTACCTTAAAATAATGTTTGTGTTTATGTGAAAGGGAGGGGGTTTGACAACTGGCTCCTTGATTGGTAGTGTGCACTACTGGAGTTTGCGATAAAAAGAGCAGTTTTACTTCTGACTGCCTGAGTATTCTGTGAGACAATTCTTCAAGCGATGGTCTTCAAACATTGTGGTTTTAATGATAAGGAATTCAATTTGTTTTTATTTTTAAATGAAAAAAAAAATATGTAAGCAAAACTTCCGACAGTATTTAAAAATTATATGTCAGTAAATTAATACTTTTAAATAAGTTTTTTTTGTTTTTAAAATAAAAAAAATTATAGTACTCTGAGAACTTAGGCTAAAGTAAAATTAATTTATCTGTAAGGAATTTCAGCCATGTGTGTCATGAAATAGCTTACAGAATTAAATTTAAACCTAAGAATTTTCATTTTTACAAGCCATTTACTTACTATCTGGGTGAATCAATGTATTTACTTTTTGGAGGTTTAAGGGTTCTACATTTAAATTTAGCTGCGAGTCTGTTTATGAAATACTTGATGCTGTAGCATTAATGTACCGATCACAAAATTTCATTACATTAATTTTATTTAAAACTAGCTGACTCGGCGAACTTCGTACCGCCTTAGCGTAGCAATGATGCACTACTTTATTTTGTATAGCTGACCTATCTTAGGTATGAGTACCTATTCAATTTGAACTGGAATCTATAATATCCTCCATATAAAAATGAATCCATAATTCCCTGATATCACTATAACTGAAAAGGACCTTACTAATTTAATTAAATAAAAAACAAATTATATATTGTCAAAATAGTGTTTATTCCATAGGATTCAATAATTCCACTAATGTTTTTACAAATTGCTATTGAACAACTTGGCATTTTTAAGTAAACAATGAGCTCAATACCACGCGCTCTCTATAAATCAACTAATAGTCTCTGTACCCCTCACTGCTTCTCTCTTCTCTAATGCTTTTTGATAAACTATATTTTTAGTTTTATGTTCTGGCGCGTAAATAAATAATGTTGATGGTTTTCCGACACTGGAACAGGCGACGTATAATTGGCCATGTGAAAAACATGGATTTTATAGGTTGATGCCACATACACTTAGCGACTGCCCTTGCGATTTATTTATTGACATTGCAAATGCAAGCCGCACTGGAAACTGTAAACGCTTAAAGCTGAATGTCATAAGGTTACTTTAAAAATATTTATGTTGTACAAAGTGTTGGGTTAGTTTGGAAATAATTTTATATATGGTGGTTCAGTATTCTTAAATTTTCTAATTTTCCGTTAAATTTTTTCTTTCATAAGAACCTTCTCCTGACCATAGCAAACACAACAAAAAAAAAATTAGTGAAATCGGTCCAGCCGTTCACGCGTGATGCCGTGACCAAGGAAAACGGGTTTCATTTTTATATATATAGATACCTTTTTGGAGGCACTGTAGTATGAAATAAATTTATTTAAATTTTCTACTAGTGACTAAATTTACAATAATTTAATAAACTTTTCATGCCACAAGGCTGTATTTAGCCATGAAAAATTACGTGGTAGTGAAATTTTCCCGATTTAATGTTGCTATTTGTTATGCACTCTTAAGTTTATTCTGAAGTCAAAAGAACTGGCTGTAAGTAATGAACGACAATTACTTAGTGTGTAAAACTTGGTGTGCTCGCGAGCGCAGGAGCTAGGTCGACACTTACTTGCCGACACGCGAGTGCAGCTGACTTGCTACTGTCCAGTGCTGACTGCAAGCCCGGCCCTCGACATTTCTCCAGCAAGCAGCTGTTGTCGGTCGGTGGAGTGTCAACGCCACCTGGTACGTCCCAATGCTGGTCGCACTGCCAAAGAGTCTCGGCCCAGTGCTTCGTCCCTTCAAACACACGAGTGTCTAGCAAAGTCTCGACAGCACCTGGTACGCCGCCTCTTAAGGCCCCATCATACATAATTAGACCAGCTCCCAGTTCGAACTACTCAGCTTGAACCGACAGTTTGGACTAGATTGAGGCTTTGATCGAGGTTTTGAACTGCGTGATAAAGAGCAGAGTGACCTACAGGTAAGACCACAGTAGTCAAAGTCTAGACCCACCTGGGGTTTCCATGGTGGGGTGATTCCATGATATTCCACAATTGCCTTTCCACAGCGCTCAGTCCTGGACCTGGGGAGAACATTTTTCCTCAAGTGAAAATCCCCTTACTTGGCCGGGAACCAAACTTGGGATTTTTGGCTTCAAGGCCAAAAGCTCTACAGTGAGCCAACAGAGCCAACTTTTAACTATTTAATAAATGGTTTATAAGTGGATGTGAAATATTTACCCTGTATTGGTAACATATAAGGCATTAAGCCACAATTTATAATATAATATGGTATCTAGTCACATAATAAGTTTTGGAAAAAAAATAATTGAACAAAAATATATGGGAATAATTTTTATTCTGGCATTTTAACCATTTAGTATATTTTGGAAAATTGTGGTATAACTGAATGAACTTGCTGGTGATAATAAAATTTGGTATTTCAACACTCTCTCAGCAAATGTTGGAAGTTTATTTTGACAATAGATTAATCCAAAAATAAGTTTTGTAATCAGTAGTACCTATCATCAAAGAATATGAATTTCAAGAGCAAGAAAAATTCAACCCAACTAATAGTTTGTAGGTTTTTTTTAAATGTATGTGTAGTAAATTCTGGTATCTACTATAAGAATAATCTAAAAACCATATCAAGTATATGAAATTTTTAGGAAACTTAAAAAATTTTAAAATATATATTTTTTTTTAACAATGCCCCTGGACTGATGGTTCCAAACTAAGTAATATGCAACATTAACATAGGTACCAAAAAAAGTTCATTCATTTAAAATGCATGAAAAAATTATTTAATTGTCCGGTCATTCAAATTGATATAGCTGCAAACATATCAAAATAATTATTTTAATAATTTTCTTAAGTTGGGTGAAAAATTTAATTTAAAACTGTAAACTTACAATTTTCTTCGTTATTTAATATTTGAGCAATTACCAGTTGAGAAAAAACACTCACTTTACTGGATTTTAAAAAATATATATGTATTCAATAAAGCTTTAGAAAGTTTCCTCGAGTGAAAATCTTAGCCTTTTTTTCTTAATGACAGCCAGGTTGTTATGTCATATTCACGAATATCACAATTTTGTTATGTTGTAAAACCGTATACTGTGAAGATGACATCCACGTGACGGGAAGCCTTCATTTCACAGACGAGAGAGTCACACTCGAAGTTCCCCGAAGTTCATGCTCGCTTTTTTTTCCCCCGTATCTTTAATGTAGCTATCCTAAACAAATCAACCGTCCACAATGTTTTAAAGTATTTATAATGTAGCTAACCTAACCTAATTGACCATTAGTATGCTTTTATCAACACATTTGCAATAAAAAAAAACCGAAGATGCACGATCGGGCGTTTGGCTCTCTCGTCTGTGAAAAGGCGGCTTCCCCTACATCCACGTGACGGCCACACCTGCCTTTTTTTTTTTTTTTTTTTTTTTTAAACAGATATCCGCCGTTTGTGTTCTTGCAATGTCAACTACCAGTAGAAAGAGAGAGTGCATGTGGTTGTACCTCGTACTACATACAACTTGGCACACGATGTTTCCGAGCACCAACAACGCCAATAGGTAACTCCATGCGAGAAACTAAGGTGAAAACGACCTCCTTAATTAATTGTCAAAGAAGTTACTCTCCCTTAAATATCTAATATGAGGTAAAAAAATAAAAATAAAAAATAATGGAATTTACTTTCAGCTAAGCAACAGATCCATAAATATTGTTACCGTACTTAAAACAGAGATCTTGCGCATGTGATAACATGTTTGGCGACCAAACTCTTCAGAAATAAATAGATTTATTTTTACATGTAATCTTATAACACTATACTGAAATCAATTTTCAGTTGATCGCTATCAACAAATGCATCGAAATCGACCGAATTTAGTTCGACTCGGAAGAATTGTTACGTTCCAGTGAAACACGTTTCTTGTCAGATGATAAATTTGAAGTGTGTGGAAGTGTGTGACAAGCAGGCAACACGCACTAGTGGTAGTGCATCTGGGGTGGTAGGCCTACAACGCACCATAATTACGCTAAAGGGGTTTCTAGTGGAAACTACACAAGCTACAAACTAGCACAGCAGCGCACTACTGTCAGTGTTGCGACAAACCAGAACTGTTCGAAGCGTCGACCTCGAGCGTGAATACAGTCGGCCTCCCCGCGCACTGACCGACTTGCCAGGCGTCGCTGAGTGGTGAGTGCCGAGTGCCGAGTGCCGAGTGCAGTCTTGTCACGCGGCGGGGAAGAACCACGGGTGCCACGTGCTCCCGGACAAAGGAGGAACGTGTGAAGGTTTAGTCGTGCCGGATGTTGGGTGGGAAGCCTTATTTTCACGGACGAGAGAGCCAAACGTCCGATCGTACATCTTCGTTTTTATTGTTCATTGTAACTTATGATAACTTATGGTCAATTAGGTTAGGTTAGCTACATTATAAATACTTTAAAACATTGTGGACGATTGATTTGGTTAGGATAGCTACATTAAAGATACTGTGAAATCATGTAAACGGTTTCCTAGCCCTGGATAGCTACATATTAAAAAGTTATTTGATAAGCAACCATAAAATGATTTTACAGTAAGTATTTTTAATGTAGCTATACTTACCTATTATAACCAACCATCCACAATGTTTTAAAGTATTTATAATGTAGCTAACTTGTCCTAAATCCTAATCGACCGCAAAATTTAATGCCACACCGGTTTATACAATGAGATAGGGAGGGGGGGGGGGGAAAGCGAGCATGTACTTCGGGGGACTTCGGGTGTGGCTCTCTCGTCTGTGAAATGTAGGCTTCCCGTGATGGGCACGGCACAGGGTCTCCGCGACCTGTCCGTGCAGCGCCTGTCACATCTGCCAAGTACACGTGCAAATGTTTTGTATAGTACGTGGCTGCGTTAGTAGTGAGTGGAAAGTACATATAACAACTCGGGTAATCTCGTTGAGAATTGCTCGGTGCAAGACTCCAGACTATCACCAACTACACATTTAAAATGATCTTTCTAATTAGGTACTCTGAAATGTGACATGTATAGCATGTGAATTTTCAGTACTTACGTGATTTTTAATAATAAAAAAAATTGGTTGTCTGTAAAGTCGGTTTACGGACTATAGTTTAACGTGACGTCATAACAAAACATTGATGAAATGATTGCATACTTTCATGAATAAAATTGAATCATTTTTATTTTAATAATAAAAGAATAAATACTTGAAATTATACTAGTAATCAGATTTTTAAAATGCAAGAATAATAAACCTTTATTTCCGAAATTGTTGTTGTAATAAGCAATGAAAACCACATTAACTTTTCACTTCACTTTATAAACAGTCGACGGAACAGTTCACGTGTAGATGTAAGTTGTGTGCTGCCGCTGTCTTTCTTCTCCTCGGACGCATAGGCCAATCGAGTGGAAGAGAGAGAGATGCGGAGCAAGCGTACAATGAGCGTAACTGGATACAGCTTAACGGAACAATGTGCGTAACGGGACACTTTTTCGTACGTGCAGCCGGCGTTGATCGATTTATTAGACGTCACGTCAAAAAACCTTCAAAAGTCGCTTAATTGGTGTCTCTTGCAACCTTTTAATGGTTTGAGCCAACCACCGGACACCATCTTCTTTTATTGATACTCGTTTTAACTTATTATTCACAAAATCTTCTTTAACTGTACTAATAACAATATAAATTTACTAAACGGTTATTCCATATCAATGCCCAGTTAGGCTTAATTCTCTGTTTTAAAAAAAAAAAAAAACAAAAAAAAAACGCCATATTCTGCGCCGCGCTTGAGACACAAGCAAACAGTACAACAGTACACTTTGCCTCGCAAGTGTCTCGGGTAAACGGTGACTTAACTGCAATAGTCAATTAACAGTAGTAAACAATTACGACGGTAGCTCATCCAGGCTTGATTGGCGGTGAGTCATTTAGCAGTGGACTTAAAGGGAATCAACCGACGGTAATAAGTCTGTGCACTAAGGGCGCGGTTACACGGGACCCTGAACTACTTCAGGTGAACATGTTTAAGTAAACACGTTTACAAACGCGAAAGTGTACGTTTACACGGTAGTTGCTGAAAAGTGTGTTCAGCTCTAAAACCGATTGTCTACTGTCAACGAATGACTGTGTTGTTGATCTTTTCTATGTTGTATCCAGAAAACGAGGGATTTTCTCACTTGTTTATACAGCATTATCAGCATAAATGGAATGTGTTTTCATATTGCTCAATATTTATTTACAAATCGGGAATTCAAACAACATGCACAGTAATATTTTTTAAACATATTTTTTATTAGTTTTTGAGCGAGAGTAGGTACCTATCTCAGTTTTAAGAAAATTAAGGTCAGGATCAATTAAAAAAAAATATATCATCTTGAATTTCTGCAAAGGACTGTTTATATTTGCCGTCGTCCGGGGTCTCGGGCTCGAGTCCCGGTGTGGCTCCTAGTGGGAAAAGGCGGTTCTTGCTACGTATTGTCCGGGTGGGCGCCAGACTAGCTCGGTTCTAGTCGTGAGTTTGGGGGTCGTGGATGTATGTGCCCCTGCGTGGCCCACTAGGGCCGGCGGCGGTGTTGCGTGAGATGATTTTAAATAAGAGGCGTGGAGTTGAGGTGGTGGTGTCGTACCTTTTATTCATAGGAACGAGTCGTACACAATACAACACTCTACAGAGGTCCCCGGGGGGGGGTTTACTCGTTATTCCGTGGCGCCGTATGGTTTGTGTTCCGCGTTACGTGGCCTCGGACGCTGTTACGTCTCATACGTCTCACTGGTTACACAGGTAACGTAATTTCGTAACACAAAGGCGGGACACAAAATACACTGAATTAAGGGGGTGCGCACAAGTTACGTTGCACTCGTTACTCGGGTAACGTAAGTTAGCAATACAAAGTACGGGACACAAAAATACACTGAATTAAGGGGGCGCGCACAAATTACGTGGCACTCGTTACTCGGGTAACGTAAGTTAGCAATACAAAATACGGGATACAAAAATACACTGAATTAAGGGGGTGGACGATTGGAGACGGCCAATCCCGTATGCAAATGTCTCGGCGCGGGTGTTGTGCCCACTGTGGTAAAACACGCACCGCAATTAAGTTTGTCCAAGTTCCCTTGCGGGTTTGTGGTCAGCGCCGTGCGCGTGACCTTAAATAAAGTTCTGTAAGTTGCGGGAGGCGGCCCGTGCCGTATACTGAAGAGCAGCCCCGCTGACCAAGTGTGGTGCGGGGTGTCTTTAAATTGATGCGGCCGGATTAGGTCCTGGACCGAAAAAAGGGACCGGGTACTCACGGAGAGGTTAAGTAATAAAAGGGGTTCTGTTAATTAGTGACTATATTTACCGGACGTTACTTTCGATGTAGACAAAGGATGTTGCCTCTCCGTGGGACGTAGGTCCGCCCCGGTCCGTGAGCTGCGCTGAACTGCCGAACTGGCATGGCGTCCGAGGGAGGCTCGGCCTCTCTCGCGCCAGGCGTGACCTCATTACGCTAGACTCCAAACGGGTGTGTCTGGAAGAGATTTTATTGTCGCTAAAATCCTAATTTAATGTTTTAGGAGGAATGGGTACGGTTCTTCTCTTGTCTACTCAGGTTTCCGCGGCTTTGTCTTTGATTGCTGTTCGGGTCGCCTGACTCGGGTGGGCCATGGCCAGGGGTGTGTTCCGTTAGCGGGAGCGTATACTGGCGGGTGCAGGTCGGGCTCTGGGGTGGTCGTCGGCCAGACGACGTCAAACGCCCCCCCCCTGTGAAGCCCGACCTTGCGCCGCTTATGGTCCCGCTAACATGGGGCCACCCCTAGCTCCGGCCACTCCATCCCGGCGTGGTTCGCGGCTCAGCAGCTGGTTGGCTCCGCGTACTGGACCTGGTGATCAAGGCCGACTGGGCCAGCGTGCGCGCCGCCCCGGTTGCCGTCGTGGCAGGCGTGCCGGGGGCGGCGTCGTGGCGCCTGGGCGGGGTCAGCGGCTGATAGGGTCAGCGCACTGGACCTGGTGATTGTGGCCGACTGGTCAACGTGCGCGCCGCCCCGGTTGCCGTCGTGGCAGGCGTGCCGGGGGCGGCGTCGTGGCGCCTGGGTGGGGTCAGCGGCTGATAGGGTCAGCGCACTGGACCTGGTGAACGTGGCCGACTGGGCCAGCGTGCGCGCCGCCCCGGTTGCCGTCGTGGCAGGCGTGCCGGGGGCGGCGTCGTGGCGCCTGGGCGGGGTCAGCGGCTGATAGGGTCAGCGCACTGGACCTGGTGATTGTGGCCGACTGGGCCAGCGTGCGCGCCGCCCCGGTTGCCGTCGTGGCAGGCGTGCCGGGGGCGGCGTCGTGGCGCCTCCTAGCTCCGGCAACAGCTCCACCCGGGTGGCGCTCTCGGTGGCCGCAGTTGGTAGGGCCCGAGCACCTGTCCCGGGTCGTCCCACGCCGAACATCCGGGTGCTGGCCTGTTGACGTTGGCCCTCAGCGTCTGGTACGGCGTGGATGGGTACAGCCTCCTCTCCCGTTCCGGTGTGCCGGGCGGGTTTGGAGTAGAGGCCTCCTCGTCCCCGTCGTCCAGTTCCATCATCATGTGGGTGGTGTCGGCGTGGTCGTTGTGCGGTTGTGCCCTAAGCACCTCCCCGGACTCGTTCTCGGGGGGTGACAGTGGTTCCGAGTGTGGCTGCGGTGTCTCGCAGCGTGCAGCGGTGCGGTGGTGGCCAGGGTGCCGGCCGGCAGGGGCGGCGGCGACCAAGGTCAGGTGGCTCTCGGTAGGCGGGCTGCAAGCGCGGGCGGCGCTCGGCACGGCCCGGCTCAGCCTTGCCGACATGGGGGCGTTTCGCGGCCCGTCGTGCCAGACGGATGACAGGTGTCATCGGCCGAGTGGCGGTCACGTGCGGTGGGGGGGCGGTCGGGCGTCCAGGTGCCGTGGCGTCGACCTGCATTGCGTCAGGCAGATGCAGGGAGCTCAGGCGACCCGGTAGCCGCGGGTGACGTCACGGTGTGGCGTCGTGGCGCCTCTTGAGGGCGGAGCGCGCGTCGCCTCGGCAGCTGCTGTGGCAGGCCGGCCGAGGGGCGGCGTCGTGGCGCCTCCTGAGGGCAGAGTGCGCGTCGCCTCGGCAGCTGCTGTGGCAGGCCGGCCGAGGGGCAGCGTCGTGGCGCCTCTTGAGGGCAGATTGCGCGTCGCCTCGGTGGCTGCTGTGGCAGGCTGGCCGAGGGGCGGCGTCGTGGCGCCTTTTGAGGGCAGTGTGCGCGTCGCCTCGGCAGCTGCTGTGGCAGGCTGTCCGAGGGGCGGCGTCGTGGCGCCTCTTGAGGGCAGATTGCGCGTCGCCTCGGTGGCTGCTGTGGCAGGCCGGCCGAGGGGCGGCGTCGTGGCGCCTCTAGCGTTTTTGATGTTTCAGGCGGTGCCGAAGACGGCGTCGACGTCGATGTCGTGCGCGTCTGTCTCGTTTTGGTGGGCTCCATCCCCTGTGCCTCGAAGCCAGGCGGGCACCGCGGGGCGAGTCCCGGTGGCGGGGCCTCGCACAGGCGTCTCGGCGTCGTGGCCCTGGGCATTCCGTTTTCCAGCGTCCCTTTTGAGACCGCGCGCTCATGTGGCCGTGACGACGGCTGCATGTAATTGAAGCTAGGCGGTGGCGACGGTGTGGCGCGACGTGTCGGTGCCGAGTCTGGTGGCGTCCCGGATGAGGCGTGTGTCGTAGACGACGCGGGTTGCGTCGGAACGGTCCTTCGCGGCACTGTGACAGTGGTCAGGTGCGGTGGCGAGGCCATCCCGGCGTCGTGAGGTGTCTCCGACACGCTGCGGATTCGGGTCGTCGTGGCAGACTGCGGTGGGACGGTCGGCGTCGTGCGTCGTTCGGTCGGCTTTGGCGGGTCAAGCGTCGTCGCAGTCATGTTGAGTGGCGTCAGGTCTGCGAGGGGTGTTGAGGCTGGTGGCGTTGGGCCCGGAGGCGGAGGGAGCAGGATTGGCGGCGAGAGGGTGACGAGCGTCGGCGTCGGGACGGAAGGCGTCCTTGGTGAGGCGTAGTGCGTCGGCGTGAGTGGCGTCAGGTTGATGTAGCGTGGTCTCGCTGGTGACGGTGTTTCCGGACTTGGGTCGGGAGGCGTCAGGTCTACGAGGGATGCCGAGGTTGGTGGCTCCGGGACAGGAGGCGACGGGAGCGGGATTGTTGGCGGCATGATGAAGGTCGTCGGCGTCGGGACGGTTGTACGTGATGGTGCGGATGTCGTCGGGGCGTGAGTTCGTGATACGTCATGCGTCTGCGTGAGTGGCGTCTCGATGTCGTGAATTGTCGCGGCGTATCGTAGGGGAGGAATTAGTAGCGCTGCTCCCGAATACTGCACTTGGGTGGCTCGTTCTGCTGTACATCGCGCGCACGTGAACGTGAAGGACTCGCGCCTCAAAGTACCTTCACGCTCGTTGGTGCAGTCACGATGCCATAGGTCGGTACACTCGTCGCAGTGGTAGCCCATGCTACTTCCTCCAGGACACGACCGGCTTCCACACATCGTCATCCCGTATGTGCGATACTCTTGACAATAGCCACACTCGTACCCCGCGGCGATCCTGCCGTTTAAGTACCATCTCGGGTAGAGGTGGTAACACCCGCTGCATTCGTCTGCATCCATCTCTTGTTATCGTGCGTGTTCAGCTGTGTCGAGTCGTGTTTTTCACTCGTGGCTCTGTGCGCGCTGTGCAAGTCTGCGCGCGGGGTCGCGCTCGCCGGCTAGGCAGGTGCCCGGACAGCCGCACAAAACAGAGGCCGAGAATGGCCGCGGCATGGGCGGGGGTGCGGATGGGCGTGTGAGGCGATGGCCGAGAGCGCCCGGACAGCCGCACAAAGAGGAGGCGAAAACGGTCCGCGCGGGGTGGGGGTGGTGACGTCGCTCCGTTGCTCGCCTCGCCGTGATGACGTGTGGAGGTGGGGGTGGTTGGAGTGTCCTTTGTCCGCTCGCCTCGTCGCGCCGGTCTGTCTGGCCTTCGACCCTTCCTGTGTCCAAAATGGCCGTTTCGTGTCTCCGCTGTCGCCTGTTGGTGAATTTATCTCGAAAATGTCCAGGAGGTGGAGAAAAAAAAATTTTCACGTTATTTTCTGCCCCACGTTGGGCGCCAAATGCCGTCGTCCGGGGTCTCGGGCTCGAGTCCCGGTGTGGCTCCTAGTGGGAAAAGGCGGTTCTTGCTACGTATTGTCCGGGTGGGCGCCAGACTAGCTCGGTTCTAGTCGTGAGTTTGGGGGTCGTGGATGTATGTGCCCCTGCGTGGCCCACTAGGGCCGGCGGCGGTGTTGCGTGAGATGATTTTAAATAAGAGGCGTGGAGTTGAGGTGGTGGTGTCGTACCTTTTATTCATAGGAACGAGTCGTACACAATACAACACTCTACAGAGGTCCCCGGGGGGGGGTTTACTCGTTATTCCGTGGCGCCGTATGGTTTGTGTTCCGCGTTACGTGGCCTCGGACGCTGTTACGTCTCATACGTCTCACTGGTTACACAGGTAACGTAATTTCGTAACACAAAGGCGGGACACAAAATACACTGAATTAAGGGGGTGCGCACAAGTTACGTTGCACTCGTTACTCGGGTAACGTAAGTTAGCAATACAAAGTACGGGACACAAAAATACACTGAATTAAGGGGGCGCGCACAAATTACGTGGCACTCGTTACTCGGGTAACGTAAGTTAGCAATACAAAATACGGGATACAAAAATACACTGAATTAAGGGGGTGGACGATTGGAGACGGCCAATCCCGTATGCAAATGTCTCGGCGCGGGTGTTGTGCCCACTGTGGTAAAACACGCACCGCAATTAAGTTTGTCCAAGTTCCCTTGCGGGTTTGTGGTCAGCGCCGTGCGCGTGACCTTAAATAAAGTTCTGTAAGTTGCGGGAGGCGGCCCGTGCCGTATACTGAAGAGCAGCCCCGCTGACCAAGTGTGGTGCGGGGTGTCTTTAAATTGATGCGGCCGGATTAGGTCCTGGACCGAAAAAAGGGACCGGGTACTCACGGAGAGGTTAAGTAATAAAAGGGGTTCTGTTAATTAGTGACTATATTTACCGGACGTTACTTTCGATGTAGACAAAGGATGTTGCCTCTCCGTGGGACGTAGGTCCGCCCCGGTCCGTGAGCTGCGCTGAACTGCCGAACTGGCATGGCGTCCGAGGGAGGCTCGGCCTCTCTCGCGCCAGGCGTGACCTCATTACGCTAGACTCCAAACGGGTGTGTCTGGAAGAGATTTTATTGTCGCTAAAATCCTAATTTAATGTTTTAGGAGGAATGGGTACGGTTCTTCTCTTGTCTACTCAGGTTTCCGCGGCTTTGTCTTTGATTGCTGTTCGGGTCGCCTGACTCGGGTGGGCCATGGCCAGGGGTGTGTTCCGTTAGCGGGAGCGTATACTGGCGGGTGCAGGTCGGGCTCTGGGGTGGTCGTCGGCCAGACGACGTCATATTCTAAACAGCCAATCAGAGTCTAATGTAGAACCGTAGAAGATATGTCGATCTGAACTACTTTGCCAACCTGTTTAAGTTAAATGGGAAATGGCCTCGAACGAAACATGTTCAGACTGTGTGTAACCGCACTCAACAGCTGAACATGTTCACCTGAAGTAGTTCAGACTCCCGTGTAACCGCGCCCTAAGATAACCTTTTATTGCTTCGTCGTGTTAAATAATGAACTGTGCCGTATTCTGTCACTGGGCGTGCACGAAGAGTCAGGCGAGTCTTACGTGACCTTCGTAAGTCGCGGCTACGTTTCATGAAGGACCACCCATGCGTGACATAACTTGCGTGTTCAGAATAAATGGCTATTTTCCTTATCAAACCCAGCGCTGGTACTTGCATTTTCTAAGTAAAGTAGGTACGTACTAATTAAGATTTTAAACTTTTATTCGTTGATAGTTGTTCATGGCGTGTTTATAGTCTGTTAATATGTGCGGTGTTTATTAGGGTAGAGAATTGAAACCTTCTTACTTAGTCATTGTTTTGCCTGAATAACCCACTCATTCAGTTGTATTATGTGCTGTATGAGGGTAATTTAAATGTAAAATAAAATGTGTGTTAAATGCTGTAGTAAATGATTTCCTCGCAGGGCGTGAGTCTTTGCGAGCGATACTCTGCTGTTTTTGAAACTAGTCTTAGGAACAATACCACGCAAGGTGGAAAGTTTAAAAAATCACTTTAACACCAAAATACAGTTTCATTTCACTTGTTAGTATCCGAATTTAAAATTTATTACTTCTCATTTTATCATAGGAAATCGCCTGTCGGGGTTCGAAAACACGTGTTTAACGTCATATTTTCATACATGCATTCTGATTTACAGTGTACCTACCGAAAGTGGTTTGATGTATGTAGAATACTACAGTGTTTTTAAAGAATAAATTAATATGAAGAAGTTGAAATTATGAATCAGTTCTTGCAGCTGTAAATCGAACAATTTTTTTTTATACTAACAACACGGGTCTACCAGCACGGGATCACATTTTGTCAATGCTTTCGACACCACTGTCGCTCAGCTGAAAACGCAAAAATTCTCTTCCCAGAAGAAAGAATAATCTAAATTGAACGGCGCGGGAACAGAAAATACTTGGTGGAAGTTAAGTGATTTAAAAGGTTAGCAAGTTGAACAGCATTTCGTGTAAATTTAAGATTGCATCTAGAAAGCCAACGAAAATCCACAAAGCACGCAGTGGAAGTGCATTATGTGGGACGCTGAGAAGATTGTGGCCGTAGTATGTTACAATTAGGTGGTTTCAAAGTAGGCACATAGCCAAGAGCGGCTCATGAACGGTGGGGGGGGGGGGGGCGATATCCCCTCCCGAGACCAATTTTATTGATTAGTGTATATTTATGTTTACTTAAATATTTAATTTCATATGTTAAACTCTTATCTCATCAAAAGTTGCATGGAGCTACTAAGGTTCTGTATTTGAAACCTGTAATTTGTAAATAATATTCCAAGGCCAATATCTGACCACTTTCATTTTTTGCAACTACGACCTTTCTTTGTGCGATAGCCCCTCCCGAAAAGTCATCCTGAAGCCGCCATTGCACATAGCTTAATTTTAACAAAACTGTTTATGTTTAAAAATATGTGTTCTACATTTAAAAAAAAAATCAGGTTTGCTAAAAGTTTAATGATACGTGTCCTGTTGACTGGAGTGAGTGTTGTTTTGTGGGCATATGACCTTCATGTACATGCAGTAGCACTGCAGAAACCTTGCAACAGGGTTCAAGCGCCGGTAAGTGAAGGGGAATCACCGCGACCTCGCGAGACGCCGTAAACAACGTGTAGTCGCTTCCAGGAGCTAGGGACTTCCCCGTCTGCCAGGTCAACACACCAGACCAAGTATAGTTGTCGCGCTGTCCTCCTGTCCACCCGCCACTGCGCACGCGCGCAGCCCGCAGAGAAGGTGCGTGATATTCGAGGAGAAACCAACACGTAAACTGCTTATTCACCAGAGGTCATGCATCTGACATTATCTAGACATTCTTAGACTATCCTATTTTTTTTCTTCAGATTCGTGGCGACCTTTAAACATGATTAGGTACCGAATAATTAACATTTCTTGTGACTCTACTGCACTCTGGTTTAAAGCACATCGTCTTCGGGGTTTTGACGCAAAAAAGTTATTTTAAACTCATTAATAGTCGGACCTACAATGCTCACTTAAAACTGTGCATTTCCTTCATTTAAGGAATCAAATTGTTATCAAAGATTAAAAAAAAAAAACAATTATGTAAAATGTGTAGTGCAGTCTATTGCACGAAAATATTGGATTTTTTCCCAATTATTAAATGATGATTGTAGTAAGGCCAAGAATTTTTTTTTTTTTTATCAAGTGGCGGCCTTTTCGAAAACTTGAGCGTTCGTGTTTTCATTTGTACCTCCCAAGTTCATGAGCTGAACTAGCTGATCTTGATCTACTACTACCACCACCGCACCGGGGAAATAATTATGAATTTAAAAATTATTGCGGATCCCAGCGTGTAGGTATTTGGTTAGGAAAGATAGCATTTAAGTTGCAAATATACATTTTAAAATAATATGGAATTAAATTAAAAAAATATATAATAATTGAAAATAACATGGAATCGAGACGACATTGTTGTACTTCAAAGTGCCTAGATCGAGACACTCAAAAGAAGAAAAATATTATCACACACTCACACACGCCAGAGATGTGTAACATGTAACCTCGGTAAAGAGAAAATTCATGTTTTCTCATGTTGCAAATAAAATTGTGTTTTCAACTATATTTCTGGACGCGAATCACACGTAGTTTCCGCACCCGCCGCTATGGAGCAGTTACGTCGACTATAGCATAATTCCATTTGCAGAGCGAAATATACAACTATATAATCAATCGGCTCCGATAAAAGCGCAAAACACTTGACTAAATACTAAACACCGGTTTTGGACCTAATTTTATATATATATAATTTTATTGCCCATCTTGTTAAAATTAACCAAAGAGGTCAATAATAATAATAATCTAAATAAGTAACTTCAGTGCTGCCATCCGCCACAGATGGCAACACCGTGGTTACACATTTCCGTTCCCTGCGACTTCCGTTCCATTCAGGAAATTACTCCTACCAAATGCCGTATACCGAGAACTAAAATGTTACACATAAAAAAAATGAGTGCGTGTACTTATGTACGCGCGTGAGAAGTTATACTTCTTTGGCATCATTAAAAAATTGTTTTTAATTGAATACAAATAATTAATTACAATAAAATAATAAAAGGGCTGGAAAAGATAGTCAACACAGTCAATAAAGTTCTGTTTAAATTTGAAAAATTAAATAAATAATATTTAGAGAATAATAAATATATGTCAAATTGTATTAAATATTATAAGAATCTTAATTTTAAATATTATTATTGATTTTTAATATTTTACAAGAAAATAAATAAATTTAATAATAAATTAAAAAATTTAATTTAAGTTTATTCATTTTTTAAATATTTATTATTTTCTTAATTTAATATTCACTTTTCATTTTTATCAAAAAGTTTTCATTAAATTTGTTCATTTATTTTTATAAATATTTATTATTTATTCAATTTAATAATAAATATTTAAAATTAATATTTTAATTTGATGTTCGATTTAAATTTTTATCACAATTTTTTATTAAATGTTTTATTAAATTTATTTCTTTATTTTGTAAATATTAAATAACCAATAATAAATATTAACATAAATAATTTAATAATATTTAGTATTAATTATATTAAATTATATTTTAATTTATATCAATAAATAATGCATACGGATAGTTAACCTCAATTATATTGGAGCACTGAAAAAGTATATAAGCACAATTTTTTTACTTATATTTACGAATAGTAAATAATATTAATCAAAAATCACTACTGAATATAATTTATTAGCACATATATAATTCGCACTTGTATGAAACTAAAACCGTGTTGTGAATGTAGAAACTAGAAACATGTGGGTAAATATTATAAATATGAAAACAGTGATCAGAGGCGACGAGCGTGCCAACATGCGCGACTAATAGAGGTTCTATTTATATTTTGTTGGTATCTTTTTTTCGAGACTTAATGAGCGGTTTAGCGGGCAGCTTAAACCTGTTAATTTTGTGTTACAGTGATGCGCGCGCATCTTAAAATTTCACTCTCATCACATTTTTCATAACGCGCCTAAAGAAGTATAACTTCAAAAAATTAAAATACCGTATGAAATCAATAACGAATTTTTGACAGATTACGTTAACCTTCATGTAGTCATTATAGGAGAATGAATATGGGAATGCGTATTATAAATGGACGTCAAGTGTCGTTGATGCAAAAAGCCACGCTTTCGCGTAAAAGGGACGTTGATCTTATCACTTGTACAAATACAACCCTAGCTGTGCGATATTTCCTGTTACCTGTCACTGCCTTAACTTGTAACAGGTGTCTATAGGTATTGTTTCCTTGTGTTTCACAACCACGCTTTTTTTTTTCTGAGGCATGAGAACAATAAATAGATTAAAATTTGTGAAGTGCTCATTTGTGTTTCCGACTCTAACCTCTTTCGCATAATGCACTGCTTTGCTGGGTGGTGACGTTGAAGATATTGATATGAAGCCTGATAAATTGATTATTTCCTTCTATTTTTTTGTTTACTTTATTTTCTGATGTATCAAATGTCCTTACAAGGGCAAATATGTAGATCTCTTGTTTATGACCCCCCCACCTCCCCCCTTTTAACGCTTCTAAATACACCTGACATAAAAGCTAAAATAAAGTAAAATACATAGCTGCTGAAGATAGATGCTTATTTCATTCGTAATTTTTTTGTCCGAGTTAAGGGATCGTTCTAACTTCAAACAATGCGGTCGCTGGTCCTCTCAGCCAATGGGGTAGTCCCGTGAAGCCCGCCAAATTCAAATTTGTGCGCCTCTGTTCGCGCTGTAACTTCGCAGAGTTTCGTTTCCGGACATTACTATCTTAATAAAAGTTGCATGTTTTGGCATTTCCTGCCGACCCATTAAATTTATGCCGCGCATTTTGTGAACAGATTGTGTACATATTGGTACGAATGCAGACAGGACCGCGGCACGCACCAGGTTCGGGGCTGGCTGGCGGCCCCGCACGGCCTATGGCGTCACGTGGTCTCCACTGACGTAAGGCATGCCACGCGCGCCTGGCCGGACTACAAGGGTCCTCGCTACCCCCTCCCTCCCCCGCCGCTCACCGCGCATCGTCATTCCTCTGCGCCAGTATCTATCGCTGAGCTGTCTTGGAGATTCTGCGAGCCGCCGCGCGAAGTGGCGTGAACAAGCGACGCTATTCTCGACTGTTCGGGATGACGCGATTCGTCACAGTTGCTCTCGTCGGTTCGAGAAGGGAGCCAGAGTACTTCAGCAGCGACGCCGGCCTCGTGCCGCGTGAGTCCCTATATCTATATTTCTCCATTTATTTTAATGTAGCTAACCTAACCGACCACTTTTAATATTTGAATTCATTTTTCCTGCGCAAAATAAAACAAATCCCGAGGTTGGCCGAAGGTGAATATTCGGGCGTGTTCGGGCAGGGACAGGCTTCTCGGCCCTGACAGCGCGGAGTGGCAACGAGGCGCGTCAGTCGCCGCTGCGGCGCTGGGAGGGAGGGGAGCGGGAGGCTATAATACAGAGCCGACCTCGGAGTACCGGCAGTGGCCGCGATGAAGCGCTGGTGTGCGTGTGTGCTGGTGGCGCTGAGCGCGGCAGCGGCGGCGGCGGGAAGCAGCGACACGGACGGCCCGCTGGTCACCACACGCCAGGGAGTGCTGAGAGGCAGGGTGCTGCGCTCTAGGCTCGGCAGGGACATCTACTCCTTCCGCGGGGTGCGCTTCGCCCAGCCGCCGCTAGGCGCGCTTCGCTTCCAGGTACTGCTCTCTTTAGCTCTCCTTAGCCATGGGGAAGCCTTCATTTCACCTTTTAATATATATACTATCTAGAAGTCGCCAGCCCAGGTTACAATTTCTAATACGGTTTGAGGTAATTGGTTAATTCACCGCCGCAATCGCCACCATCTCTAGGGCATCGACTTGTGGTGGTCCCTAGCGGACAAGTGTCGAACTCTTCAAACACCCCTTCCCCCTCCCGTTGATTGACCTTGAGCTACAGTGAATGATGGTTGGGGGGTGCGGGGAATGACAGCGGGTGACAGTGCTGCGCTCTAACGTGTAAATAACAACCTAAGACGATACAGGGCGTTACGGCAGCGCCCTGCAGCGGTGAAGTTCCCAAGCTGCTCATCATACGCTCCTGAAAAACATAGAGTAAATCCTATCCACTCGCGACTTCTATACAGTATATATATTCAAAGTTTTCACAGACGAGAGAGCCACACCCGTAGTTCCCCGAAGTTCATGCTCGCTTCTTTTTTTTTCTTCGTTCTATCTCATTGTATAAACCGGTGTGGCATTAAATTTTGCGGTCGATTAGGATAGGTTAGCTACATTGTAAATACTTTAAAACATTGTGGATGGTTGGTTATATTAGGTAAGTATAGCTACATTAAAAATACCGTAAAATCATTTTATGGTTGCTTAGCAAATAACTTTTTAATATGTAGCTATCCAGGGCTAGGAAACCGTTTACATGATTTCACAGTATCTTTAATGTAGCTATCCTAACCAAATCAACCGTCCACAATGTTTTAAAGTATTTATAATGTAGATAACCTAACCTTTTACAATGAACAAAAAAAAAAAAAACGAAGATGCACGATCGGACGTTTGGCTCTCTCGTCTGTGAAAAGAAGGCTTCCCAACGTTTTTCTTTGTGATGTTTGGGTAGTGATTTAATTTCATAAACTCCTATAATGATATTAAGTAATTCAAATGGTACGCTTGCGGCAATATTTTCGAGCACACATCATTGGCTATTTTTCATTCTCTTTCATAACGATTCTCTCTGACACTTCGATTTCTCACTTTAAAGTTAACACGATTATGGGTAATTTAGTCCGTAGATAAGTGAACAGTTATGGCCATTATTTATTTACGTCGAAAACCACTTCTTCTGTTAAAGAATTGCGTGTAATATTTTTTGGTAGAACCTATTATTGTGACTTAATCAGACCAGATAAGCCCACAGTTATTTAAACTTACGAAACAAATGTATTTTTAAAGGTTTTAGACATTAATTTTAAGTATTTTCTAAGAAAAATATTTAATCTGCAAAATAAAGATGCATAGATCTTAAATTCCTAGATAATATTGTATGCCTGAATGCGCCTGTAAGTTATACAGAATGTATCAAAATTCATGTTACAACACTTGAGGGTAGAAATCTCTTATTATTTGCAACCATTTTTGCCAATAAACATGTTGCCGGAAACGCGTAGTTAAGCCCCTGTAGCCCCAGAAAGTCAGCGTAGGCAACCCGTTGTAGAGTGTTATGTTGTGGATGTGCGGGCGTTCGAGTAGAGAAATAACCTTTTTAATCGTGGCACAGATTTTAATTTCACTCTGAAATCAATCACAGCTTCGGCTTTGTTTCACAACATTGAAATTGTTGCATACGTTTTAACGTGACAGCCTAAAGCAACGGCTCAAAAACACGCCCACCTTGAGCGACACAGAGGTGGCAACGGCGAATCATGTTTTCACGGATACGCTGGAGCATGTGTGGAGTCGACCTTATGATTTCGAACGCTTCAATGATTTGCTGTGTAAGCTCTTCTACCGTTTCTACTGGCGTAGCGTAGATAAACCCTTTTACGTAATCCCACAGAAAGAAATCTAACGGGGTTAGGTCCGGTGACCTTGGCGGCCATGCGACAGGGCCCGCTCGTTCAATCCATCGGTTTGGAAATGTTTGGTTTAAATACTCTCGCACTTGCAGGGAAAAATGAGGTGGTGCCCCGTCATGTTGGTACCACATCACACGTCGGACATGCAATGGAACCTCTTCAAGAAGACCTGGTAGTTCGTTCTGAAGGAAGTGGAGGTATCCGGCGCCGGGAAGTCGTGGCGGAAGAAAAAAAGGCCAGATGAGTACGCCGTCAACAATTCCGGCCCACACATTAACTGAAAAACGTTCCTGGCGAGCTGTAACACACGTTGCATGCGGATTGACATCATTCCAAACATGACTGTTGTGCGAATTGAGAATAGCGTCTTGAGTGAACTTGGCTTCATCGCTGAATAAAACCGCTAACTCGGGGTTCCTCAATACTCTTCGAATGTACCAACGAGAAAAGGTCATGCGAAGAGGATAGTCCGCCGGACCCATGTGTTGCACTTTTTGAAGGTGGTACGGGTACAAGAGTTGCTCATGAAGAACTTGCCAAACAGCCATTTGGTCAGCGTCCATATAGGAACCTTCTGCCCTTGTGCTAGTACCCGGACTCTCCTCAAATCTCTGAAGTACATCTTCTTCAAAACTGGGAGTACGAACCCTGCGTGCAGCACCAGCATTTAGTCGTGTGACTAAATGTACCAGTATCACGCATTCGCTGAGTAAGTCTTGCAAACATGGTGTGAGCTGGAATCCTACGACTTGGATAACGTTCTTCGTACAGACGATGGGTGGCTCGTCCATTTTGTCTAGCTTCCCCGTAAACAAGCAGCATGTCCGTGTACTCACTAAACGTGTACTCCATTGAGCTCCACTAAAACTTCGCCCTTTTCAGAACCACAGCGAAATAAATGACACCATGAGTTTGCTTGTACGACAGAACAGTCAACGACAGACCACCAGTGATATCAAAACACACTGCGACACTGCGATGTCACGCTGCGCAGTGCTATGGCACGGCACGAACAGAAGAAAAGAGGTGAGGGCGCCACCAACGGAAGTAAAAAGGGGCGGGGGTCAGCACTCGACATCGTACAGTCCTCTCGAGCGCTGCCCGGCGTCGTAAACACGTAATTCACCACAGCATCGTCTGTCTCGCACAAAGCCCAACGGGTTGCCTACGCTGACTCTTTCTGGGGCTACAGGGGCTTAACTGCGGTTTTCCGGCAACATGTTTACTGGCAAAAATGGTTGCAAATAATAAGAGCTTTCTACCCTCAAGCGTTGTAACATGAATTTTGATACAGCTTCGATGTGTTCAGATTTGTTTTATGGTTGCCACGCGAGTACTTATTATCTCGCTGTAAAAATGAAATGTGATTCAATTGAAAATGAACTGATAACGGTGTGTGTTGCGTCATTGACAATAACAACTGTGGCGATGTAAGTTCCGAGCTCCCAGCTGGCACTGCGAGAGGCCAGAGGATGGCAATTGTGTAGTAGGAGCGCCTGCTGGTATAGGCAATACCAACACATGGTGGTGCTGCACTGTACAGCATGTTGCCTACCTTTAGGCGCTCGTACAACCTCTCAGCTAACCCATCTAACTCATTTCTGTTCAAATTGTTTATATCCCCTATTTTACTTGTACTGGTATATAGTACCTACACACGCTGTATTCCCTCCCCTCTCTTTTCACAGGGCCGGTAAAATGTAAAAGCAAGGTCGAATAGTAGGTCATGCATCACATGTCTCTTCAACCATAAGTGTCTTGCTTAGGGAAGAATTTAGTTTTGATTACAGTTCTCTATGTCGATGGTAAGTTTGTCTTGTGAAACTCAAGGACAATAAAAACAGATTGTTCAGACCTATATCTACTTTTGTGCTCTTGAATGTTGTTACCGCCTTATCTTAACTAAAGTCAATCAAGTCTAAAGTACACGGCTAAGCGAGTTTGTTGCTGAGTCACAGTACAAAGAATAATTTTAAACAGGGAAAGTCGAAGAGGTCAGATAAAGGATTATTGCGACATTCATCACATGCTACCATCAGTGTTAAGGCAGTTCACTAGAATTTTATTTAGAAGCAAGAGTAACGTATGTAACTAGATCATTTTCCATCCAGGGCAAAAATTAATCTAGCCCCCCTTCCCCCCCCCCCCATCTTTTTTTTCCAAACTAACCAAACCAAAACCTTTTCCGAAAACACTTTATATCGCTACCATGAATTAATTCAAAATATTTTCTATTCCAGATATTTTTATTCAACTTAGATGTTAAATAGATATATTTATTTGTAGTCATTTCATTTTATGTTGGATATTATGCAAAAAAAATACCAGTTTTTAAATGTTCGGTGATATGAATGAATATTTCAATTCAAATTATCCAGTTCATCTGCTGTCCAACATTATTTTTGTGTCCCAACACGACGGTATTCAAGTAAATGTCTACAGTAGAAATTACTCTGGGGCAGTTTAGCATGAGCCCCCCCATTGCTATGTCCCTGCTCAGATGAAGTGAACCTCAGTGCGATTGCTAAGTAGGAGAATATCAGTTTGGTTTCGGAAAACGTTTAGAAACAAAGTGAAGCACCACTGATACGTGAGCCTCAACTATTGAAGAAAAGCTAACAAAACTTAACAATGGTAACGTATTATTTCGTGAAGGCGTGTGAGCCACCACAAGGTCGTGGAGGCAGAGGAGGAGAAGCCTTCAAGTTCTGTCCCTGCCCGAACACGCCCGAAAATTCACCTTCGACCAAACTCGGGATTTGTTTTATTTTTGCACAGGAAAAATGAATTCAAATATTAAAAGTGGTCGGTTAGGTTAGCTACATTAAAACACTTGGATGGTTAGTTAGGTTAGTATCAAGGGCGCAACAACAGGGGGGGGGAGGGGGGGGCAAGGGTATTTTGCCCCCCCTCTGAAACCTTGAAGTGGAGGCAAACGGGGGCAAAGAAAGTGCTGTGTAATCAATTTTTAGATAATAAAACTGCTTAAATAACACCATTTTCCACCTTTAAATACAAATTTTCCCGGGGGAGGACCCCCGGACCCCCTCGCTTCAATAGGGGGGATCGATGATTCTTTATAAAAAGCTATATTGCCCCCCTTTGGATATTTAGTTGTTGCGCCCCTGGTTAGTATAGCTACGTTAAAATAAACAGAGAAATATAAACATATATATAATTAAACCCGAGGTTGGCCGAAGGTGAATATTCGGGCGTGTTCGGGCAGGGACAGAACTTGATGCACATGTTAGGCTTCCCGAAGAGGAGTTGTCGCTCGGGCCCCAGTGGGGCAGCAGGCGCCCCGACAGGCGTGCTGCCAGGGAACAGGGGGCAGGGGCCAGGGACGCTGCAGTGTGCCGACTGTCCACAGCCGCCCGTGGCGCCGCAGTCCTGGGACGGAGTGCGCAACGCCACCGAGGATGGCCTGGCCTGCCCGCAGCCTGGCGTGTACCCAACCGTGCCCGCGTCGGAGGACTGCTTGTTCCTCAACGTCTACTCCACCAAGGTGAGCACGCGCTCCCTTCCTTCACAGCACAAACCCTGTTCGTTCACCGAGTCAGTGTAACCATACAGTCCACAACTTTAAACATGGGCCTGTTTGTGCCCCTAAACCAGGAATGTGTACGTTGGAAGTTATGCTTACTTGGCGTTCTAAAAAAAATAATTTTAATTTTTCATGCAAATAATTAATAGAAATAAATAATAAAAAGACTGGAGTGATATTATAAATACGGTTGGTACAGTATAAATTTAATCACATTACAAAATTTAAATAAATACTCAATATTCAATATGAATATAAACATGTGGATATAATTATTTATTAAGATTAGTAAAATAATTGAGATGAATATTTATTAATAAATAATGTAATATTTTATGATGCATATAAATTATAGGTGCGTATGGGAACATAATGTCACTTATATAAATACACTTGAAAAATTTTATAAACACAATTTCTAACAATAATATTCATAATAAATAAATGTTTATAACTATATGGACCAGTATTCAATATCAATCACTAAAGTATATGATTTAAAAACACATATATAATAAATTTATTCCTGTAAATTTTTGTTTTATGTTGCACGTGCATATTAAAAATTCAAATCACAAAAAAATAATCTTTTAATGTTTTAAATTTTTAATTCAAGGAATGTCATTTATTCCGGACAAAAACTGGTGCAGAGATCAAAAATTAATTTAATTTGTTTTATTGTTCTTTTATTATTGAACTACTTCTCTACCACAAAAGCTTACCAATTGATTTTTATTGTTCTGAATATATCAGTTTTTAGTACAATTTATTACAAATTAGTCTATTGTAAGAATGCAGCATACAAATATACTTATTTGGTGGAGTAAGTATTACAAAAAAGTATTTATTAAAATAAAATCAATATCACAGAAATCTTCTGTTTTAAAAACAAAATTGTGCTAAAAATAAAACCATAAAATTTTGTCTCTAGTTATCAGCCTGATTGAAATTTTACATTGTTTTAGAACCATCAACATATTTAACAGTGTTTGTTTGGATTCTACGTCGCACAATTATGCACAAGCTATTATTTGAAGTCTTTCCTTGAAAATTTAATATAATTTGGCTCTTGCATATTATGTTTTGACTCAAATTTTCTCAAGAAATATTTACTAAATGTTATATTGCTGAAAAGCAGTGAAATTGTTCATAGTTATGATCACTATTGCATGACTTTTTAAACCTCGAAAATAACGTATAGCAAAAATCTGGTGCAAAACTTGTGACCCAAAATGTATGTACAGATAAATCCCTTAATAATATTATTAATTAGTAATGTCAAGAAAATGAGATGTCTAACTCAGTGTGTGTGAGCTTTAAGGTGGCGACCTCCAAGGTATAGTGGGCTCCGAACCAGTGGCTACCGACTCAGTGCTCAAAAGGGCGGGTCGAGAATGACGGTCAGGGGAGGGTGAAATTAAATCTTCTAATACAATTTTGATACAGTTTGAATTTAAATATTTAGTATATTTTAATTGTGGTTCAAAAATGTCATTATTTAGAGCATTGCAGTATCATAATACTTAAGTAAGTTTTGTAAACTATGATAAGTATTTAGTAGGGGCATGCAGATTTTGCGAAAAGATTTCGAGACTAGATGAAAGATAAGACTCTATAGCATCGTCTGTGTTTCGTTATTGGGCAAGTATCTCCCAGGTACATATTGATTGTATCAACAAACACAGTGATTCAGTGCAGAAGAAAACGCGTCCTGAGTGGCTCGGTCAAATAAGGCAACGACTTCTCTCGCAGACAACTGCCAATCACAAGTAAGAAACCACAGATGCGTGTATACCTAGTTGCAGTCTAATAAGTATTCAGATATTTTCGCGAAAAATGCCTGCCCCTAGTAATTAGGAGGTAATTTTAAAAATATTCTTTGTTCGGGGGGGGGGGGGGGAAGGGGGCATACCGCTATTACCCCCCTCCCTCTGGACCTGCCAGTGTGCCGGGGTGTTGAACGGAACCCCTCAACTAGACATGGCACGTTGTTCTGGCAGCTGCCGGACGGCGGGGACAACCCCAAGCGACCGGTGCTGGTGTTCTTCCACGCCGGCGGCTGGTACAGCAACACCGGCCGGAGCACCGTGTACGGCCCGCAGTACCTCGCGGACCAGGACATCGTGCTGGTCACCACCAACTACCGGCTCGGCTCTCTCGGTGCGTGCGTTCGCAGCTCTGCCCGCTGCAGGGGTCATCAGTCGTGTAATAGTCGTGTAAGAGTAATTAATAGGGCCATGCACATTTCGCGAAAAGATTTCGAGACTAGATTAAAGTTAAAACACTGTAGCATCGTCTGTGTTTCGTGATTGGGTGAGTTTCTCCCCAGGTACACGTCGATTGTGACCAACACCGATTACAGTGATTCAGTGCGGAAGTAAAGGCGTCCTGAGTGGCTCTGTCATACAAGGCGACGACTTCTCTCGCTAGACGGCCGCCAATCACAAGGAAGAAACCGCTGGTGCGGGTACAACTTGTAGCAGTCTAATAGGCGTTCAGATCTTTTTGCGAAAAATGCCTGCCCCTAGTAATTAATTAAAGCAATTCCATATCATGCTCACAAGTTTTGTGTTTGCAAATTTAATTATTGTTGTCAAATATTACTAAGTTGAAGAAAAAGAAATATGTTATTTTTTTAATAGACAAGACTCGTAAGCTATCTTTACCATACAGTATTTTTGCCAACTACATGGTAAATGCTCGCTAATATATTGAATTAGAATATTTTAAAATGTGACAAGTTTTTCTAGACATCACATACCTATCGAGGCAGCAACTGCACCTTGGGTATAAACCGGCACATGCCAGATGAGGCCCCAGTCTTGCGTTGCGGGTATTTCTGTTTTAGATGCTCTTATTACTAATGAATTATTGTATAAGTGCATTATGAGTTAGTCTTAATGAAATTCAGATGAAATAAGTATTATGAAATATTTTAGTTTAAATTTTGTTACAGAATTAACTATTTCAATGAATAAAGTCAATGTATAAAAATTAAAAACAATAATACAGAAATCTCCTGTTTTAAAAATGAAATTGACCAAATAATAAAACCATAAAATGTTGTCTCTACCCTCCGGGTAAGATTCAGAGTGCGAAAGCGATCCCGTCCATCACGAGTCGTGCCCCATTGTGATCCGTGCGCTTTGTGTGATCATATTCCCAAAATTTATTGGCAGTAGGATAGTACGCTCTCCGGTGCAAGAAGGAAGAACAGGTACCTCGGTCCTCGAAAGTTGCTGCTAACTTAAATAACAAATGGCACACACAGCTCTCTTTTATGTAGCTTATCCGGTGGAACAACTCGGAGGCTGGGTTGGCAACAGCTCTAGTAGTTTGTCAGTTGGCGGCGTGCACGGATGCAAGCAGCCTGACCCGACAGTTGCCAGATGCCCGGGCAGGACGCACCTTTCCCGAAAGTTTGTCCCTGTCCGTCCCAGTGTTGAGTGTGCTCTCGACACGGCACTCGCGCAGTCCAGAGCCACCCACTGACGAACCCCATGCATCTCTGCATGCATGTCGGTAGCTAGGACATGCTGCCTGCCGGCGGAAACTGCAATCTAGGAGTCCTGGGTTTAAATCCAGGGCTGGCCAATTTGATTTTGGTTTCTATTACTAAACATAATTATTTCAAGCAAGTTTTGGAGTGATCTCTACCGTAGACCATAGCTGATTCCTCCCCCGACATCAACTAATTGTGTGTTACAGTCTGTTATGAGCTCATTGGTCATCGACGAGACACATCAGTAAACATGGACATATACCGCTATATTTTTGTTCCCTTTGTCACATTTCCAGGAAGACAGCACAACTTAGCACACGTCAGTCATTTCATAACTCTTCAAAAAGTTGGCTATTTCCACTATTACACTTGCCTCAACTCTCCCCACGTGACTGTGCACAGTGAAATGGGACGGAATATCAAGGAAGAGATTCTGCTATTCGCGGCCCAGACGGTGGTTGTTACTTGTTGAAACACGAAGTGCCGAGCTGACGAGTGTGTCTGGTCGTCGCAGGCTTCCTCAGCACGGGCGACGGCGTCATGAAGGGCAACAACGGCATGAAGGACCAGGTGATGACGCTGCGCTGGGTGCAGCAGAACATCGCGGCCTTCGGCGGCGACCCGGGCAGCGTGACCATCGGCGGCTACAGCGTGGGCGGGGCCAGCGTGTGGATGCACATGTTCTCCCCCATGACCACAGGCACGTAACACATAGCGCTCGACCGCGCCCCGCGCTGGTCCCTCGCGTCAGTGCGTCTGTGCTGGTTGATTGTTTTATAGTTAAATATTTAA
Source organism: Bacillus rossius redtenbacheri (assembly GCF_032445375.1). Taxonomy (NCBI): domain Eukaryota; kingdom Metazoa; phylum Arthropoda; class Insecta; order Phasmatodea; family Bacillidae; genus Bacillus; species Bacillus rossius. The sequence continues at coordinate 6,682,184 of NC_086332.1, forward strand.
AATATGAATTTAACATCACACTTAAAGTTTTCCCACATTGGACATCAAGTTAATATAGTAAGCATTGTCACAAGCCAGGTATTTGTGCAAAAAAAAAAACAATGACAGATATAGACTTCAAAAAATTGAATCAGATTTTTGACGTGACGTCTAATAAATCGATGAACGTCGGCTGCACGCACGAAATAGTGTCCCACTACGGATGTCCCACTACGGATGTGTTCTGTTCGCTCATTGTACGCATGCGTGGCATCTCTCTTCCACTCGATTGGAACAACCATCGATTTGACTTTTCAATCATATTTTCGTCGTTTGAATTATTATTATTATGTAATTTAAAGATCGTTCAACGATTTTCAGCACAATCGGTACGGTTATTTAAAAGTAATGTTGAAAATTCAAATACATTTTGAACCAACAATGGTGTTTTACAGTTACACAATAATAATTCAAATTACATCCCGGGATCTTTTGCAAAATGTTTTTAAAAAAAATTGTAACACATTATAAATAAGTTTGGTGTATTTTGGATGCGTATTTGTTATAAAATCGTGTTAATATTATACCCCTATCGTGAACAAAGTTTTTATAAATATATATATATATATATAACATTTGAAACTACATTACCTTAGTAAGGCCTCGTGGGCGTGTGGTTAGCATACCTAACTCTTAAACTAAAGGTTGTCAGTTCGAAACCTGGCAGCTGCGAAGTTTTTTTTGTACTTGTAAAAATAAATATGGCGCACGCAACATTTCAAAAGCAATAAATATATTTGAATTAATGAATGCAAATAAAAGTAAATTTATTAATTCAATTGCACATTTCATTTCACTCCTTTGTATCCATATAAAATAGTGATAATTAAATAAAAATGATTCAATTTTATTCATAAAAGTATGCAGAGGTAGATTTTATCATGCAAAAGTTTGAAAAATTTTAAAAAATTCTTCCTCAAAGAATATAATATTTTTAATGCCTAAATGGTTTGGTTGCAAAAACCTATTATGGCTCAGTCTCAGGCCGAATATGATATTTCCTTTTCTTCTGGATCAATCATTTCATCAATGACGTCACGTTAAACTATCGTCCGTAAACCGAATTTACAGACAACCAATTTTTTTTTTTTTTTCAAATTTGTATGTTTAAAATTTAGTTTTTAAACACATTTGATTGAGTATCTCCTGTCGTCGTCCCCCCTTTTTACATGTGATTACAGTACACTAGAATGAAAGTGTAACACCTTGCCAGATGTAATTTTTTCCAACTTAAGGTAACTATCCTCATCTGGAGTGTCTGCCTTGCATTGTGAAGAAGGAAACTTAGTGTATTAAATATTTTATTAGTAGCACCGTGCGTATAATCACCAGGTATGAGCAGAGTTCCACGATGTTCCCTCAGGGCTGTTCCACCGGGGTATCTCGATGAGCGGCTCCATCAACACCTTCTGGAACGTGGACGGGGACCCCATGCGGCTGGCGCGCAGACAGTCTGCGCTGCTGGGCTGCCCCAGCAACAGCTCCACGGGCATCAGGGACTGCCTCCTGCAGAAGGGGGCCCAGGAGATAGCCAGCACCTTCAGCGGCATGCAGGTCCGTGCGTGCCGGGAGGAAGAGTGGTATCGCTGCGGCTAATGACAGAATTGCCAGTACAAACATTTCTGCAGTTACATTATGACAAATAAAAAATGAAAATATTGAAACAAAAATATCATTGCATGCTTTGCCATTTTTACGGTCACACACATTTGGATTGTTTTTTTAACCCAGGGCATAGTGTAAATACTTTATTTTTACACCTTCATTCTCAATTGACACAATACTGGCAATTGGATGGTGGTAATGTGTCTGCCTTTAGACTCCGACATGGCACTCCGTGCTAGTGGTTTGCTCCCACCAACACTCCACAATTATGTTTTAAATAAAAATATTAAAAAAAAAAAAAACATGAGAGCTCACAGCAGTGACACCTACTTGCAACTGTTTGAACCAACTGTGAAGTCGGCAGTAGACGAAGGTGGCATCCAGCCACTTAGAGAATAGCACCAGTGTCATCCCCTCCTTGCCACAAATTATTTAAATATCGAAATGACACCTTTCTGCGCAAAACCTGTTGTGGCTCCTCAGCTTCTCACCCTGCGTGCCTGTGCCAGAACACACTATTTCCTACTACTAGCATGATTCTTGACACCTTTATGAGCAAAACCTGTTGTGGTTCCTCAGCTTCTCACCCTGCGTGCCTATGCCAGAACACACTATTTCCTACTACTAGCATGATTCTCGACACCTTTCTGAGCAAAACCTGTTGAGGCTCCTCAGCTTCTCACCCTGCATGCCTGTGCCAGAACACACTATATACTACTACTAGCATGATTCCTATCATCCCTGGTGAGGGAGAGGGGCTAGCAGGGCTGTGGTCCGGCCCGCAGGAGTGGGGCTACGATCCCGTGCTGGTGTGGACCCCGGTGATCGAGCCGGACCTGGGCGACGGAGAGGAGCGCTACCTGGTGGACCACCCCCGCGACCTGCTGCTCTCTGGGAACTTCACCCAGGTGCCGTGGCTCACGGGCATCACCACTGACGAGTTCGCCCCTGACGCTTTTGGTGAGTCTCGCAGGCCGGGCTCCTCGAGTTCGCCAGACTCTCGGGAGGGATATCTTGGAGACTCCTTGCTAAACCTGAACTCTTTCTGCACAATCTTCATGCCTAAAGGGTCTTCGGAAGATCCTTTTTAAACAATCTTCATGCCCAAAGGGTCTTTAGAAGACATGTTCACCAAGTTTTACACAATTGCGGGTTCAATCACAATCCTTGATTCTAAATTTGAGAGTTTGGAGTCAGTATCAAGTGGTTGCGATATCACTTTAATCTCCATTTATAACTGTGCATCATGAAGGTCAACCATTACTGCATTTTGCACATAAGCAGGGAAATCTTAGAAAGTATATAAAAATTTTTATGTAATGTTTGTGTCAGTGTGATTGTAAGCTGTGCTATGGCTTGGTCACTGAACTATGCAGTCACATGAATTTGAGGTAAACGTAAGTGTGCAGAAAAAGAAACTTCTTTTTGTGAACTAGAATTTTCGCTGTCTAACATCTGTACCTAAAAGACCTTAAGAGTTTTTGAAAGGTATCGTCAATATTAGGTATAAAAACCTATAACAAACATATTAATGTTGTCAACACTAATAATAGTTAAAATAAGTATTACTTAAGCGGATACATCTAATTAACGGTAAACCAGCTGTATTTCAATATATTCAGAATATGTTTTCCAAGTCTAATTGAGTAATAGTTTGCACACACCTAAGAAAGAAATATTTTTTCACTTGTTTATTTGGTCTTTTACCCCCTTGACTTTCAGACGTTCTCTGGAACTCGACACTGACAGAGGATATGGACCGTAACTTCGACAGAGTGGCTCCGATATCGTACATGTACGAGCGTGGCACGGAGAACTCCCGCCGCATCAGCCAGGGACTGCGGCAGTTCTACCTCGGCGACCAGCCGCTGAGCAACGCCTCAGACACCGGCCTGGGTCATGTGAGTCTTCTGCTGAGGGGAAGGGGGGGGGGGGGGAGCGAAGATAAAATAACTTTATTTGTAAAAATGATTGAAGACTCTGGGATGACTAATTCTACTTTTCTAATGACACAAATTGAACAAAATGTAATTGACAATGAAATTTAAAAAAAAATTATTAAGGATTGAGATGCACAAAACCATTAAAAAAAAACCTTCAAAGCCAAAACATGCATTTAACCTCCGGATACACAGAAGGCTAAATAACTGACTTCTCCGACAATTTGGTACTTCTCAATATTGATTGGCCTTCCAGTCCTCCGGTGTTAACAAGCCTTGCGTTTCCACGTCTTGCTGAACTACTTCACAGACCTTGAAACTGGGAACCCCTTTGTAGGTATCCATAGAGTAAGGGCATCATGAATGTACTGCATTAGACTTTTGTACCAACACTAAAATAACACAGTTTGAAACCTTTTTTTATTGGAAACTGCACATGATTTCCATACACACTCAGAATATGACATTAATAAATATGAAACTTAAATAAGAAAAAAAAAAATTACAGTTAACATTCTGACACACACATTTTGCTGCTAAACTTATTTGCATAACTAATTATCTTGAAACGTTTTTGAAATACTGCACATCTTGCTCCAGCTAGCTTCAAAAATCAACTCCTGTAAACTCAGATGAAACCCAGATGCAAATTATTTTCATCACAATCATTATACTAAAAACAAATTACATAAACTTTAACCCTTCAAAAGTACATGTTATTGGTAGCTTAATAACATGTCAGGATCTGAAAGGTCCTTAAAGTTATTTATGCAATTTAAAGCTTGCAGTTAACAGAAGGTCATCATGCTATGGTTTTTGCCAACATAATAGTATGAAGCAAAACTTACCTTAATACTTGCTTTGATATTCATTTGCGCTTACTTTCATAAAAATTAATGTAAAATTCCGTTACTTAAAAGACTGTAAAATTTTAATCTTGTTTTCAGCTTTATGCAGATGCCTTGATTGGGTTTGGGGAAGATCGTAACGCGAAACTGGTGTCAAGAATGAGCACTGAGCCCGTCTACTTCTACAAGTTCTCCTACCAAGGTCGTTACAGTCACAGGTATTATCCTGGCACAACAAAACCATACGGTAAGTTCTCAGTATACGATTACATACATACAATTATTATTAAGTATAAAAGTTTGAAGACTAGTGTGGTAGAAATTTTTCGCATCTGTGATTATTCAAAAACACTTACACTTTCTATACTAGCAAATTATTGCTATGTTTAATGTGCCTAAATGACATTATTTATTTTTTAAATTTTAGTTTTAAAATTCTTCTAGCAATTTTATTCTTACTTTTTTAATATACATATGCTACATGGTTAGGATGATTGTAATTTGTTCTTTTCATTTACGTATTACTAAATACACCTCAGATTAGTTGGCAATCATAAACAGTATGATAAAAGAACATTGCTGCCGTATAGCGTATGAGTGACAAATGACTGACTAAAACACTGCTCTATCACGTACAATAATCATCCTGTAAATGTTAAGATTATTATTAGAGTTGTACTGATTCACAAAATTTTGCTGATATGCCAATACACCGACTAAACTGTTGCTGATTCACCAATTCCAAACCGATACAGGAAAAAACACATTTTGGTTATAATTTTTTTTTTTTAAATTTATTAAATAACCTAAAATGTCTCAATCGTAGAACAGCATGCAATGCAAATGCAAATGTATTTTAGTTTTAGTAAGCAAAAGTTAATTAGAAAGAAGCTAACCTACGATGAACTAAATGATGTTTTTCTTTGAATAGGTAAGCAGTAATATAAATACAAATACAAGTGAGTGCCTGCCTTAAGTTCGCTGTCATTAAACATTTTACAATAAACAATTCACGTAGCCATACATCGGCTAACTATATAAAACATTTATCTAAACTAGCACCAATTACAGAAATCTTAAGATTTTTATCAAGAAAACATTCTTAATTTTTCAGTGAATATCTTTTAGGGAAGCAATTCCCAACCGGTGGGTCGCAACTCAATCCTAAAACTATCAGAAACCATCAGAAAAGATAAGAAAAATCGAAACAAATCAAATCGTGTTTTGATTGTTTTCTTGGTTCTTGATTTTTGGCATCTAGGGCAGACAACAGAACCACTACATCCCTCACACAGTCACCAGGTGGTGCATAGTTCTACCGCCACACCGTCTCCGTCACGATATTACAAAAATTTATTTGCAGTTCAAGCGGATGACATTTTCCGTTGTTTGTAGTGGCAGCTGTAAATAAATCAAATTTTTATTCCTATATAACTTTACCATGATGGTGATATATTTATTTATGATGTATTAAATTCAAGCACTTTATTAAAAAACAGAATTTTTTAGTTTGATAATTGATATGTATGACTGGCAAATGTAGCTAAAAAGTAATGTTAGTTCAAAGTGTGTAGTAATACAAAAAGTGAAAAGGGTACTTGTGTATTTTTTAGGTAATGGCAGACACTTTTGTTATTCAGTATTACTGGCCGAAAATTAACTAGCGTATTGTGAATCTGCCAAATTGGTTTCTATCGTTCCGTATCGGAACAGCTCTTAGGTAATTATTATAGATGAGTACATGTTTTAAAATCTAAAATGAAGTGATCTGTACCTTCAGAAGAGCACCACTCACTGCCAGCAGAGACTTGTTGAGTGTCGGTGTTGTTGGTGCAGGCGTGGTCCATCACGACGACCTGATATACCTGTTCTACATCTCCGTCCTGTTCCCGTACTTCACCAGCACAGACCCCGAGACTCTCACCGTGGAGCGGCTGACCACCTTGTGGGGCAACTTCGTCCGCACGGGGTACGTATGTGCCCCCAGCACGTGCAGGTTAACTACAGCAGGCAGTTTGCATCAGCTCTGGCTAGTGTTTCATATCCATGAATGTGACACAGACAGATGTATGTGAAACTGCTGTAGGTTTTGTTGAAATCCTATACATAGTTACGCCCATGACTGACTTAATGATGCGTAATGCTTTAGGCTACACGGTAAACTCCCTATTATCCGCGCATGCTACGAAAAAATGCAGCACATATTATGTAAATCTGTATTTTATTACAAGTGAGCAATTTTGAACTCTACTGGCGAGTGTATTGTGTGCAGTATACAGTAAAACGACACAGGCCTTCTCGGAACTCACGCAGTGTCTAATGAAGTCTCTGAGTATGTACAGTACTGTATCCTTGTTACGAAACAAGTACCGAGCACTTTTATGTTTACATTACTGAAATGTATTGTATGTTAATTATTCAGTAAAATACTATAATTTTAGCATCATTTAAAAATTTTTACTGTTAATTTTGACTTTTACTGTACATAAATTTTTACATTTTTAAGCTGAAAATAATTTTTCCTTTTTTGTTTCCCATTTTCGGCTCTTTTGCGGACTATCCACGATTTTCACTATCCGCGGTGGGCTGCCACTTAATTTCGCGGATAATCGGGAGTGTACTGTATAAAATTCATTGCTCTTTGCTAACCTGTTCCTCCTAGCATTGTTGTCCAGTCCGTGGCACAAAGATAATATTTTGACTACACCTTGTTATTGGGTTAAGTATGATTAATGTCATAAGGTAGCTGAATGGTCTTTCCTTTTTTTTGTTGGTATCACCTTTATATGCAATGAAATATGAAATGCATATTTTATAGTTCAATATATCTCCACACGACCAACTGTACGTGGCTTTGTCACGATCAAGAGTTGCAGGTCAAGTGAAAGTGTATGTTGAATCAATAAACAGCAAGAAAGATTATTGAATCACCAGAGACAATTAATGCGCTCGCAATATATCAAAATAAATTGAATTTTATAATAAATATTTTGTGTAGGTACATTAAATTCAAGTGTTTCTTATATTATTCATTTTTCAACAGGTGCCTTAGGTGCCTTACAGCTTACTATTATTATATTAAAATTTAATGAAAATTTTTTTTGAAGTTACATTTCTTTGGGCACGTTATGGAAAAATAATGACAGTATTTATAAAATGTGGGTGCAAAATGCAACAAATAATTTATAAGAAGAAAAAAAGGCTAAATACAAATTTAAAAAAAATATATGTGCTTTTAAATCATATAATTATTTTAGTGAATGATATTGAATACTGGTCCATACAATTAAAAACATTTATTTATTGTCAATATTAGTGAACGGTAGCAGAATTATATTTTCAACCCTCGGTAAATATTATAAAGCAAAGCTCCATTCCCTAAACAGCGACATACATATCCATTAGTAAAAAAAAAAAAAATCAGTTAGTGCAAGAAAAGTGTATACTACATACGTACTTAAAAGCAGAAGTTCCAACCCCCTTCCAATTTAATGAATACACAAATAGATTGGGACCAAAGTTCAGTGACGGTGATGCAGTTATGTCATGCAGTTGAAAGACCAGAGAATGGGTGTGATTTCACTACAGGAAGAACATAGCTCGTACACTCATGCTGTAACCCTCGTGTACCGCACACACTGTGCGATGTGGCCCGACCTCTGCCTCACACTGTGTCACACTGTGTCACACTGTGTCACACTGTGTCCTGTCACTGCAGGAACCCGACCCCGGGAGCCAGCAGCCTGCTGGGAAACGTGACGTGGCCCACCTTCAACGAGCGCAGCCTCAACTACCTGGACATCGGCTCCCAACTGGTCGTGAAGCAAGGACTCTATCAGGACCGCTTCAACACGTGGGACAGGCTGTTCCCCCTGCCGTCTAGTCACTAAGAAAATAACTTTTCACAGCAACGCTTAGCTACGTTTCAAATGACTCTGTGTGAACTCACTGGGTACGTACGCTATTTCAAACTGATGAGATTCATCTTTGATTTATCAGTAATTAAAAATTCTTTGAAAAAATATATACTGTTTTATTTATTTATTTTTCCTAAATGGTATTTGATGAAGGTACCTAAGGTGCTGGCAAAGGTCAGGGAGGAGGGAGAATCAAGCCATGATTGGCAGTTGCTAGCCTGCTAAGTGAGCTTTTGAAATCTGAGGTAAAGGTAAGGAAGGAAAAGGCAAGATTTTACAGCTCACATTTTCCACAGAGGCTGAAGGCAATAGGACTACCTAGAACATAGTGGGCTTTATTTTTACTCTGGTATACCGATTTGAAACTCATACATTTGTGTCATACCAGGGGACAATCGCTCCAAGCGCTAGCCTTCTCTAATGCAATTCATACATCATGCTGTTCTGCTATGAAACAAGATGATGCCAAGTCCTTAAATTGTTTTGCACGTCAGTCAATACACTACTTAAAATTTTACGACTATCGCTTGGTTGTTTTTGAGATTTTTTTTTTTTTTTTGTGTTTCCAGTTTTTGTTATTTCATTTGGACTAATGTTAATTATTAAATAGAATTTCTGATGGAATGTGCTGAATTCTTTTATTTACGGTACACTTGTATGAGTCAATGACACAGACCTGGACTGGCTGTGAAACAACCCTCCAGACATGACACTACCACCTCTGCCTCACTGTTAAACTGTTTGGCACGAACACTGTGTGTCAGTTGCCAAGTGCACTGTTCAGTCTTGGTTGTTGCATCCGTACACACAACTGCACGGGGAAGTAAGTGGACGGCATGCTGGACGGATGGCACGCGTAGAAGCCGAAGCTGACAGCAAAGTCACTTGAGCAGGAAGTCGCGACGCTGCTGCTCCAGCATCTTCTCCAGGTGGCAGCTGCGCTCCAGCGCTCCTTCATACTGCTTCTTCAGCTGCTGGAAGGTCTCGTCTTTCTTCGCCACGGCCAGCTTCACCCTGCACACGGCGAGGAGCGAGCATGGATCACTGGTCCGTTTGTCCTTGTAGCCAGCCGGCACTTCAATCATTACTAGAGACATGCAAAATTCGCGGATTCATTTCGCGATGCATCAAAACAACTATACCTTTGTACCGCTTCTGCGATTGGCCCACATTTTATCTGGGGAACTGTGAGCCAATGGGAAACACTAAACCAGGAAAGTGCTGAATTACGGACAGCCTAGTTGAGACATCTCACGCATCAGTAGCCGATGAACAGGTGTCATTTCCGCGAGTATTTAAAGGACTGTGGAGTCTATCCTAGAGGATGATGAATCCGCGAATTTTGCAGGTCTCTACAAAAAGTACAGAAATCCAAGGCAATAACCCCAATATGTTTTTGATGTTAGACGTTTAGTTTCCAATTCCTTTGGGAAATATAAAAAAGATAAGTTTCGGGAGGTACAGCATTACAGAAACTATCAGGACCTCGGAATGGAACGACTAGAATTCCAACATACTCTTGTTTCTGTACCAACTCTCATCTGTCAATAGCCAGCATTTCCTGTGGCACAGCTTCATGCATAACTCAACAGTTCATACTTAAATGTGTCCAACTATTTCTCTTTTCTTTTAATCCATTGTTATCACAAACTGCCTTTCCTGCCTCATACATATTAAAGTACAATTGCATCTGTCACTCTAGCTACCCCACTGAATTATTAGCATTTGGATTTACCACAATATTCAAAAGACAAAATTATTTTTCTTTTCTGGAATACAAAAAAGTTCAATGTTTTGCAGCTACATCATTCATTATAAAACTTGTTATAAAATTATTTCGCCACTGCTTACTTTTCATCACATGCACCATTTTTGAGCACTTGAGTAACAACTACATGGTCATGTTTCATGAGCTACGAGTCACCACCCTGAACTGGCATGAGGATGTGGACGGAGGACAGGCAGCGTCGCACCTGTGGTAGACCTGCTGCATGTCGCGCTCCTTGGCCGTGGCCAGCGCGCTCATGTCCTGCTCCCGGGCCGCCAGCTCCAGTTGGGCGCGCACCCGGGCCTCTGCCGCCTCTTCTCGCATGCGCGCCATCTCCTGCTGCAGGGTCAGCAGCTGGCCTGCCATCTCGCGCTCCACCACCTGCTTCACCGCCGCGCGCTCCTCCGACAGCCGGTCCGCGATCTGCGCAAGGTGACGTCCACCACAACGTCAGGAGGCAACACCACCTCCGAGATAACAACGCGCTCCTCCGACAGCCGGTCCGCGATCTGCGCAAGGTGACGTCCACCACACCGTCAGGAGGCAACACCACCTCCGAGATAACATAGCGCTCCTCCGACAGCCGGTCCGCGATCTGCGCAAGGTGACGTCCACCACACCGTCAGGAGGCAACACCACCTCCGAGATAACATAGCGCTCCTCCGACAGCCGGTTCGCGATCTGCGCAAGGTGACGTCCACCACACCGTCAGGAGGCAACACCACCTCCGAGATAACAACGCGCTCCTCCGACAGCCGGTCCGCGATCTGTGCAAGGTGACGTCCACCACACCGTCAGGAGGCAACACCACCTCCGAGATAACAACGCGCTCCTCCGACAGCCGGTCCGCGATCTGTGCAAGGTGACGTCCACCACACCGTCAGGAGGCAACACCACCTCCGAGATAACAGCACGCTCTTCTGACAGCTGGAACTTTACATTTAGCTTCAAGGTTAAATAAAGTTTACAGTCGCACCGTTAATCTAGAGACATATAATCTCCAAGACTAAACAGGAAATCAGTGGGAAAACAATAACCGAACCGTAAAATGCTGGATTGAAAAGCAACATATGTAGTATGTACCTTTTATTAGCATAAAACGTATGTGAAGGTGTTACTCAACAACGTAGGCGGGAGGAAAGAGAGGGGAACAATGCGGCACGTGTGAAGCGTGGTCGGGAGGAGGGAGAGGGAGCGGACGCACCTTCCTGGCCTCCTGCAGCTCCTTGCCGAGCTGTCGCAGCTGGGCCTGCTGGCCGGTCAGCTGGTCCTCACACTCCAGCAGCCGCTGCTTGGCGCTGCTGTACTTGCTCTTGAGGGCAGCCTCCGCCGCCTCAAGGTCCCGCACCTCCGCCTCGTGCTGCTCCTTCAGCCGCCTGCCACGCAACCAGCACAGCTCTCTCTCCCCGTCCCCACACACAGCACAGCTGCCACGTGTGTCCTCTTTCAGTAGTACTTTCAGTACAATTATAAACATTCATAAGGAGTTGTATGCAGACAAGGAATTTTGAATTTTTTTAAAATTGTAATAAATTTTTGTTGACATACTGTTTTTTTTTAATATATGATTGAAATACATTTTTCATGATTTATTCCACACAAAGAAAGTTCTAATTATTAATAACTAAACTGCAATCACATTATAATTTTGAACATTAATCTCAAGCTGTTAATTTTTGCATTAGTTTTATTTGAACCCAAAATAGTTAAATATTTTAGTAGCTGCCTCTAAGTTTAATCAGATAAAAATTTTTTGTTAGCTACCCATACAAATGTACGCATACTGGATGGATAAAAGACCCCTCACAACTTTGATTGGACGGAAGACCGCCTGGCAAGCACGGGAGAGGGAGCAGACACACTCGCCTGAGCCGGTTGTCGGCCGCCTGCTCCAGCTCGGCCCGGCCGTGGGCGGCCTCGCTCTCCAGCCGCTCTATCACCAGCTCTATCTCCCGGTCGCGCTCCCTGCGCAGCTGGTCGCGCAGCTCCGCCTCCTTCTCGCTCAGCAGGCCGGCCTGCTGCTTCTTGAAGGCCAGCGCCCACGCCTCCCGCTGGGCCTCCATCGCCTCCTTGGCCAGCTGCAGCTCGCTCTGCCGACAACGCCACGCTCCCGACTACACAACCAACACTTCCCTCTTAAATAAATATTGCAAATTCCTAGCAGGGGGGGTGGGGGGGCAAGGGTATTTTGCCCCTCCTCTGAAACCTTGAAGTGGAGGCAAACGGGAGCAAAGAAAGTGCTTTGTAATCAATTTTTAGATAATAAAACTGCTTCAATAGCACCATTTTCCACCTTGAAATACAAATTTTCCCGGACCCCCCCCCAACTTCAATAGGGGGGATCGATGATTCTTAATAAAAATATATATATTGCCCACCCCCCTTTAAAATTTAGTTGTTGCGCCCCTGCCTAGCACCACTACATACCTTAAGTATTCAAAATCACTGCACGTGGCAAGTTAAACATTGATATGGCATCTAAAGATTTTAATTTGTAATAACTTATACGAACAAGTAACTACTATTTATAATCATTCATTTTTAATTTTATATCATTTAAAAAATCAGAAAATTAGTTATTATCAGCACTAGTAAGTAACAACACGAGAGAAGAAGGCAGTACCTGGTGCCGGCGGCCGGCCGTCTCCAGAGCCTCGCGGAACTCCGCGCGGGCACGCTCTAACGCACGCTCGCCCTCGCGCGCCAGGCCGCGCCTGGTCTCCTCCAGCTCCTGGCGCTGGCGCTCCGCCTCGTGCGCCAGCCGCTCCTTCTCGCGCTGCGCGTCCGCCGCCAGCCGGCGCCGCAACTCCTGCAGGCGCTGCTCCTCGTCGGCCAGCTGCTTCTCCAGCCTGCACAACTAGCCCCCGCCATGCCTCGCCTCGCCTCGCCATGCCTCGCCTCGCCTCGCCATGCCTCGCCTCACCTTGTCCGCTGCCACCACTTCCCCAGACATCACCCTCTGCGAGGACCCACAGTGACCATTTCCCCGATCCCAGGTTCATCATTGATCAAAATTACATTGCTGCATATGCACAAGACATCTACCGCTGCGAGGACCTACAGTAACCACTTCCCCGATGCTAGGTTCCTCACTGATCAACATTACATTGCTGCATGTGAAAAAATAATAAGTCCATGTTCGGTGTTCTTACTATTCCAACTATGGCAGATGCAGTAACACACAGGACAATAAAACACCACATAAATAACTAAATAATTGTTGAGAGTCTATCTACTATTTAGAAAAAAAATTCCTTGGAAAAAAGATACACATAATTGTGATGCATGTATTCATTTTTTACATGCAAGATTTTTCATCTTCAGAGATGATTATTTATTTTACTTTTATATTCACATTGGGCTGTCGGCAAATACCCACTGCGAATGCACTGCCCTAACGTTGCCACATCCTGAACGCTTGGGCAGGACTAGAAGCACTCCGCGACACTGGCCCTCCTGAGAAACGGTCACGCCCGAGGACGGTTGTCGGTCGGGAACGCAACCACAGCACAACGCACCATCGCGAGCCTGGTCGGCTGGGCATCTGCAGCTACCGCCTGGCCTCGTGCCTTCCCGCAACAGGAGGGAGGGGGGGGGGGGGTGAAGAGGTGGGAAGCCCTCCCAGCCTGGTTCGCAGAGGAGAAGAGCCCTGCCGCTTGGATCATGGACGTCTCCAGTGCCGAGCGTCCACTCCAGTGCCCGACGAGAGGCCGGACCCTGTAGCCGCCTACCCGCCACTCACTCCCAGGCCACGGGTACAAGACCACCGCCACGCCCGCCGAAGGAGTTGGGAGACGTAACACGACGTGACACAGACACAAATGTCAAAGGGATCGCTCCCCCTTGTATTTGCTAACCCATCCCTCTCAGCCGTTATGCCCTGCCGGCCCGGGGCCCCCACAGGCGTGGATACGGGATACACCGTACATGCGTAACGGGAGAGGTGTTAAGAGATCCGGCTATGTCCAGAGGCTGGGGCTACCCGTCCCAGCGTAGACACCACCGTCACCCCCTGCCTCGCTCAGCTAACGGGACTAAAGGCTGCGTCCCAAGCACGCGGCACAGACAGCCACGCAGGAGGCTATGAGCGAGGGCGGGGGCGGGGGAGAGGTGCTGACCGCTGGCGGAGCTGCTCCTTGTCGCGGGCGGCGGCTTCATCGCGCTGCACGGCCATCTGCTCGGCGGCGAGTGCGGCCCGGCGCGCAGCCCGGGCCTCCGTGTCCTCCAGCTCCTGGCGGTGCAGGGCGCGCAGGTCGGCCAGCTCCTGCTGGTGGCGCGCCGCCATGCGCTGCAGCTCCGGCTCCAGCCCCTTCACCGTCATCTCCTGCACACCACGCACCGTACCACCTCCGCTCCTGCGCACCACGCACACCACCACCTCTGCTCCTGTGCACCACGCACACTACCACCTCTGCTCCTGCGCACTACACACACCACCACCTCTGCTCCTGCACACCACACACACCACCACCTCTGATCATGTGTACCACGCGCACCACTCACACCACCACCTCTGCTCCTGCGCACCACGCACACTACCACCTCTGCTCCTGCACACTACACACACCACCACCTCTGCTTCTGCGCACACCACCACCTCTGCTCCTGCGCCTCACGCACACCACCACCTCTGCTCCTGCGCACCACGCACACTACCACCTCTGCTCCTGCACACTACACACACCACCACCTCTGCTTCTGCACACACCACCACCTCTGCTCCTGCGCCTCACGCACACCACCACCTCTGCTCCTGCACACCACACACACCACCACCTCTGCTCCTGCGCACCACACACACCACCACCTCTGCTCCTGCATCTCACGCACACCACCTCATCTGCTCCTGCGCACACCACCACCTCTGCTCCTGCACACCACACACACCACCACCACCTCTGCTCCTGCGCACCACACACACCACCACCTCTGCTCCTGCACACCACACACACCACCACCTCTGCCCATGCGCACCACGCCTACTACCACCTCTGCTCCTGCGCACCACGCACACCACCACCTCTGCTCCTTCCCACTACGCACACCACCACCTCTGCTCCTTCCCACTACACACACCACCACCGCTGCTCCTGCGCACCACATACACCACCACCTCTGCTCCTGCGCAACACACACACCACCACCTCTGCTCCTGCGCACCACGCACACTACCACCTCTGCTCCTGCGCACACCACCACCTCTGCTCCTGCACACCACACACACCACCACCTCTGCTCCTGTGCACCACGCACACTACCACCTCTGCTCCTGCGCACTACACACACCACCACCTCTGCTCCTGCACACCACACACACCACCACCTCTGATCATGTGTACCACGCGCACCACTCACACCACCACCTCTGCTCCTGCGCACCACGCACACTACCACCTCTGCTCCTGCACACTACACACACCACCACCTCTGCTTCTGCGCACACCACCACCTCTGCTCCTGCGCCTCACGCACACCACCACCTCTGCTCCTGCGCACCACGCACACTACCACCTCTGCTCCTGCACACTACACACACCACCACCTCTGCTTCTGCACACACCACCACCTCTGCTCCTGCGCCTCACGCACACCACCACCTCTGCTCCTGCACACCACACACACCACCACCTCTGCTCCTGCGCACCACACACACCACCACCTCTGCTCCTGCATCTCACGCACACCACCTCATCTGCTCCTGCGCACACCACCACCTCTGCTCCTGCACACCACACACACCACCACCACCTCTGCTCCTGCGCACCACACACACCACCACCTCTGCTCCTGCACACCACACACACCACCACCTCTGCCCCTGCGCACCACGCCTACTACCACCTCTGCTACTGCGCACCACGCACACCACCACCTCTGCTCCTTCCCACTACGCACACCACCACCTCTGCTCCTTCCCACTACACACACCACCACCGCTGCTCCTGCGCACCACATACACCACCACCTCTGCTCCTGCGCAACACACACACCACCACCTCTGCTCCTGCGCACCACGCACACTACCACCTCTGCTCCTGCGCACACCACCACCTCTGCTCCTGCACACCACACACACCACCACCTCTGCTCCTGCGCACCACACACACCACCACCTCTGCTCCTGCGCACCACACACACCACCACCTCTGCTCCTGCGCACCACGCACACTACCACCTCTGCTCCTGCACACACCACCACCTCTGCTCCTGCGCACCACACACACCACCACCTCTGCTCCTGCGCACCACACACACCACCACCTCTGCTCCTGCGCACCACGCACACCACCACCTCTGCCCCTGCGCACCACACACACCACCACCTCTGCCCCTGCGCACCACGCACACTACCACCTCTGCTCCTGCGCACACCACCACCTCTGCTCCTGCACACCACACACACCACCACCTCTGCTCCTGCGCACCACACACACCACCACCTCTGCCCCTGCGCACCACGCACACTACCACCTCTGCTCCTGCGCACACCACCACCTCTGCTCCTGCACACCACACACACCACCACCTCTGCTCCTGCACACCACACACACCACCACCTCTGCCCCTGCGCACCACACACACCACCACCTCTGCTCCTTCCCACTACGCACACCACCACCGCTGCTCCTGCGCACCACACACACCACCACCTCTGCTCCTGCGCACCACACACACCACCACCTCTGCTCCTGCGCACCACGCACACTACCACCTCTGCTCCTGCGCACACCACCACCTCTGCTCCTGCACACCACACACACCACCACCTCTGCCCCTGCGCACCACGCACACTACCACCTCTGCTCCTGTGCACACCACCACCTCTGCTCCTGCACACCACACACACCACCACCTCTGCTCCTGCGCACCACACACACCACCACCTCTGCTCCTGCGCACCACGCACACTACCACTTCTGCTCCTGCGCACACCACCACCTCTGCTCCTGCGCACCACACACACCACCACATCTGCTCCTGCGCACCACACACACCACCACCTCTGCCCCTGCGCACCACGCACACCACCACCTCTGCTCCTGCACACTACGCACACCACCACCTCTGCTCCTGCATCTCACGCACACCACCTCATCTGCTCCTGCGCACACCACCACCTCTGCTCCTGCACACCACACACACCACCACCACCTCTGCTCCTGCGCACCACACACACCACCACCTCTGCTCCTGCGCACCACACACACCACCACCTCTGCCCCTGCGCACCACGCCTACTACCACCTCTTCTCCTGCGCACCACGCACACCACCACCTCTGCTCCTTCCCACTACGCACACCACCACCGCTGCTCCTGCGCACCACGCACAATACCACCTCCGCTCAGGCCTTGTCGCAACACGCAACCAGCACATCAGACAGTCTTGGAGAAGTATGCTTACTGAAGGCTGTGACAGTTGGCACTTTACTTTGGCGTAAGTAAAATGTACCAATCTCATAAAAAATTTATTGTTTACTCGCAAGTAGACTTTGGCTGGAGGAAAGGCAGAGCAAAGAAAATATTTTTTTACATATGCTTACAAACTTTACAGCTATGGGCAAGCCACTGCCAGCGCTACGCGAGAATACTTTAAACCGGGCTTGACAGGGTTTTTGAGGAAGTCAGCATTATGTTTTCCTGCCCTTACAGACCAGAGATTATTGATAACAGATTTTATAAATGTTTTATAGCTGGGAAAGATTATAATTCCCTGTCATTCCAAAAATTTTATATAACTTAAATATCACAAAAAATTCAAATATCAAGGAGGTGACTCATTCTCCTTAAGAAAACATGACCTATTTTAGTAGTTTGAGAACAAAACGGTACCTACCCAATGCTTAAAAATCAAAAAAAGATTTCATGGGGTTGAGGTAAATCCATGACCATTGCCAAATCAGCACGTGGCATCTGAACGATTCACAGCCAGCACAAAATAACCATTTCAGGAAGAGGTTGGCAACACATTTAAAATCAAAAGTAAGACTAGGCCCAGTAGTTTACCCAAGTGGCGGCAGGGAGGGATGTTCGGAACATCGCCCATACCAATTCCAACCAAGTCACTGATTTTATGAAAAATAAATTAAAACTATGTGCTTCCATTCAATTTGCTCCCAGGAAGCATTTGAAGTGTTACAATATGCATTTACTGGCAGGCTTTGCTACTCTAGAGACGGTGACCACAATGTCAGTTGCCACCACCTTTATCTTCTGGGTCTTGGAGTCGATCCAGCGCTCGCGCCTCAGCTTCTCGGCCGCGGCGTGCATCTCCTTGGCTCGCTGCAACTCGATGGAGTGCCGCTCCTCCACGGCCCGCAGCGTCGAGCCGAAGCGCTCCTCCGCCTTCCTCAGCTCCGCCACCAGGGACTCGCACTTCTCGCTCAGCGACTTCTTGTCCGCTATCAGCTGCAGGTCCCACACGAGGGCTCGGTCACGCACGGCGACCACTCTTCCCAAGCTACAGCAATGTAGGTATTCATATTCACAAAACTTACATTACATTTCAAACAAAACCTGTTACGGCTAGAACTATTTCCTTTTATTGGGACTTAAAGTTTTGTGTGTCTGTGTCTGTGTCTGTGTGTGTGTATGTGTTTGCCTGTGTCTGTGTCTCTGTGTGTGCATGTGTGTCTGCGCATGCGTGCACAATGTCTGTGCGTGTGCACATGCACACGTGTCTGCACATGCATGCGTCCGTGTCTGTGTGCATGTGCGTGTGTGTGACATGCCCACAGACATGGCGGGCACGAAAAACACACAAACACATGCACACATACAAACAACATAATTACAAAATAAAACAAATCCATGAAAATTCTCAAAAAAAAAAATCAAAATGAATGCAGGCACAAGTGTCCAGGCACCGCAGGTAGGTTAGCTACGCGTATGTGGGCACTACTTCCAGGAGATGTCCATCCAGATATGCTCCACACGCAAGCACACACAACAACTAGCGAGTAGTAACCACATGATGAAACAAGGCACGACATACAAACAATAAATGGAACGCGCAATATGCAACATAACATAACATAACTAAGACAAGACCAGAACCAAAATGTTTTGTATGCAGCGAGGTTATTCAGAGACGGTAAAACATGGTATTGGGGAAGATATTGAACATCGCACCATCCAACATGGGGGTGGAATGATTTCAGGAAACCACCCAAAAGACATCAGGATCGCCAGATCAGAATTTGAACCTGAGTCCTCTGGAACATGAGTCCAGTGTCTCACTACTGCGTCAACTGGTCACAAAATTTTCTTATCAACTGAGAACTTGGCTCGTCATTTGCAGAAATAGGCATGTAATTGGCAACACATTTTGGTTTCAGAAGTAGCCCTGAGTCACTTAGCCCGGGTAAATAAACTATGTAAGAAAAACAACCACGCAACAAGCAACAAACGCAAGAAAATCACGGGCATTTATGAAGCACAATTCCATTATTTAAAATTACAAAAGAGAATAAAACAAATTTCCCCCAGATCTTCTTTAGATAATTCACATTTATCATAAAGAAAAAAAAAATCCACTATGAGATTTAAAAGTGTTACTTTCTTTCATTGCGAAAATGTTTAACAAGCATAAACATGATGTAAATACGTAATAAAAAAATAACATGCACAATAACATCTGGATCATTTAAAACTTTTCGGAACACTTCTCTTTAAACATGGCCGCTGGAAAAGCAAGGCACAACACAAGAAAGTTGAACGATATTGCGCCTCGTGTAGTGCTCTGTAATGTAGTCTGCAGCTCGCAGTCTTGCGTCACCTGGTCGATGAACTTCTGGTGCCTGGCAACGACCGCCTCCAGCTCCCTCTTCTGTTCGCGCATGCGGGCGCGCTGCTCCTTGTCTGCGTCGAGCGCGCCCTGCCGCTGCTCGGCCAGCGCATCCTGCAGCACGCCCACGCTGCTGGCACGCTCCTCCAGCTGCAGCTGCAGCGTGAGCACCTGGTGCGCCAGGTCCACCACGTTCAGCCGCAGCAGCTCGTCCAGCCTGCGGTCACGCAGTCACAGAGTCACACAGCACGGTCACAACACACTGTCACACAGCCAGTCCACGTTCAGCCGCAGCAGCTCGTCCAGCCTGCAGTCACGCAGTCACACAGCACTGTCACAACACACGGTCACAAAATGAATGCAGGCACCACAAGTGTCCAGGCTACTGTATGTGGGCACTACTTCCGGGAGATGTCCGTCCAGATACGCTCCACACTCATTTACAGACACAACTACTAGTGAGTAGTGACGGCATGATAAAACAAGGCACGACATACAAACAATAAATGGTATGAGTAATATGCGACATAATACTATCGCAAGAACAGAACCATCCCTGCACACAATTCATCTTTAACACTGTTTGTTACACTCTCAGTCAAGTTGGCACCATGATTCCAAGAAATAACTAACTGAATTGACCACCAGTGAAGTATATTACTTTTTATCTACATTAGGGCAAATGTTTTATTAAAATTTTTGAACCCACGATAACTTTTATTCTGATGCATAACAATATGTAACCATGGACCAAAATTAGGAATTATTTCAGCCCATGACAGTGTACTACTATTATGGAAGCTAAATCCGATAAAAAAAAATTCATTTAAAGGGTTACGACTCATTACATGAATTTCTAAAAAAAAATAAAACTTTAAACTTAAAAGCTCCCAAAACAAAACA
Source organism: Bacillus rossius redtenbacheri (assembly GCF_032445375.1). Lineage (NCBI taxonomy): Eukaryota > Metazoa > Arthropoda > Insecta > Phasmatodea > Bacillidae > Bacillus > Bacillus rossius. The sequence goes on from NC_086332.1 coordinate 6,702,989, forward strand.
TTTTTAAAGATTAATTTGTTGTAAAGTGAGTAATTTTTTTTTAATAATATACTGCCAAAACCACAGGAATCTTACATCACCTCACCTCTTAAAAAAATAATTAAGAAAATTTATTACCCGTAAAAGGTAAAACCTAACATGCTAGAAAACAGGAAACATTGTAATGAAATGAAAACACACAATAATCATAAACTCTGAGGGAACTAAAAATGCCAGCGGCACAGTAATGTGACCTGGTGGCTGGGATCCATCCGAAATATCTGAACGTGAGTAACTCTATTGGTGCCAAATTACGAAATACACAGAACCATAGAACGTTCCATTAAACACTTTTTACCTTTCACTGTGTGAGACAAGCATAAACACAGAACTACCTCAATACCTCCTGGAATAAAACACAAACTCGAATATAGGATGACATTGTGTGCGCGCAATGACCTTAAACACACGGCGACACAAATCCACACAATTTTTTTTCTCAGTGCCTCAGGCACTCGCACGTGAAGGCTGAGAAGTGCTTTGTTACCCCCCAGTGAGCCCGAGGCAGACACGACACACCCACTGGCTGTCAGCGAAGTCGTGATGCAACTGGCTGAGGACATCCTGCCTCTACTCGGTCCACAACAGATTGACGTCGTCCGGGCCTGCGGCCCCTTTGAGCCCGATATGACACCGCCCAACCACCGTCCCATTTCAAACCTCCCGCTCGTGCGTGCGTGTGTGCGTGTGTTTCCAGCCCAGCAAGAGGGCGCTTAGATGCAGTGCGCCGCACCCCTAAATATATTAATTCACATTGTAACCCTTTTTCTTTTATTCTCTTGCCCCAGTGTCTTGTTGTAGTTGAATCATGTGTTTCTCCAATTTAAATATTACAATTAAATATAAAAACTATAGACGTTGCCCGGGCGGACCCGAACAGGCACGGACTTGAACGAGGGTAGAAATGTTTTAGAATAATTCTTAATAACTACGTAAACATTAATGTCTTTTAAATTACCAGTAATTTCTATATAATTATTAATGTAATCTACTATTTACTTAACTTTCGCCGGGGCACGGAATCGCAGAGTGTGTAACGGTCATTGTGTTCGGCGCGAAGGGCGCCATGTTGCCACCTGCAAACCATGATCTCATCCCAGTCTCCTTCTACAGCCGGCCGAGAGCGGACGTCTCTGTCGACACCCCGAGGACATCACCGTTGAGTCACTGAGTAATAATTCCATAGTTTAATTTATCCGAATCTCTTTCTTCATCCTCGGGGCCTCTCTCGGTCGGAGAGACTGTTTAAATAATTAATATTAACTTCTCTGAGTTTTTAATATCACCATCGTAATACGTAACGACTTGGGGCGGCCACGTGCGTGGTATGCCTCTTCATCTAAGCCGATTCGTGCCCCGGGCATTTTACCTGTTGTACCAGTGAAAGAACGTGTACGGAAATAAATCGTGAGTACATAAACTAATTAACTGTGTTACGTGTCTTTGTGTTCGGGGGACCACGTGGGACCCCAACCTGGTCGGCGGCGTGTGGGACGCCCTGAGAGCCCACTGCGTGTTAGAAGCGTGCCCGACGCTGAGAGCGGGCTTAGGTAGGGTCGAGAGCGGCGCGTTCAATATCCAGAGGGCCAAATATCTCGCCGCACACGGGCCACGTAACGCCCTGGGTTAGAGTCTCTCGCCGGGTCCACGTGCCCACTCACGTGGTGGCGCCCACTAATTCGCTCCGATATTTCCTCCATAACACCGTACGCCCTCAAGATTATACCTGGAGCTTCCCGGGAAGCTGGTTATCATCTGATTGGCAGAAGCACGGAGGTATCGCGCTACAAGAAACACACTGTACCCCCAAGACCTAGAATATGACCGTCGCGAATACCTAATAGAACCAGCAGTTTAACGAAAATAAGTTAAAACATTTTTTTTAATAATGTCAGAAAAAAATCAGAATTCTTATATGGCTAATAAAGGATTCATTACATCATTTTTTTATCTTCAGAATAACAACATTTTAACTAACAAAATATAAATAATAATGCTGAATAAATAATTGTCTGAACCCTAAAAGTTTTATTACTGCTGGAATTAAAAAAAAAAACTTTACAATCTCTGATCAACAAAAACATTACATATGCTGCCTTTAAGATGGAATATAAAAGTAATAATGTTACCTCGGTAGTCCTGAAGATTTGATGGGGGTAACTTGACCGATGTCTCTAGGAGTCTCCAAGTAATTCTTTGCAGTGTTCACTGCAGATTCACAGCACTGATCGACCTCATCAAGAAACGTCAATATGTCCCTGTCAAACACAGGTGACAAGATTTAAATACTTCATAATCTACATTGCAATTTAAAAAACAGAGAATACTTGACAATGAATATTGCACATTTTCCATAATACTATACTTTTAACCACATTTCAATATGTCCCTGTCAAACACAGGTGAAAAAATCACTATTACAAATTTTAAATACTTCATAATCTACATTGCAATTTAAAAAACAGAGAATACTTGACAATGAATATTGCACATTTTCCATAATACTATACTTTTAACCACATTTTATACAATACAAAATATAATAAAATAAAAAAACTACAATATACATTAATTGTTCTTCAATTGAACCATTCAGGCGAACAACGTTGTATCCAACAAAAAGTAAATTTTACAGAACAGAAAAACTGTTTAGTGCTTATTTTACATTGATAACTTCAATACTGAAGAATACACATTTTAAGCATTCCATCAGTATCACTTACAATGTTGTTCTACTTACCCCACTAGGTGGTAGTTTTCCAGGAAAATGTTGCTTTTTTTTCATATGGGCATCTGCTGTCTTTCAATGCCTTTTGTTTGTTATCTTTCAAATCAGCAAGATGACTTAACATTTATTACCTTTATTTAGTCTTTGTTGATCACTGTTAGCAACACAACAACAGAGTCAGCCACATTACTTGAAGTTACAACATTGTTATACTAAACAGTGATTTGAAATTTTCATCATAGCGCCAATTGTTATTTCCTTTAAGGAAAAAGTTCCCCATTGAATGCAAGATAAATGATACATTGTTATCCCATTTTTAACTCAATTTAAATAAAATGGTTGGTTACAACAGTGTTCAGGTGAATGATTCAATCCAATAAATTTGTTGTGGTGAAGAAAAGTAACTCACTTTAACTTCCCACTAGTTGGTGATGTCTTTTTATGGTCATTCTCAGTCGAAATAGTGTCCGAAATGGTGTCCAGTTGAGGAGACATCGTCAGTCTGTCCAACTTCATTACTGAAAATATAAGAATCTAATAAATGGATTGTAAGGAGGTAGCAAAGATCACCAAGTCTCCCACATCTGCAAGTCAGACTTAGATAAATTTCTGTTTGAACTTGAACTAATCTTGCAAGAAAGTGTCACGCTTACTGCATGCTTCCAATTCTTCAACAGGCAATATACTTAAAGAATTTCCATTAAATGAGATGAGAATTTTTCAACTATTCATTCCAACTAACTACAGTTTCATTATTTTGAATAGAAACAATAAACTGAGTTTAAAATCAATATGCTAGAGGGTTATAGTAAAAATAGTTGAATCACTTGCTATAAGGTTGCTATATCTTCCGAAGATGTTTAAACAAAAACATATCAGGTAAATTAAGCTGTTTGTTAAAGAAATATCCATAACTGATATGAAATCTCTCATGATATGTTGATACGGTCTAGTTTTTATTGTGGTTTAAATAAATGTTAACTAATGCACACTGCAAGCTCTTGTCCCCAAAAATAATAAAACCCACTAATATAAAACTTTGGAGATCCCTGATGTAGAACATGCCTTGAACAAGTCGAGTACACCACTGTTGCTTATAAAATCCAACAGATCTGAGTAATTAAAAAGCAAACTAATTTCCATACTTACTTGTGCCCGTTTCTTCCTGCTCCATAAACTTAAGGACGTTGACAATGTCGTCGTAAGTCGAGTCGATAGCTGGGTCGACCGTCGCAGCTGTTAGTTTCCTCACGTCAGGATCTTGGAGCGCACCAGCGCGGATACCCGACGTGGCTTCCCCTGGGTTTGCCCTCCTGTCGTCGGCCGTGCCATCTCGTGCCGCGCCGTCCCCCCCGCCACGTGACGCCCGCAAGCAGCCCGGTCGGTCGGTCCCGGGGCTGGACGGCTTGGCCCGAGTGGCTGATGCTGCCGTGTCCTCGCCCGAGCCGTCCTCGCTCCCCGGACACAGAGTCCCCACGTCGTGCACCGGGATGTCGAGCGTGGCCATCCACGACTGGTCGTCCGTGCTGGGCGGAGACGTCCTCACGTGGGTCACGTTCCTTCGGTGGGCCGGAGAGGCAGGGTCGCGTGCGTCCTCATCACCTCCGTTCTCTGTGAACCACAGCCGCAGTTTCAACAGCTGCCGTACTAGAATACACTTAGCTTTGCTACTAGCTGCAGTGCAGCCGGCACTTAGTTCAGCCACAACACAAGGCACTGGAACAGGAATTCTTCTGAACACCGCTAGAAAAATCTTTTTTGGAAAACTGGGTGAACATTTGTGGCCTGCTAGAACTTGGGCTTGGACTAGTGACATTGGCGAATATGACACAGAACAAACTGAAGGCACAGTCAGATGTAGATTTTGCAAAAATGAGTTGGCCGCCAAAACCCAGAGGGTTTGCGTCCGTACTGCCCGCTGCACAATCAAGTAGCGTCAGCTTGAAACCTGTCAAATGCATCATCAATTCAGTACGTACAGTTTCTTAAAATTTAAGAATACGAATTGATAGTAAATGTTTTTAGATTTCCATCTAGTTTCATACAGCAAAAATCAGTAACAACAAATAATTAGCTTGGCTTAAATAATCAAAATGTTTTGTCTTAAAGGAGTTTTAAAAATGACCATAACTTTACTCACCAAATGCCAAAGGAGAACCGGGAACTTCAGCAGCTGTCTGCTCGTGCTGGTGAGACGCCACGAGGTCTACGGAGACGGGAGCTGCCACGTGCCGCACCGACAGGAACTCCTCCGCCTCCAGCTGCTCCAGGAGCACATCGGTGCGGCGCTCTGCCTCCCACACGCGGTGCGAGAGCGGAGGCCCCGTCGCCACCCCGAACCAGCGCTGGAACTTCAGATCCACCACATGGTCGGGATCCCCCGCCGTCCCGGCCGAGCCAGCTACACCCTCGCCAGCGGCTAGAGCCGTCTCCTCGGTGCCCACCACATCCTTCCCTAGGTCTCTGTTCGCAATGTTGTTTATGATGTTGTCCACGGCTTCGTCGCTCTTCGCTTCACAACTCCGAGTCGGCACCGGGCTGCCCGGACGTTTCCCGCTACTTCCCGCGTCAGACTTCACAGACGAAGTCGACGAAGACGAGCAGCTGTCCCTTTCCGTGCCGTCTGTGTCGGTGGATTTAGAAATGTCAGACTTGTTGCCCGAAGCGACACTCTGCTTGGATCCGGTGCCACTGGCCGCCGCGCTACCGACACCTGAATCCCGCGACGCGCTGGTGTCCCTCGGAGGCTTCTTGGGCATACTTTTGGTCAAGATGGGTTTAGGGAAAGGTATAGGAGGCTTCTTTCCCGAACTGGGCTTCCGGGACGTCTCCCGGGCCATCGTAATTATCCTCTGGCCGAGGCTCTTTTCTGACCTGCACTGATCCTCCGAGAGCTCAGTTCTGGCCGAGGGAGCCTCCGTCCAAGTCCGCCCGAAGTCTTCTGTGGTCAGGTCCTCCAGCAGCAGGACAGAGGGCAGAGCGTAGGTCGCTCCAAAACCACTCTCGAGTCCTACGCAAAACAAAAAAGTGTAAAGCTGGGTGCACAATTGAAAAAAAAATAACAATAACAGAAACAGTAGGTAGTATGTAAAAGATTTGAGCACCATGTTTACGAACCTACTGATTCACAATAGCACATAGAACAGTCATATGCATGGCAGACAGCTCATGTGCCTGGGAGGGTAATGAATACATTTTATTTCTGTTACGGATGCATGGCGCAACAACCAATGAAAGTAGATTAGGATACCATTTTGGCTGGACTAGAGAACTGTTTATATTTATAAATCATATTGCTGCAATAAAATGTCGAGATATTACAATGCTGGCTTAAAAATTAATTAATGCTTTTACTTATAAAAAAAGTCACTAGGCAAAAATGTAAATAAAAAATTTAAATATTTCTTGCTTAGAATGTTTAACTAAAAATTTTCATAACCTAAATTAATTTATATGTTGAAAAAATGTGTTCCCAAATCACTGGTCAGATGTTACGTGATAAACACTTGGTAGTTAAATGCAGTTGTTTACTAGCACTACCAACAGATGTCGGATACACAGCGAAATTTCATTGGTTAAAATTAACTGTAAGATTTCATTTGTGAACCCATTTCGCACAGGTCGTGCACACATGATGTGTGAACAGCCTGCTCTGCACTCGACTGTGTTTCTCAATTGTGAACCCATTTCGCACAGGTTGTGCACACATGAGGTGTGAACGGCCTGCTCTGCACTCGATTGTGTTTCTCAATTGTGAACCCATTTCACACAGGTTGTGCACACATTATGTGTGAACACCTGCTCTGCACTCGATTGTGTTTCTCAATTGTGAACCCATTTCGCACAGGTCGTGCACACATGATGTGTGAACAGCCTGCTCTGCACTCGACTGTGTTTCTCAATTATGAACCCATTTCGCACAGGTCGTGCACACATGATGTGTGAACAGCCTGCTCTGCACTCGATTGTGTTTCTCAATTGTGAACCCATTTCGCACAGGTCGTGCACACATGAGGTGCGAACGGCCTGCTCTGCACTCGATTGTGTTTCTCAATTGTGAACCCATTTCGCACAGGTCGTGCACACATGATGTGTGAATGGCCTGCTCTGCACTCGATTGTGTTTCTTAATTATGAACCTATTTTGCACAGGTCGTGCACACATGACATGTGAACGGCCTGCTCTGCACTCGATTGTGTTTCTTAATTGTGAATCCATTTCGCACAGGTCGTGCACACATGATGTGTGAACGGCCTGATCTGAACTCGCTTGTGTTTCTTAACGGCAGCACTGTTTCAAACCACCTTGGTCGAGAGCCGACCCGGCCTCGCTGGACGTGGTCGACCGTGCGACCAGCTCGTCTCGGCGGTCGCTCACGCTGAAGTGCGTCGCCCAAGCCAACTCCCCGGGAGCGTACGGGCTGTCGGCCGACAGGGGGCGCCTCCACAGTCTCTCCGAGAGACTGACCTAGAGAGCACAGCACGGAACCTAGTGATGCTGCGTACATGACACCAGCACAAAACACACACAAACACTTGTCCATAAAATTAAAATGTGGTCATCACCAACAAAAAATCTGACCTACATAACTTGAACTGTCCGTATTTCAGCAAAAAAGTTAGTGTTTCTATCATTAGCTGAGTTAATTAATTAGGAATCACAATAATAATCAATTGTCTAAACTTAAAAATTAATTTTCTTAAATTGTCCTCTAGTCACATGTTATATTTTGTATTATCCATTTTTCTGTATATTTTGTGTATAGTAAATGTATTCAATGAGGTTATATAATTATGTAATTAATATTTTGCTAAGTAATGTGTCATGTTATCCTATCCTTTAGGTATTTATGTCTTTTCTGTTTTCATGTTTTGTGAATATCCTGTGCTGTCTCTATTTATTGTGATAGTGTTTGTTTTAACTTGTTTTGTGTCGTGCCCACCTCTAAAGTCTCAAGACTGTCGGTGGGCATGTAACAAATTTAAAAAAATAAAATAAATTAATTAATAAAATGTCCCAAATTTACAGATTTTCTAACACAGTAACTCTACGTTCCAAACAAAAAAAGGGGGTTGTCAGTGAAGTCGGTTTACGGACGATACTTTTACGTGATAACGTCATAATTAAACATTGATGAAAAATTGCCATACTTTTTTTTATATTTAAAATATTGTTTACAGTTTTTGCAAATTTAATTTACATAATTTATTTAAATATAATCACGAACAATTGTTTAAAAAGCCCGCCGTAACCTGTTTAATATTATAGAAGAATTTTTTGCACTGTGGTTGGCCGGTTCTTGCACGCTCGGCTCAGGCGGAACGTGATAATTTTTCGTGCGAGCAGCCGGTGTTCATCGAATTATAAGACGTTATCACGTCAAAAAATAATTCACGCTTGGGCATAAAATAATGGGTTTTATAGCTATACAACGTATAGGTAACAACATTCAAAATTAGATTAGGTTGTACTTTTATGAAAGGAATGTGATTTAATCAAGAATGATCTCCCATTATCTTGGTATAATGGAATGTTAAGCTGCAACACAAAATACAAATTTTGTTTTGCATTTTATGGTTTGACAGGGCATACACTATTGCTCTGGACACATTTTAAAATAATTCATAGGGTCTAAGGTAACCATGAAGACATCTGTGATCTTCTACATATATTAATTAATTCTTTCCCAATGATGATTTCACTATAGTGCCTGTTTTAGACCATAACTTCACTGACTTGAGTGGCTTTGCATGGCCAGCAGCCAGCTCTGAAGCTGGTGTGCATTGGGTCCTGTCTATGTTTGTAACAATATGTATTTATTTATTTATTTTATTAAAATCACCAAATATTTGATTTAAGAACCAATTATAAAAAAATAATTAAATAAAAACCAAAATATATATAAAACGTTGAGTTTTATTCAAACCAAAATCATCACTTACATTTCTATGTGTAAACATTATGATTCTAAAATTACAAAATTCCCTGTTATTTTAGTATGATAATCAATGTTCTTTTAAAATTCAATTAAAAAAAACACTTAAGTAATACAAAATTTCATGATGGTTATGCTGGAATCCGGAGTTGTCTTGTGAGACAGCTCTGTCGAGGAAACTTTGGAATCTGGAGGGTTGTCTTGTGAGAAAGCTCTGTCGAGGAAAGTTTGGAATCTGGAGGGTTGTCTTGTGAGAGAGCTCTGTCGAGGAAAGTTTGGAATCTGGAGGGTTGTCTTGTGAGACAGCTCTGTCGAGGAAAGTTTGGAATCAGGAGGGTTGTCTTGTGAGACAGCTCTGTCGAGGAAAGTTTGGAATCTGGAGGGTTGTCTTGTGAGACAGCTCTCTCGAGGAAAGTTTGGAATCAGGAGGGTTGTCTTGTCAGACAGCTCTGTCGAGGAAAGTTTGGAATCTGGAGGGTTGTCTTGTGAGACAGCTCTGTCGAGGAAAGTTTGGAATCTGAAGGGTTGTCTTGTGAGACAGCTCTGTCGAGGAAAGTTTGGAATCTGGAGGGTTGTCTTGTGAGACAGCTCTCTCGAGGAAAGTTTGGAATCAGGAGGGTTGTCTTGTGAGACAGCTCTGTCGAGGAAAGTTTGGAATCTGGAGAGTTGTCTTGTCAGACAGCTCTGTCGAGGAAAGTTTGGAATCTGGAGGGTTGTCTTGTGAGACAGCTCTCTCGAGGAAAGTTTGGAATCTGGAGGGTTGTCTTGTGAGACAGCTCTCTCGAGGAAAGTTTGGAATCTGGAGGGTTGTCTTGTGAGACAGCTCTCTCGAGGAAAGTTTGGAATCTGGAGGGTTGTCTTGTGAGACAGCTCTCTCGAGGAAAGTTTGGAATCTGGAGGGTTGTCTTGTGAGACAGCTCTGTCGAGGAAAGTTTGGAATCTGGAGGGTTGTCTTGTGAGACAGCTCTCTCGAGGAAAGTTTGGAATCTGGAGGGTTGTCTTGTGAGACAGCTCTGTCGAGGAAAGTTTGGAATCTGGAGGGTTGTCTTGTGAGACAGCTCTGTCGAGGAAAGTTTGGAATCTGGAGGGTTGTCTTGTGAGACAGCTCTGTCGAGGAAAGTTTGGAATCTGGAGGGTTGTCTTGTGAGACAGCTCTCTCGAGGAAAGTTTGGAATCAGGAGGGTTGTCTTGTCAGACAGCTCTGTCGAGGAAAGTTTGGAATCTGGAGGGTTGTCTTGTGAGACAGCTCTCTCGAGGAAAGTTTGGAATCAGGAGGGTTGTCTTGTGAGACAGCTCTGTCGAGGAAAGTTTGGAATCTGGAGGGTTGTCTTGTGAGACAGCTCTCTCGAGGAAAGTTTGGAATCAGGAGGGTTGTCTTGTCAGACAGCTCTGTCGAGGAAAGTTTGGAATCAGGAGGGTTGTCTTGTGAGACAGCTCTGTCGAGGAAAGTTTGGAATCAGGAGGGTTGTCTTGTGAGACAGCTCTGTCTAGGAAAGTTTGGAATCTGGAGGGTTGTCTTGTGAGACAGCTCTCTCGAGGAAAGTTTGGAATCAGGAGGGTTGTCTTGTGAGACAGCTCTGTCGAGGAAAGTTTGGAATCAGGAGGGTTGTCTTGTGAGACAGCTCTGTCGAGGAAAGTTTGGAATCAGGAGGGTTGTCTTGTGAGACAGCTCTGTCGAGGAAAGTTTGGAATCAGGAGGGTTGTCTTGTGAGACAGCTCTGTCTAGGAAAGTTTGGAATCTGGAGGGTTGTCTTGTGAGACAGCTCTGTCGAGGAAAGTTTGGAATCAGGAGGGTTGTCTTGTGAGACAGCTCTGTCTAGGAAAGTTTGGAATCTGGAGGGTTGTCTTGTGAGACAGATCTCTAGAGGAAAGTTTGGAATCAGGAGGGTTGTCTTGTCAGACAGCTCTCTCGAGGAAAGTTTGGAATCAGGAGGGTTGTCTTGTGAGACAGCTCTGTCGAGGAAAGTTTGGAATCTGGAGGGTTGTCTTGTGAGACAGCTCTCTCGAGGAAAGTTTGGAATCAGGAGGGTTGTCTTGTCAGACAGCTCTCTCGAGGAAAGTTTGGAATCTGGAGGGTTGTCTTGTGAGACAGCTCTGTCGAGGAAAGTTTGGAATCTGGAGGGTTGTCTTGTGAGACAGCTCTCTCGAGGAAAGTTTGGAATCAGGAGGGTTGTCTTGTGAGACAGCTCTCTCGAGGAAAGTTTGGAATCTGGAGGGTTGTCTTGTGAGACAGCTCTCTCGAGGAAAGTTTGGAATCAGGAGGGTTGTCTTGTGAGACAGCTCTCTCGAGGAAAGTTTGGAATCAGGAGGGTTGTCTTGTCAGACAGCTCTGTCGAGGAAAGTTTGGAATCTGGAGGGTTGTCTTGTGAGACAGCTCTGTCGAGGAAAGTTTGGAATCTGGAGGGTTGTCTTGTGAGACAGCTCTCTCGAGGAAAGTTTGGAATCAGGAGGGTTGTCTTGTGAGACAGCTCTGTCGAGGAAAGTTTGGAATCTGGAGGGTTGTCTTGTGAGACAGCTCTGTCGAGGAAAGTTTGGAATCTGGAGGGTTGTCTTGTGAGACAGCTCTCTCGAGGAAAGTTTGGAATCTGGAGGGTTGTCTTGTGAGACAGCTCTGTCGAGGAAAGTTTGGAATCTGGAGGGTTGTCTTGTGAGACAGCTCTGTCGAGGAAAGTTTGGAATCAGGAGGGTTGTTTTGTGAGACAGCTCTGTCGAGGAAAGTTTGGAATCTGGAGGGTTGTCTTGTGAGACAGCTCTGTCGAGGAAAGTTTGGAATCTGGAGGGTTGTCTTGTGAGACAGCTCTGTCGAGGAAAGTTTGGAATCAGGAGGGTTGTCTTGTCAGACAGCTCTGTCGAGGAAAGTTTGGAATCAGGAGGGTTGTCTTGTGAGACAGCTCTGTCGAGGAAAGTTTGGAATCTGGAGGGTTGTCTTGTGAGACAGCTCTCTCGAGGAAAGTTTGGAATCAGGAGGGTTGTCTTGTGAGACAGCTCTCTCGAGGAAAGTTTGGAATCTGGAGGGTTGTCTTGTGAGACAGCTCTGTCGAGGAAAGTTTGGAATCTGGAGGGTTGTCTTGTGAGACAGCTCTCTCGAGGAAAGTTTGGAATCAGGAGGGTTGTCTTGTGAGACAGCTCTGTCGAGGAAAGTTTGGAATCTGGAGGGTTGTCTTGTGAGACAGCTCTCTCGAGGAAAGTTTGGAATCAGGAGGGTTGTCTTGTCAGACAGCTCTGTCGAGGAAAGTTTGGAATCTGGAGGGTTGTCTTGTGAGACAGCTCTGTCGAGGAAAGTTTGGAATCTGGAGGGTTGTCTTGTGAGACAGCTCTGTCGAGGAAAGTTTGGAATCTGGAGGGTTGTCTTGTGAGACAGCTCTCTCGAGGAAAGTTTGGAATCAGGAGGGTTGTCTTGTGAGACAGCTCTGTCGAGGAAAGTTTGGAATCTGGAGAGTTGTCTTGTCAGACAGCTCTCTCGAGGAAAGTTTGGAATCTGGAGGGTTGTCTTGTGAGACAGCTCTCTCGAGGAAAGTTTGGAATCTGGAGGGTTGTCTTGTGAGACAGCTCTCTCGAGAAAAGTTTGGAATCTGGAGGGTTGTCTTGTGAGACAGCTCTCTCGAGGAAAGTTTGGAATCTGGAGGGTTGTCTTGTGAGACAGCTCTCTCGAGGAAAGTTTGGAATCTGGAGGGTTGTCTTGTGAGACAGCTCTGTCGAGGAAAGTTTGGAATCTGGAGGGTTGTCTTGTGAGACAGCTCTCTCGAGGAAAGTTTGGAATCTGGAGGGTTGTCTTGTGAGACAGCTCTGTCGAGGAAAGTTTGGAATCTGGAGGGTTGTCTTGTGAGACAGCTCTCTCGAGGAAAGTTTGGAATCTGGAGGGTTGTCTTGTGAGACAGCTCTGTCGAGGAAAGTTTGGAATCTGGAGGGTTGTCTTGTGAGACAGCTCTCTCGAGGAAAGTTTGGAATCTGGAGGGTTGTCTTGTGAGACAGCTCTGTCGAGGAAAGTTTGGAATCTGGAGGGTTGTCTTGTGAGACAGCTCTCTCGAGGAAAGTTTGGAATCTGGAGGGTTGTCTTGTGAGACAGCTCTCTCGAGGAAAGTTTGGAATCTGGAGGGTTGTCTTGTGAGACAGCTCTCTCGAGGAAAGTTTGGAATCTGGAGGGTTGTCTTGTGAGACAGCTCTGTCGAGGAAAGTTTGGAATCTGGAGGGTTGTCTTGTGAGACAGCTCTGTCGAGGAAAGTTTGGAATCAGGAGGGTTGTCTTGTGAGACAGCTCTGTCGAGGAAAGTTTGGAATCTGGAGGGTTGTCTTGTGAGACAGCTCTGTCGAGGAAAGTTTGGAATCTGGAGGGTTGTCTTGTGAGACAGCTCTCTCGAGGAAAGTTTGGAATCTGGAGGGTTGTCTTGTGAGACAGCTCTGTCGAGGAAAGTTTGGAATCTGGAGGGTTGTCTTGTGAGACAGCTCTCTCGAGGAAAGTTTGGAATCTGGAGGGTTGTCTTGTGAGACAGCTCTCTCGAGGAAAGTTTGGAATCTGGAGGGTTGTCTTGTGAGACAGCTCTCTCGAGGAAAGTTTGGAATCTGGAGGGTTGTCTTGTGAGACAGCTCTGTCGAGGAAAGTTTGGAATCTGGAGGGTTGTCTTGTGAGACAGCTCTGTCGAGGAAAGTTTGGAATCAGGAGGGTTGTCTTGTGAGACAGCTCTCTCGAGGAAAGTTTGGAATCTGGAGGGTTGTCTTGTAAGACAGCTCTGTCGAGGAAAGTTTGGAATCTGGAGGGTTGTCTTGTGAGACAGCTCTGTCGAGGAAAGTTTGGAATCTGGAGGGTTGTCTTGTGAGACAGCTCTCTCGAGGAAAGTTTGGAATCAGGAGGGTTGTCTTGTGAGACAGCTCTGTCGAGGAAAGTTTGGAATCTGGAGGGTTGTCTTGTGAGACAGCTCTGTCGAGGAAAGTTTGGAATCTGGAGGGTTGTCTTGTGAGACAGCTCTCTCGAGGAAAGTTTGGAATCAGGAGGGTTGTCTTGTCAGACAGCTCTGTCGAGGAAAGTTTGGAATCTGGAGGGTTGTCTTGTGAGACAGCTCTGTCGAGGAAAGTTTGGAATCTGGAGGGTTGTCTTGTGAGACAGCTCTGTCGAGGAAAGTTTGGAATCTGGAGGGTTGTCTTGTGAGACAGCTCTGTCGAGGAAAGTTTGGAATCTGGAGGGTTGTCTTGTGAGACAGCTCTGTCGACGAAAGTTTGGAATCTGGAGGGTTGTCTTGTGAGACAGCTCTGTCGAGGAAAGTTTGGAATCAGGAGGGTTGTCTTGTGAGACAGCTCTCTCGAGGAAAGTTTGGAATCTGGAGGGTTGTCTTGTGAGACAGCTCTCTCGAGGAAAGTTTGAAATCAGGAGGGTTGTCTTGTGAGACAGCTCTGTCGAGGAAAGTTTGGAATCTGGAGGGTTGTCTTGTGAGACAGCTCTGTCGAGGAAAGTTTGGAATCTGGAGGGTTGTCTTGTGAGACAGCTCTGTCGAGGAAAGTTTGGAATCTGGAGGGTTGTCTTGTCAGACAGCTCTGTCGAGGAAAGTTTGGAATCTGGAGGGTTGTCTTGTGAGACAGCTCTGTCGAGGAAAGTTTGGAATCTGGAGGGTTGTCTTGTCAGACAGCTCTGTCGAGGAAAGTTTGGAATCTGGAGGGTTGTCTTGTGAGAGAGCTCTGTCGAGGAAAGTTTGGAATCTGGAGGGTTGTCTTGTGAGAGAGCTCTGTCGAGGAAAGTTTGGAATCTGGAGGGTTGTCTTGTGAGACAGCTCTGTCTAGGAAAGTTTGGAATCTGGAGGGTTGTCTTGTGAGACAGCTCTGTCGAGGAAAGTTTGGAATCTGGAGGGTTGTCTTGTGAGACAGCTCTCTCGAGGAAAGTTTGGAATCTGGAGGGTTGTCTTGTGAGACAGCTCTGTCGAGGAAAGTTTGGAATCTGGAGGGTTGTCTTGTGAGACAGCTCTCTCGAGGAAAGTTTGGAATCTGGAGGGTTGTCTTGTGAGACAGCTCTGTCGAGGAAAGTTTGGAATCTGGAGGGTTGTCTTGTGAGACAGCTCTCTCGAGGAAAGTTTGGAATCTGGAGGGTTGTCTTGTGAGACAGCTCTCTCGAGGAAAGTTTGGAATCTGGAGGGTTGTCTTGTGAGACAGCTCTGTCGAGGAAAGTTTGGAATCTGGAGGGTTGTCTTGTGAGACAGCTCTCTCGAGGAAAGTTTGGAATCTGGAGGGTTGTCTTGTGAGACAGCTCTCTCGAGGAAAGTTTGGAATCTGGAGGGTTGTCTTGTGAGACAGCTCTCTCGAGGAAAGTTTGGAATCTGGAGGGTTGTCTTGTGAGACAGCTCTGTCGAGGAAAGTTTGGAATCTGGAGGGTTGTCTTGTGAGACAGCTCTGTCGAGGAAAGTTTGGAATCAGGAGGGTTGTCTTGTGAGACAGCTCTCTCGAGGAAAGTTTGGAATCTGGAGGGTTGTCTTGTAAGACAGCTCTGTCGAGGAAAGTTTGGAATCTGGAGGGTTGTCTTGTGAGACAGCTCTGTCGAGGAAAGTTTGGAATCTGGAGGGTTGTCTTGTGAGACAGCTCTCTCGAGGAAAGTTTGGAATCAGGAGGGTTGTCTTGTGAGACAGCTCTGTCGAGGAAAGTTTGGAATCTGGAGGGTTGTCTTGTGAGACAGCTCTGTCGAGGAAAGTTTGGAATCTGGAGGGTTGTCTTGTGAGACAGCTCTCTCGAGGAAAGTTTGGAATCAGGAGGGTTGTCTTGTCAGACAGCTCTGTCGAGGAAAGTTTGGAATCTGGAGGGTTGTCTTGTGAGACAGCTCTGTCGAGGAAAGTTTGGAATCTGGAGGGTTGTCTTGTGAGACAGCTCTGTCGAGGAAAGTTTGGAATCTGGAGGGTTGTCTTGTGAGACAGCTCTGTCGAGGAAAGTTTGGAATCTGGAGGGTTGTCTTGTGAGACAGCTCTGTCAACGAAAGTTTGGAATCTGGAGGGTTGTCTTGTGAGACAGCTCTGTCGAGGAAAGTTTGGAATCAGGAGGGTTGTCTTGTGAGACAGCTCTCTCGAGGAAAGTTTGGAATCTGGAGGGTTGTCTTGTGAGACAGCTCTCTCGAGGAAAGTTTGAAATCAGGAGGGTTGTCTTGTGAGACAGCTCTGTCGAGGAAAGTTTGGAATCTGGAGGGTTGTCTTGTGAGACAGCTCTGTCGAGGAAAGTTTGGAATCTGGAGGGTTGTCTTGTGAGACAGCTCTGTCGAGGAAAGTTTGGAATCTGGAGGGTTGTCTTGTCAGACAGCTCTGTCGAGGAAAGTTTGGAATCTGGAGGGTTGTCTTGTGAGACAGCTCTGTCGAGGAAAGTTTGGAATCTGGAGGGTTGTCTTGTCAGACAGCTCTGTCGAGGAAAGTTTGGAATCTGGAGGGTTGTCTTGTGAGAGAGCTCTGTCGAGGAAAGTTTGGAATCTGGAGGGTTGTCTTGTGAGAGAGCTCTGTCGAGGAAAGTTTGGAATCTGGAGGGTTGTCTTGTGAGACAGCTCTGTCGAGGAAAGTTTGGAATCTGGAGGGTTGTCTTGTGAGACAGCTCTCTCGAGGAAAGTTTGGAATCTGGAGGGTTGCCTTGTGAGACAGCTCTCTCGAGGAAAGTTTGGAATCAGGAGGGTTGTCTTGTCAGACAGCTCTCTCGAGGAAAGTTTGGAATCAGGAGGGTTGTCTTGTCAGACAGCTCTGTCGAGAAAAGTTTGGAATCTGGAGGGTTGTCTTGTGAGACAGCTCTCTCGAGGAAAGTTTGGAATCTGGAGGGTTGTCTTGTCAGACAGCTCTGTCGAGGAAAGTTTGGAATCTGGAGGGTTGTCTTGTGAGACAGCTCTGTCGAGGAAAGTTTGGAATCTGGAGGGTTGTCTTGTGAGAGAGCTCTGTCGAGGAAAGTTTGGAATCTGGAGGGTTGTCTTGTGAGAGAGCTCTGTCGAGGAAAGTTTGGAATCTGGAGGGTTGTCTTGTGAGACAGCTCTCTCGAGGAAAGTTTGGAATCAGGAGGGTTGTCTTGTGAGACAGCTCTGTCGAGGAAAGTTTGGAATCTGGAGGGTTGTCTTGTGAGACAGCTCTCTCGAGGAAAGTTTGGAATCTGGAGGGTTGTCTTGTCAGACAGCTCTGTCGAGGAAAGTTTGGAATCTGGAGGGTTGTCTTGTGAGACAGCTCTCTCGAGGAAAGTTTGGAATCTGGAGGGTTGTCTTGTGAGACAGCTCTCTCGAGGAAAGTTTGGAATCAGGAGGGTTGTCTTGTCAGACAGCTCTGTCGAGGAAAGTTTGGAATCTGGAGGGTTGTCTTGTGAGACAGCTCTCTCGAGGAAAGTTAGGAATCTGGAGGGTTGTCTTGTGAGACAGCTCTCTAGAGGAAAGTTTGGAATCTGGAGGGTTGCCTTGTGAGACAGCTCTCTCGAGGAAAGTTAGGAATCTGGAGGGTTGCCTTGTGAGACAGCTCTCTCGAGGAAAGTTTGGAATCAGGAGGGTTGTCTTGTGAGACAGCTCTCTAGAGGAAAGTTTGGAATCTGGAGGGTTGCCTTGTGAGACAGCTCTCAGAGGAAAGTTTGGAATCTGGAGGGTTGTCTTGTGAGACAGCTCTGTCTAGGAAAGTTTGGAATCTGGAGGGTTGTCTTGTGAGACAGCTCTCTCGAGGAAAGTTTGGAATCAGGAGGGTTGTCTTGTCAGACAGCTCTGTCGAGGAAAGTTTGGAATCTGGAGGGTTGTCTTGTGAGACAGCTCTCTCGAGGAAAGTTTGGAATCTGGAGGGTTGTCTTGTGAGACAGCTCTGTCTAGGAAAGTTTGGAATATGGAGGGTTGTCTTGTGAGACAGCTCTCTCGAGGAAAGTTTGGAATCAGGAGGGTTGCCTTGTGAGACAGCTCTCAGAGGAAAGTTTGGAATCTGGAGGGTTGTCTTGTGAGACAGCTCTGTCTAGGAAAGTTTGGAATCTGGAGGGTTGTCTTGTGAGACAGCTCTCTCGAGGAAAGTTTGGAATCAGGAGGGTTGTCTTGTCAGACAGCTCTGTCGAGGAAAGTTTGGAATCTGGAGGGTTGCCTTGTGAGACAGCTCTCAGAGGAAAGTTTGGAATCTGGAGGGTTGTCTTGTGAGACAGCTCTGTCTAGAAAAGTTTGGAATCTGGAGGGTTGTCTTGTGAGACAGCTCTCTCGAGGAAAGTTTGGAATCAGGAGGGTTGTCTTGTCAGACAGCTCTGTCGAGGAAAGTTTGGAATCTGGAGGGTTGTCTTGTGAGACAGCTCTCTCGAGGAAAGTTTGGAATCTGGAGGGTTGTCTTGTGAGACAGCTCTGTCGAGGAAAGTTTGGAATCTGGAGGGTTGTCTTGTGAGACAGCTCTCTCGAGGAAAGTTTGGAATCAGGAGGGTTGTCTTGTGAGACAGCTCTCTAGAGGAAAGTTTGGAATCTGGAGGGTTGCCTTGTGAGACAGCTCTCAGAGGAAAGTTTGGAATCTGGAGGGTTGTCTTGTGAGACAGCTCTGTCTAGGAAAGTTTGGAATCTGGAGGGTTGTCTTGTGAGACAGCTCTCTCGAGGAAAGTTTGGAATCAGGAGGGTTGTCTTGTCAGACAGCTCTGTCGAGGAAAGTTTGGAATCTGGAGGGTTGTCTTGTGAGACAGCTCTCTCGAGGAAAGTTTGGAATCTGGAGGGTTGTCTTGTGAGACAGCTCTGTCGAGGAAAGTTTGGAATCTGGAGGGTTGTCTTGTGAGACAGCTCTGTCGAGGAAAGTTTGGAATCAGGAGGGTTGTCTTGTGAGACAGCTCTGTCGAGGAAAGTTTGGAATCTGGAGGGTTGTCTTGTCAGACAGCTCTGTCGAGGAAAGTTTGGAATCTGGAGGGTTGTCTTGTGAGACAGCTCTGTCGAGGAAAGTTTGGAATCTGGAGGGTTGTCTTGTGAGAGAGCTCTGTCGAGGAAAGTTTGGAATCTGGAGGGTTGTCTTGTCAGACAGCTCTGTCGAGGAAAGTTTGGAATCTGGAGGGTTGTCTTGTGAGACAGCTCTCTCGAGGAAAGTTTGGAATCTGGAGGGTTGTCTTGTGAGACAGCTCTCTCGAGGAAAGTTTGGAATCTGGAGGGTTGTCTTGTCAGACAGCTCTGTCGAGGAAAGTTTGGAATCTGGAGGGTTGTCTTGTGAGACAGCTGTGTCGAGGGAAGTTTGGAATCTGGAGGGTTGTCTTGTCAGACAGCTCTGTCGAGGAAAGTTAGGAATCTGGAGGGTTGTCTTGTGAGAGAGCTCTGTCGAGGAAAGTTTGGAATCTGGAGGGTTGTCTTGTCAGACAGCTCTGTCGAAGAAAGTTTGGAATCTGGAGGGTTGTCTTGTGAGACAGCTCTCTCGAGGAAAGTTTGGAATCAGGAGGGTTGTCTTGTCAGACAGCTCTGTCGAGGAAAGTTTGGAATCTGGAGGGTTGTCTTGTGAGACAGCTCTCTCGAGGAAAGTTTGGAATCAGGAGGGTTGTCTTGTCAGACAGCTCTGTCGAGGAAAGTTTGGAATCTGGAGGGTTGTCTTGTGAGACAGCTCTCTCGAGGAAAGTTTGGAATCTGGAGGGTTGTCTTGTGAGACAGCTCTGTCGAGGAAAGTTTGGAATCTGGAGGGTTGTCTTGTCAGACAGCTCTGTCGAGGAAAGTTTGGAATCTGGAGGGTTGTCTTGTGAGACAGCTCTCTCGAGGAAAGTTTGGAATCAGGAGGGTTGTCTTGTCAGACAGCTCTGTCGAGGAAAGTTTGGAATCTGGAGGGTTGTCTTGTGAGACAGCTCTCTCGAGGAAAGTTTGGAATCAGGAGGGTTGTCTTGTGAGACAGCTCTCTAGAGGAAAGTTTGGAATCTGGAGGGTTGCCTTGTGAGACAGCTCTCAGAGGAAAGTTTGGAATCTGGAGGGTTGTCTTGTGAGACAGCTCTGTCTAGGAAAGTTTGGAATCTGGAGGGTTGTCTTGTGAGACAGCTCTCTCGAGGAAAGTTTGGAATCAGGAGGGTTGTCTTGTCAGACAGCTCTGTCGAGGAAAGTTTGGAATCTGGAGGGTTGTCTTGTGAGACAGCTCTCTCGAGGAAAGTTTGGAATCTGGAGGGTTGTCTTGTGAGACAGCTCTGTCGAGGAAAGTTTGGAATCTGGAGGGTTGTCTTGTGAGACAGCTCTGTCGAGGAAAGTTTGGAATCTGGAGGGTTGTCTTGTGAGACAGCTCTCTCGAGGAAAGTTTGGAATCTGGAGGGTTGTCTTGTCAGACAGCTCTGTCGAGGAAAGTTTGGAATCTGGAGGGTTGTCTTGTGAGACAGCTCTGTCGAGGAAAGTTTGGAATCTGGAGGGTTGTCTTGTCAGACAGCTCTGTCGAGGAAAGTTTGGAATCTGGAGGGTTGTCTTGTGAGAGAGCTCTGTCGAGGAAAGTTTGGAATCTGGAGGGTTGTCTTGTGAGAGAGCTCTGTCGAGGAAAGTTTGGAATCTATAGGGTTGTCTTGTGAGACAGCTCTGTCGAGGAAAGTTTGGAATCTGGAGGGTTGTCTTGTGAGACAGCTCTCTCGAGGAAAGTTTGGAATCAGGAGGGTTGTCTTGTCAGACAGCTCTGTCGAGGAAAGTTTGGAATCTGGAGGGTTGTCTTGTGAGACAGCTCTCTCGAGGAAAGTTTGGAATCAGGAGGGTTGTCTTGTGAGACAGCTCTCTAGAGGAAAGTTTGGAATCTGGAGGGTTGCCTTGTGAGACAGCTCTCAGAGGAAAGTTTGGAATCTGGAGGGTTGTCTTGTGAGACAGCTCTGTCTAGGAAAGTTTGGAATCTGGAGGGTTGTCTTGTGAGACAGCTCTCTCGAGGAAAGTTTGGAATCAGGAGGGTTGTCTTGTCAGACAGCTCTGTCGAGGAAAGTTTGGAATCTGGAGGGTTGTCTTGTGAGACAGCTCTGTCGAGGAAAGTTTGGAATCTGGAGGGTTGTCTTGTGAGACAGCTCTGTCGAGGAAAGTTTGGAATCTGGAGGGTTGTCTTGTGAGACAGCTCTCTCGAGGAAAGTTTGGAATCTGGAGGGTTGTCTTGTGAGACATCTCTGTCGAGGAAAGTTTGGAATCTGGAGGGTTGTCTTGTGAGACAGCTCTCTCGAGGAAAGTTTGGAATCTGGAGGGTTGTCTTGTGAGACAGCTCTGTCGAGGAAAGTTTGGAATCTGGAGGGTTGTCTTGTGAGACAGCTCTGTCGAGGAAAGTTTGGAATCTGGAGGGTTGTCTTGTGAGACAGCTCTCTCGAGGAAAGTTTGGAATCTGGAGGGTTGTCTTGTCAGACAGCTCTGTCGAGGAAAGTTTGGAATCTGGAGGGTTGTCTTGTGAGACAGCTCTGTCGAGGAAAGTTTGGAATCTGGAGGGTTGTCTTGTCAGACAGCTCTGTCGAGGAAAGTTTGGAATCTGGAGGGTTGTCTTGTGAGAGAGCTCTGTCGAGGAAAGTTTGGAATCTGGAGGGTTGTCTTGTGAGACAGCTCTCTCGAGGAAAGTTTGGAATCAGGAGGGTTGTCTTGTCAGACAGCTCTGTCGAGGAAAGTTTGGAATCTGGAGGGTTGTCTTGTGAGACAGCTCTCTCGAGGAAAGTTTGGAATCTGGAGGGTTGTCTTGTGAGACAGCTCTCTAGAGGAAAGTTTGGAATCTGGAGGGTTGCCTTGTGAGACAGCTCTCTCGAGGAAAGTTTGGAATCTGGAGGGTTGTCTTGTGAGACAGCTCTGTCTAGGAAAGTTTGGAATCTGGAGGGTTGTCTTGTGAGACAGCGCTCTCGAGGAAAGTTTGGAATCAGGAGGGTTGTCTTGTGAGACAGCTCTCTAGAGGAAAGTTTGGAATCTGGAGGGTTGTCTTGTGAGACAGCTCTCTCGAGGAAAGTTTGGAATCTGGAGGGTTGTCTTGTGAGACAGCTCTCTAGAGGAAAGTTTGGAATCAGGAGGGTTGTCTTGTGAGACAGCTCTGTCGAGGAAAGTTTGGAATCAGGAGGGTTGTCTTGTCAGACAGCTCTGTCGAGGAAATTTTGGAATCAGGAGGGTTGTCTTGTGAGACAGCTCTCTAGAGGAAAGTTTGGAATCTGGAGGGTTGCCTTGTGAGACAGCTCTGTCGAGGAAAGTTTGGAATCAGGAGGGTTGTCTTGTCAGACAGCTCTGTCGAGGAAAGTTTGGAATCAGGAGGGTTGTCTTGTGAGACAGCTCTGTCGAGGAATGTTTGGAATCAGGAGGGTTGTCTTGTGAGACAGCTCTCTAGAGGAAAGTTTGGAATCTGGAGGGTTGTCTTGTGAGACAGCTCTGTCGAGGAAAGTTTGGAATCTGGAGGGTTGTCTTGTGAGACAGCTCTCTCGAGGAAAGTTTGGAATCTGGAGGGTTGCCTTGTGAGACAGCTCTCAGAGGAAAGTTTGGAATCTGGAGGGTTGTCTTGTGAGACAGCTCTGTCTAGGAAAGTTTGGAATCTGGAGGGTTGTCTTGTGAGACAGCTCTCTCGAGGAAAGTTTGGAATCAGGAGGGTTGTCTTGTCAGACAGCTCTGTCGAGGAAAGTTTGGAATCTGGAGGGTTGTCTTGTGAGACAGCTCTCTCGAGGAAAGTTTGGAATCTGGAGGGTTGTCTTGTGAGACAGCTCTGTCGAGGAAAGTTTGGAATCTGGAGGGTTGTCTTGTGAGACAGCTCTGTCGAGGAAAGTTTGGAATCTGGAGGGTTGTCTTGTGAGACAGCTCTCTCGAGGAAAGTTTGGAATCTGGAGGGTTGTCTTGTCAGACAGCTCTGTCGAGGAAAGTTTGGAATCTGGAGGGTTGTCTTGTGAGACAGCTCTGTCGAGGAAAGTTTGGAATCTGGAGGGTTGTCTTGTCAGACAGCTCTGTCGAGGAAAGTTTGGAATCTGGAGGGTTGTCTTGTGAGAGAGCTCTGTCGAGGAAAGTTTGGAATCTGGAGGGTTGTCTTGTGAGAGAGCTCTGTCGAGGAAAGTTTGGAATCTGGAGGGTTGTCTTGTGAGACAGCTCTGTCGAGGAAAGTTTGGAATCTGGAGGGTTGTCTTGTGAGACAGCTCTCTCGAGGAAAGTTTGGAATCAGGAGGGTTGTCTTGTCAGACAGCTCTGTCGAGAAAAGTTTGGAATCTGGAGGGTTGTCTTGTGAGACAGCTCTCTCGAGGAAAGTTTGGAATCAGGAGGGTTGTCTTGTGAGACAGCTCTCTAGAGGAAAGTTTGGAATCTGGAGGGTTGCCTTGTGAGACAGCTCTCAGAGGAAAGTTTGGAATCTGGAGGGTTGTCTTGTGAGACAGCTCTGTCTAGGAAAGTTTGGAATCTGGAGGGTTGTCTTGTGAGACAGCTCTCTCGAGGAAAGTTTGGAATCAGGAGGGTTGTCTTGTCAGACAGCTCTGTCGAGGAAAGTTTGGAATCTGGAGGGTTTTCTTGTGAGACAGCTCTGTCGAGGAAAGTTTGGAATCTGGAGGGTTGTCTTGTGAGACAGCTCTGTCGAGGAAAGTTTGGAATCTGGAGGGTTGTCTTGTGAGACAGCTCTGTCGAGGAAAGTTTGGAATCTGGAGGGTTGTCTTGTGAGACAGCTCTCTCGAGGAAAGTTTGGAATCTGGAGGGTTGTCTTGTGAGACAGCTCTGTCGAGGAAAGTTTGGAATCTGGAGGGTTGTCTTGTGAGACAGCTCTGTCGAGGAAAGTTTGGAATCTGGAGGGTTGTCTTGTGAGACAGCTCTCTCAAGGAAAGTTTGGAATCTGGAGGGTTGTCTTGTCAGACAGCTCTGTCGAGGAAAGTTTGGAATCTGGAGGGTTGTCTTGTGAGACAGCTCTGTCGAGGAAAGTTTGGAATCTGGAGGGTTGTCTTGTCAGACAGCTCTGTCGAGGAAAGTTTGGAATCTGGAGTGTTGTCTTGTGAGAGAGCTCTGTCGAGGAAAGTTTGGAATCTGGAGGGTTGTCTTGTGAGAGAGCTCTGTCGAGGAAAGTTTGGAATCTGGAGGGTTGTCTTGTGAGACAGCTCTGTCGAGGAAAGTTTGGATTCTGGAGGGTTGTCTTGTGAGACAGCTCTCTCGAGGAAAGTTTGGAATCTGGAGGGTTGTCTTGTGAGACAGCTCTGTCGAGGAAAGTTTGGAATCTGGAGGGTTGTCTTGTGAGACAGCTCTCTCGAGGAAAGTTTGGAATCTGGAGGGTTGTCTTGTCAGACAGCTCTGTCGAGGAAAGTTTGGAATCTGGAGGGTTGTCTTGTGAGACAGCTCTCTCGAGGAAAGTTTGGAATCTGGAGGGTTGTCTTGTGAGACAGCTCTCTCGAGGAAAGTTTGGAATCAGGAGGATTGTCTTGTCAGACAGCTCTGTCGAGGAAAGTTTGGAATCTGGAGGGTTGTCTTGTGACACAGCTCTCTCGAGGAAAGTTAGGAATCTGGAGGGTTGTCTTGTGAGACAGCTCTCTCGAGGAAAGTTTGGAATCAGGAGGGTTGTCTTGTGAGACAGCTCTCTAGAGGAAAGTTTGGAATCTGGAGGGTTGCCTTGTGAGACAGCTCTCAGAGGAAAGTTTGGAATCTGGAGGGTTGTCTTGTGAGACAGCTCTGTCTAGAAAAGTTTGGAATCTGGAGGGTTGTCTTGTGAGACAGCTCTCTCGAGGAAAGTTTGGAATCAGGAGGGTTGTCTTGTCAGACAGCTCTGTCGAGGAAAGTTTGGAATCTGGAGGGTTGTCTTGTGAGACAGCTCTCTCGAGGAAAGTTTGGAATCTGGAGGGTTGTCTTGTCAGACAGCTCTGTCGAGGAAAGTTTGGAATCTGGAGGGTTGTCTTGTGAGACAGCTCTCTCGAGGAAAGTTTGGAATCTGGAGGGTTGTCTTGTGAGACAGCTCTCTAGAGGAAAGTTTGGAATCTGGAGGGTTGCCTTGTGAGACAGCTCTCTCGAGGAAAGTTTGGAATCTGGAGGGTTGTCTTGTGAGACAGCTCTGTCTAGGAAAGTTTGGAATCTGGAGGGTTGTCTTGTGAGACAGCGCTCTCGAGGAAAGTTTGGAATCAGGAGGGTTGTCTTGTGAGACAGCTCTGTCGAGGAAAGTTTGGAATCTGGAGGGTTGTCTTGTGAGACAGCTCTCTAGAGGAAAGTTTGGAATCTGGAGGGTTGTCTTGTGAGACAGCGCTCTCGAGGAAAGTTTGGAATCAGGAGGGTTGTCTTGTGAGACAGCTCTCTCGAGGAAAGTTTGGAATCTGGAGGGTTGTCTTGTGAGACAGCTCTCTCGAGGAAAGTTTGGAATCTGGAGGGTTGTCTTGTGAGACAGCTCTCTAGAGGAAAGTTTGGAATCTGGAGGGTTGCCTTGTGAGACAGCTCTCTCGAGGAAAGTTTGGAATCTGGAGGGTTGTCTTGTGAGACAGCTCTGTCTAGGAAAGTTTGGAATCTGGAGGGTTGTCTTGTGAGACAGCTCTCTCGAGGAAAGTTTGGAATCTGGAGGGTTGTCTTGTGAGACAGCTCTCTAGAGGAAAGTTTGGAATCTGGAGGGTTGCCTTGTGAGACAGCTCTCTCGAGGAAAGTTTGGAATCTGGAGGGTTGTCTTGTGAGACAGCTCTGTCTAGGAAAGTTTGGAATCTGGAGGGTTGTCTTGTGAGACAGCTCTCTCGAGGAAAGTTTTGAATCTGGAGGGTTGTCTTGTGAGACAGCTCTGTCGAGGAAAGTTTGGAATCAGGAGGGTTGTCTTGTGAGACAGCTCTCTCGAGGAAAGTTTGGAATCTGGAGGGTTGTCTTGTAAGACAGCTCTGTCGAGGAAAGTTTGGAATCAGGAGGGTTGTCTTGTGAGACAGCTCTGTCGAGGAAAGTTTGGAATCTGGAGGGTTGTCTTGTAAGACAGCTCTGTCGAGGAAAGTTTGGAATCAGGAGGGTTGTCTTGTGAGACAGCTCTCTAGAGGAAAGTTTGGAATCTGGAGGGTTGCCTTGTGAGACAGCTCTCTCGAGGAAAGTTTGGAATCAGGAGGGTTGTCTTGTGAGACAGCTCTGTCGAGGAAAGTTTGGAATCAGGAGGGTTGTCTTGTCAGACAGCTCTGTCGAGGAAAGTTTGGAATCTGGATGGTTGTCTTGTGAGACAGCTCTCTAAAGGAAAGTTTGGAATCTGGAGGGTTGTCTTGTGAGACAGCTCTGTCGAGGAAAGTTTGGAATCTGGAGGGTTGTCTTGTGAGACAGCTCTCTCGAGGAAAGTTTGGAATCTGGAGGGTTGTCTTGTGAGACAGCTCTCTAGAGGAAAGTTTGGAATCAGGAGGGTTGTCTTGTGAGACAGCTCTGTCGAGGAAAGTTTGGAATCAGGAGGGTTGTCTTGTCAGACAGCTCTGTCGAGGAAAGTTTGGAATCAGGAGGGTTGTCTTGTGAGACAGCTCTCTAGAGGAAAGTTTGGAATCTGGAGGGTTGCCTTGTGAGACAGCTCTGTCGAGGAAAGTTTGGAATCAGGAGGGTTGTCTTGTCAGACAGCTCTGTCGAGGAAAGTTTGGAATCAGGAGGGTTGTCTTGTGAGACAGCTCTCTAGAGGAAAGTTTGGAATCTGGAGGGTTGTCTTGTAAGACAGCTCTGTCGAGGAAAGTTTGGAATCAGGAGGGTTGTCTTGTGAGACAGCTCTGTCGAGGAATGTTTGGAATCAGGAGGGTTGTCTTGTCAGACAGCTCTGTCGAGGAAAGTTTGGAATCAGGAGGGTTGTCTTGTGAGACAGCTCTCTAGAGGAAAGTTTGGAATCTGGAGGGTTGTCTTGTGAGACAGCTCTGTCGAGGAAAGTTTGGAATCTGGAGGGTTGTCTTGTGAGACAGCTCTCTCGAGGAAAGTTTGGAATCTGGAGGGTTGTCTTGTGAGACAGCTCTCTAGAGGAAAGTTTGGAATCTGGAGGGTTGCCTTGTGAGACAGCTCTCTCGAGGAAAGTTTGGAATCTGGAGGGTTGTCTTGTGAGACAGCTCTGTCTAGGAAAGTTTGGAATCTGGAGGGTTGTCTTGTGAGACAGCTCTCTCGAGGAAAGTTTGGAATCTGGAGGGTTGTCTTGTAAGACAGCTCTGTCGAGGAAAGTTTGGAATCAGGAGGGTTGTCTTGTGAGACAGCTCTGTCGAGGAAAGTTTGGAATCTGGAGGGTTGTCTTGTAAGACAGCTCTGTCGAGGAAAGTTTGGAATCAGGAGGGTTGTCTTGTGAGACAGCTCTCTAGAGGAAAGTTTGGAATCTGGAGGGTTGCCTTGTGAGACAGCTCTCTCGAGGAAAGTTTGGAATCTGGAGGGTTGTCTTGTAAGACAGCTCTGTCGAGGAAAGTTTGGAATCAGGAGGGTTGTCTTGTGAGACAGCTCTATCGAGGAAAGTTTGGAATCTGGAGGGTTGTCTTGTAAGACAGCTCTGTCGAGGAAAGTTTGGAATCAGGAGGGTTGTCTTGTGAGACAGCTCTCTCGAGGAAAGTTTGGAATCTGGAGGGTTGTCTTGTAAGACAGCTCTGTCGAGGAAAGTTTGGAATCAGGAGGGTTGTCTTGTGAGACAGCTCTCTCGAGGAAAGTTTGGAATCTGGAGGGTTGTCTTGTGAGACAGCTCTGTCGAGGAAAGTTTGGAATCTGGAGGGTTGTCTTGTAAGACAGCTCTCTCGAGGAAAGTTTGGAATCTGGAGGGTTGTCTTGTCAGACAGCTCTGTCGAGGAAAGTTTGGAATCAGGAGGGTTGTCTTGTGAGACAGCTCTGTCTAGGAAAGTTTGGAATCTGGAGGGTTGTCTTGTGAGACAGCTCTCTCGAGGAAAGTTTGGAATCTGGAGGGTTGTCTTGTAAGACAGCTCTGTCGAGGAAAGTTTGAAATCAGGAGGGTTGTCTTGTGAGACAGCTCTGTCTAGGAAAGTTTGTAATCTGGAGGGTTGTCTTGTGAGACAGCTCTCTCGAGGAAAGTTTGGAATCTGGAGGGTTGTCTTGTAAGACAGCTCTGTCGAGGAAAGTTTGGAATCAGGAGGGTTGTCTTGTGAGACAGCTCTGTCTAGGAAAGTTTGGAATCTGGAGGGTTGTCTTGTGAGACAGCTCTCTCGAGGAAAGTTTGGAATCAGGAGGGTTGTCTTGTGAGACAGCTCTGTCTAGGAAAGTTTGGAATCTGGAGGGTTGTCTTGTGAGACAGCTCTCTCGAGGAAAGTTTGGAATCAGGAGGGTTGTCTTGTGAGACAGCTCTGTCTAGGAAAGTTTGGAATCTGGAGGGTTGTCTTGTGAGACAGCTCTCTCGAGGAAAGTTTGGAATCTGGAGGGTTGTCTTGTAAGACAGCTCTGTCGAGGAAAGTTTGGAATCTGGAGGGTTGTCTTGTGAGACAGCTCTCTCGAGGAAAGTTTGGAATCAGGAGGGTTGTCTTGTGAGACAGCTCTCTCGAGGAAAGTTTGGAATCTGGAGTGTTGTCTTGTGAGACAGCTCTGTCTAGGAAAGTTTGGAATCTGGAGGGTTGTCTTGTGAGACAGCTCTGTCTAGGAAAGTTTGGAATCTGGAGGGTTGTCTTGTGAGACAGCTCTCTCGAGGAAAGTTTGGAATCTGGAGGGTTGTCTTGTGAGACAGCTCTGTCTAGGAAAGTTTGGAATCTGGAGGGTTGTCTTGTGAGACAGCTCTCTCGAGGAAAGTTTGGAATCTGGAGGGTTGTCTTGTGAGACAGCTCTGTCTAGGAAAGTTTGGAATCAGGAGGGTTGTCTTGTGAGACAGCTCTGTCTAGGAAAGTTTGGAATCTGGAGGGTTGTCTTGTGAGACAGCTCTCTCGAGGAAAGTTTGGAATCTGGAGGGTTGTCTTGTGAGACAGCTCTCTCGAGGAAAGTTTGGAATCAGGAGGGTTGTCTTGTGAGACAGCTCTGTCTAGGAAAGTTTGGAATCTGGAGGGTTGTCTTGTGAGACAGCTCTCTCGAGGAAAGTTTGGAATCAGGAGGGTTGTCTTGTGAGACAGCTCTGTCTAGGAAAGTTTGGAATCTGGAGGGTTGTCTTGTGAGACAGCTCTCTCGAGGAAAGTTTGGAATCAGGAGGGTTGTCTTGTGAGACAGCTCTGTCTAGGAAAGTTTGGAATCTGGAGGGTTGTCTTGTGAGACAGCTCTCTCGAGGAAAGTTTGGAATCTGGAGGGTTGTCTTGTAAGACAGCTCTGTCGAGGAAAGTTTGGAATCAGGAGGGTTGTCTTGTGAGACAGCTCTGTCGAGGAAAGTTTGGAATCTGGAGGATTGTCTTGTGAGACAGCTCTCTCGAGGAAAGTTTGGAATCTGGAGGGTTGTCTTGTCAGACAGCTCTGTCGAGGAAAGTTTGGAATCAGGAGGGTTGTCTTGTGAGACAGCTCTGTCGAGGAAAGCGGGCGAACGTGCCTCACCTGGCTCCCATAGGCCGGCACTGCGGACATGGGTCTTCTGGAGCAGACGGACGACGAGCGGACACCATTCCTGCTGTTCACGCGCGGCCGTTCACACAGGTTTATCTGGTGATTCAGTCACACACGTCAACATCTCTGCTTATCTGTCACAGCTAACAAGGCACGGATAGGTGAAAGTTGCTACAAAAGGTTTCGTTTCTAATTCAAGGTTCTTTCATGAAAAAGTAAGTACGTGCTAATGAAGTGTTACCTGTGAACCAAACAAACGAAGATCAGGCTTCTCGCTTTCTTTTAGTTGTCCTTGTTTCTGCATTACTCATTAACTAACAGTCAACTGAAACAGATAGAAATACTGTATGAATAAAAATTTCATATTTACGTCACACGGGTGAAACAAATACATAATTTTACAGAGATTAAAATACTCTGAGAGTTGCAAGATTATACTAGAGTGTTCTTAAAAGCTATAAACAGTACAACAAGTAACTGATATAATTGTGTGTTTGTCATGAAGTAATTTTTAAAGTTCTGTACCCAAAAATACATAACTTTTGTCAAAGGCAGTTATAGCTGTCTTTACAGGTATATTTGAGCTCGTAAATGAGATGATATACAATTTTTTTCATAGACCATGTAAAAAAAAATATTATGAATGTAAGAGTACGGATGTTTGTTACTCATTCAAAAGGTTCTTACTTAATTTGAATGAAATTTGGAACATAGGTAGCCCATACAAAGGATTAGGACATAGACTTAAGAAGTTATATTTGGCTTTACAATATGAAAACATAATTCAATGCTAATCAAACAGTACTTAAGCAATTTAATGAATATGAATCATAATGACACAAAATATAACAACTTACTTTAACCCAATAATTTGCCCTATAAATTCAAAAGATTATTGTCAACATAGAAAGAAAAATTTTCAGGGATGAAAAATAAGTCACATGGTAAGTACAGAAAATGACGGATACATTTAGGCATTCCATAGTTTTCCTATGGCCAACTATGTTGCCTGTTTGCGAGTATCACGAGCTCAAAATTTATATGATTTCGTTTAGCATAATAATTCTTTTAATAGAGTATAAAGATATGTATCCCAGTAAAGTTATCAACACTTATACAACCAGAACGAACTTGTATGCAAAAGCTAATATCACAAACAAACTGAAAATTTTTTTTGACGTGACAACGTCTAATAAATCGATGAACGCCGGCTGCACGCACAAAAAAGTGTACTGTTGTGAAAATTGTCCCGTTACGTTGTGTCCCGTTACGCTCATTGTACTCTTGTGCTGCATCTATCTCTCTTCCACTCGATTGGAACAACCATCGATTTGACTTTTTCGAGGCACATTGACGTCGTACCTCCTCTTTATTAAACAAAAACCCGGGTCACAGTCCTGTCCGCGGCGCAAAACTCCAGCTATGGCCCTGGTAGTGCCACCACTCGTCACCAGATGGCAGTGTAAATATAAAGAGACAATGTATCAAAGTTATATTATATATGTTATTATTGTAAATATTTAGGTAGATTATTTAAGTGTATACTGGAAGTATGTTTTGTAGATGTGGAAATAATATTGTAAAATGCAAAAGATCATCATCATGCAAAAGAGATAGAAATATGTAAAACTTTAACACAAATGGTTCTAGAAGAAACTTGTATAAATTGTGCAGGCTAACAAGCCATGGCTGGCCAATCCCCGAACAAGCACACGATGCATGCTCCCTTGTCTGCATGGCTTAAACCCAGCATGAATAGGCGTAAAGGCTTCGGCCTGGGACGCACCTAGAGTCTTCCCTAACCCAGACCCTCCCAAACAAAATACACTTAGTATTAGTTAGGTTAGGAAAAAAAAAAAAAAAAAAAGAATCGCCTAGACAGCTCTTCTCTCCCAGCTAATCTGGGAGTAGAAATACATTTATGAGCTTTCCTCTCTCCCAGCCAATCTGGGAGAGTAAATAATACATCAGGCAAAAGTGGTATCATTGGCTTGAATTCCTCATCTTCCTTTCCTCAGCTAGCGACTCTTCGTGAGACCGCGGGCTTTCCTTCTCTCGCACCTATCCGCTACCGACTCCTTGTGAGACCGCGGGCAATCCTCTGCTAGCGACTCTTAGTGAGACCGCGGGCTTCCTTCGTTCTCTCATTCCACCTCTCTCCCATTCTCTTCAGCTAGCGACTCCTCGTGAGACCGCGGACTTCCTTCTACCTCTCTCTACCCACCCATCCGCTAGCGACTCTTCGTGAGACCGCGGGCATCCCTCTCTTCTACACCCAATTTTCCTGCTAGCTACTCCTTGTCAACACGTCCTCGGTCAGCTGCACTGGGCCGAACGGTCCACTCCCGCCTCAGAGTGTGAGGCTGCTCTACCCAAGAGCTGGCGCCGGGCAAACAACAACAACTGAACGACCGAGCGACGTCCACCCCGTCTCCACAGCTTCACCAGAGATGAGGCCGCGACAACATTAAACTTGAAACACTCCCATTCGTTTCCTTATTTTCCTATCATCGTCCTATCCTTAACAGAAAAACACAGATTGGAAGAAGTTAAATAGCAAACATGTATAAAAGTTATAGTTAAAATAATCTGTTCGTTAAAGTAATAAACATAGTTGAATTAATGAGTGCAAATAAAAGTAAATTTATCAATTAAATTGTAGATTTCATTTCACTCCTTCTTTGTATCCATACAAAATAGTGATAATTCAATAAAAATGATTTAATTTTATTCATAAAAGTATGCAATCATTTCATCAATGTTTTGTTATGATGTTGTCATGTTTAACTATCGTCCGTAAACCGACTTTACAGACAACATATATATATATTTTTTTTCTTTGAATAGTGAAATTTGCCTATATTAAAGGAACTAATAATTGCTGGGCTGAAATGGACCACTATGAGAGCTGTGCTATCGCACACACAGTGTGCAGAGTAAACTGTGAGTCCGTCGCCTCCCGACCGCCCCTTCACCAACAAACGCATCAAGCACAACAGCCTTAAACGTCGGTGAACAGGATGATACCAGATGATTCACAAGGCACTACTACCGCTGACAGAACCTGTTTCCTACAAAAATTTAAACAAGAAAATGTTGCAGGACTTTGCTTCTCGGTACCAACGTTTGCAGGGTTACAAAAATGACATTGTTTGTAAAAATGTATTAATTTTTTGATACAAATCATAAATTATAACATAATTATTTAAAGATTATTATTTAATTTGATTATTTGGCATTATTACACTATTTTTATTTGTTGAGTACTTAAATAATTTCCAACATAATTTTTCACAGATGAATATTTAACTAGAAAATTACATTATTTTAATGCAATTTTTGAAACATCTGCCACAGAATAAACTCCAATTCTAATAACTTATTTCTTTATATTTCAGTTTTGCATTTCACAAAACATTCTTCTAAATGAAGCCATCCACTTCAATTCACTTCACTGCACTGCATATTTATAAATGGCACCCAGCAAGGTGATACAATTCAGCAAGAACCAGGATTAATTACGGGCCCAGCCATCAAGAAACCTTTTCCCCAAAATCGCACCAGTTCCTAACCAAAAGCTCTAACTGAAACTTTCCCAAGTTTCCTAGCTTCTGTATTGTTGTACGTACGTATATGCTCCTAACATCCATGTCAATGAGACATACATAAGTCAAAAAAAAAAACCAATAGAAAATTGTTTTTCTATATCATAGGCCAACAATAGTTTTGGTGCCACGGTATTTGGAGTTGATTTTATATGAATTAAAAAATGGCATTAGTTTTTGTCTAAGTCAAATGTCTAAGATATAATGTTTTAATGAAATGTTATTATATACAAATATAGTACCAAGTCATCAATGGAACCAACTAGTCACTCAACACTTTGGAAGCTTCTTTTTTTTGAATGTATCTTAGAACAGTCCTTTTTTAAACTCCAGCAATAATCTGCCATTATGTGCATATCCCATCTTCCTGTCTCCTAAATTTTCAGGAAAATGGTCCAGGTGGCTTTGTAAATAGTGCACCTTAATACTCATGTTGCACCCAAGGGATTTTAAATTTTTTGGCACATTTTTTACCAGTTCAAAATGGTTTTATGTTTTTTGTTTGCCCAGAAAATTTCCAACAACTGCAGCAAATGAAGTCCAGCATTTTCGCTCAGCCTCATTCATGGAATTTACGAAGGCTTGGTCCTTAGTGAATTTTCTTATTTATGGGCTATTAAATATTCCTGCTTTAATTTTTTCCTTACTCAAGTTGACGTCGTACCGACCGAAGGCCATTAGCCCGGCCTCGGCCCGCAGTACTGGCTCCTGCTGGCGAAACGCACCCCTCGCCAAATCTCCACCCGGGTCAAACAAGCGGCGTAATGCAAGAACTCTCAATGCCATACATGGTGTAGTGTAATTACCACCAGCGCGACAGTACACCTATTAATCAAACTGTGCACTGATCAAGTCAAACCGAATTAATCAATTGCGTTTCGGAATGTGCGTCGTAAGACGTAAGTGTAACTCCCTTAAGGAAGATGCGTTTAATGAACGCCCTTAATTTTCGTTTCAGCTCAGAGCCTCAAACTAAGCAAATCCACAAACACACGTAAAATCAGTGGGTTTTAGCGTTTAGTAACAGTCTTTAACTTGACTCAATTTTTGTTTTTTCTCAGATGTAAACTTTCAATATTCGTAATTAAAGAGCTAATCAATAGTTATTGAACTAATTCACGCATGAATAATTAATTAAGAAAGGGCCATGTGTTTAGCGATGAAGTATTAAAGTTTACACCGAATAACGGTAAAAGTTTTTTTTTGTGGCTTGGCGCGCGGCGGAATTGTTCCCCCCTCCGCACGCCAACCCCTCAGGCAGTTCTGATCAGCTTGCGGCCCGGGGCAGACGTCCGCGTACCGCAGGGAACATTCACCTTTGTCCCTCTGATTCCTCGCTGCTGGTAATTATAGTCATAACCAAAGCATTTTCAACGTAACTCCCCACGCGACCCCGGGTCGGTTTTCTTTTTTGTCTTCGGTGCAGGGATTAACCCGGCCGTCGCCACTTTTACTGCCTTAAGGCAGTGGGCCACATGGCCGCCTTACGCACAGCCACTTACGGACCTGGCCGACCCCAGTCAAACAATTCTTTCGTTAATGCAACCGAGCAAACGCCTGCCGGCCTCACCGAGTTCCCTCGTGATGAAGTTCACGACTTGATTCGCTACGCGAATCATAACTGTCTACCGTTAACATTCACGTACGGGCTTGGCCGTCTCCAAGCACCCCAATATTACTTCCCCACGCAGGACTGCCATAGGGAGAGTTAGCCAATTTTTATCAAGGTTGTTGTGTAGTGTTATGTTTTTGCGTGTACCAATTTCTGCCCAAGCGCCAATCAGCTAGTGCGCGTGTAGAAACGTGTAACGTCCGTTCAGCAATAAATATGTGTAACCACATTTCACGAGAGTCTGAGTGTTTTTATTTGGTTGTAGTTAGGCATCAGCTCCCTATGCTGCCTAGGAAGTGCACCCAACTTCATTAGCATATAGTTTCACGTAACTCAAATCAAGCCACCGAGTCTAGGGGACGCGCTGGGGCCGATCGACCCACTCATGGTTAGCCGACAGAGCTAGCCTGGCGCCCTCCCGGAAAACACCACCAATTCTCACGACCAGCCCCTTAGACTCGCCGCGGGAATCTCACCCGAAACCCCGGCTGATGGCAAAGTGAGGCATTGCCCCCCCCCCATGAATGCAAAGCATGATCTGTCCTTATCAAGAGCCTTTACAAGCTGCTTCATAAGGCTCTGCTTGATATGCAGTGAAGGAAAGATGATTTTCTCTCGTTCAACTAACGGTTCCTTTAATAATGTTTTTTTTCTACAATGACCATGTCTTCTCTCTTAGGCCACTCTAGTCTAACCCAGTGGTGTGTTTTGTCTCTGCTATCCCAGAGGCAAAAGAACCAAGGATATTTGGTGTTGCAAATTTGCTGTCTGAGGAGAAAGTTTACCATTTTTAAGTCCACACAAATCACCCATTGATGTTCACGATACCTTATCTTCTACAAGACCAAAGCTATGGTGCTATATATGTACCTTTCATTGTCGTTGAGTGAGTAATAGGTATTTTTACAATATTTGTTCCCATTGTGTAGAAGAACACATTTCAAGCTTCGCTTTGAGCTATCAATAAGAAGGTGCCAATAAATTGTAAAATATTAAGGAAGACTCTTTTTTCCAGGAGTCCTCTAATATCGTGCCAAAATACAATAATTTCTTCTTGAGAGAATGGTGTCACAATATTTTGTTACCGTACGGTAAAAAGTAATTTTGGTTCGTTGTTCCAGTAAATTATTTTCCTTTAAACTGGAAGCCAGTAATTCAGAAGCTTCTTTTGACAGTTTAAGATCTCTGACGAGGTCATTTAAGTAATCCTGGTTGAAACGTTGAGGAATTGTTGACATCCCCACA
The DNA here is from genome assembly GCF_032445375.1 of Bacillus rossius redtenbacheri. Lineage (NCBI taxonomy): Eukaryota > Metazoa > Arthropoda > Insecta > Phasmatodea > Bacillidae > Bacillus > Bacillus rossius. The sequence goes on from NC_086332.1 coordinate 6,738,373, forward strand.
TAATCACTGTCACCTTCATTATATCAGAAGGGTGGTTATAGGGACAACACTCGTCCTCAGAAAGCTCTGGAAGCTGGTGAAATGCTGGAATCGGTACTTTCACTGAGTGAGGGACCAGGCGTCTTGCAGAGACTAAATCAGGATAAGTACACTTTCTAAGGTTGTTTTGATTGATTCCAGTGGCTTGAGTCAAGCAGGTGGTTTTACATCTTTTTTCACACTTATCTCAAAAAGTAGAGCTGATTAAAAAAAAACGAATTTCATATTTAGATTCAGCACTCCAAATATAGCTAAAGTCAGTTCCAAAATCCTAGGCACCAAAGAAATTTTTTTTTCTTGTTGGCCTGTGTCATTTTAGGTGACAGTACATTGAAACCCCAGCATCAGTATCATTTGTTCATTTTTTTTTACATTCTTCAACCATATTTGTTCCTGATTTTAAGCAGACATGTGCTAAACTGAGATAGATGAACACTAGCAGAAACCCTTTACTCTTGAAACCAAACTTGTACAATGTTAGAGCTCACATAAAATTTTTTTAGCTGTATGTAGAAGTGTACACATCTTTAAAAAAATACAAGGGAGAAATCTGTACTTCATATTTTGCCATGAAACAAAAAAAATTAGAAAAATGTACCAAGTACTTTTTAAATTTAATAGGTTGAATATGAGTGAGATTACAATTTTTGACATTGTAATAATTACTTACTTATTTACATCGAAGTAATTAGAACCAATAATTAAAAAATATGTAGATAATTACTCCACAATGCTGCTGAAAAAGCAGTCAAAAAGAGCATGCCATGCTTAAATACTGTCAAAAAATTGTCAACTTCATCCTAGATATGAAATAGAATTCATAAAAAAAAACAGGAAGCTATTTTACCACATTAACTGTCATCAATCTACTGTGCTGAAGTTTACATAAAACAACTTTTCTCACTATTCTCAGTTGGTAAACCGTAGTATACTTTCTGACATAATATATGTTTATAAACATTCTACCTTAGCAACCAACGAAAGTGCGTCAAAGTAATTTTGCAAATTAGTTAGCAAAACAGAGTTATGTTAGGAACTGAGTGACTTATAGTCTAAGTATTTATTATTTGTTAAAATTTTGGGCAACAAAAAAATTTTATTAGTTGGAGAGAAAATAACTGCATTGCTTTATTGCAAAAAAGTTTCGTATTTGGATCAGCTGTTATTTGCGATCGTCAATTTTCTTTCTCGTATTTCGGGAGTTTGCGCAGTAGAAATGTAAAGCGGATTTACACACATATTTAGAGTAGTGTTGTTGTTTTTACGAACTTGGTTATGTGTGCAATTTTGAATGGTCAGTACCAATTTTTGTACACACAAAAATGCTGCTCTACTTTGGCTTAATTTTAAAGTAGAAATGTCTCGGGTTTAATGGAATAAACTTCATTTCTTTAACAAACTGCATTCCATCGCGGATGAATATTTTGTCAATCGCCTGAATGTCGGCGCTTGAAGAAAGAGGTAGCCATCTTGAAAGTGAACAAAGTTTCAGCTGTGTAAATTTTATTAAATAATTTGTCGTTAGTTTTCACGTTGTGTTATTTACCTGTATTCTTAGACTATGCACGAGTTACTGGCCCACATGTGTACATAGCCATGGCTGCTACAAGAAAGCTGCAAGGTAGGGAAATATGTCAGAATATTTCAAACCTATGACCTCTTCCCGACCTGTTTACTCAATAAAATCTTATTTTTTGTATTCTGATTAGATGCCCAATAATTTACAGTGATGTGTAGAGTTTATGTTTATGCTCGCGAGGATGTAAACCAGTAGTAGCGAACAGAAGCTTATAACCTCGTGGCCGGTCTTGTGTGTTGTTTATGTCATGCCATCATCAGATCTGCGTCATGAATGGCGATACAGTATACTTGCCATAGCGTTAGTGTGTTTTTTAGTATATAGGTGATTACGGTCACTTACTCTTTTGAAATTATGTTGAAGAACTTTAAGGTGAAAAGTTACGGAAGAGTATGTACCAATGAAGAACGCTGGCGTAGCCCAATTGGTATTGTCCCATTGCTGTTATGGGCTATGTAAACAGCTTTTGTATAAGCTGTCAAAGGGCACTCTTAAGTAATCAGAATCAGATATTGAAGTTTTATTAATGTTAACTTACAGATGCATTGATGTGTGGTTGTTTCTTAGGTGAAATTGACCGGTGTCTAAAAAAAGTAACCGAAGGGGTGGAGACGTTTGAAGACATCTGGCAGAAAGTGCACAATGCGACGAACAGTAATCAAAAGGAGAAGTATGAAGCCGACCTCAAGAAGGAAATCAAGAAACTTCAGAGGTTACGAGATCAAATTAAGAGCTGGATTGCCTCGGGTGAAATCAAAGATAAAAGTACTTTGTTAGAGTACAGAAAGTTGATTGAGACGGTAAGATATTTTCAATTTCTATTAGCTTTTGAGCATGCCGTAGAGGTATTGATACTCTGAAACAAAAAATTTATCTTAGTTTGCCAACAGAGAAAGTATGAGGGATAACCTATATTTAAACACAAACAAATTGGACATGTTGCTGCAATTTTTTCGCAAAAAGTCACACAAGTATTATTTTTGCAATATTTCAACCAAATTAGGTTATCATTTTATTCATAGCCATAATACCTGCATTTTAGTGTTGTAATAAATGTTGGGTATCAAATCACTAATTAAGCATCATTATTAAGTGAAATCTGATAGACCAAACTATTTGTGGAGTCTGCTTTAAATGTTTGTTTGAAAATCATTTTCTATGAATCAGATTTATGTGCATCTAATAATGCATTTTTTGAGAAATAGATGTCATATAGGTACTAGTGATTATCATAGGATTATGATCTATCTTACAACTATACTAGAGTACAGTCAGCCTACTCTATTGGATATACCACATTCAAAATGATGCATGTGTATTGCAAATAGTAAACTATTTTGAATCACAGTTAAGGTGTGTTTGTCGTAAAATCCCAAAAAAACTGAATCTAAAATTTTTCACGTCTTTTGTTAACTTTGTCACCAAAATTTGTTCAGTATGGCTCAAAATTCTCAGTCAGTTAAAATACTACATGATATAAACTTTCTATCCAAATTTATCTATTCTATAGACAAGATGATTTTTTTTTTAATCACTATTTCTCCTTTAAAATGTAAGATTGTAATATTATTGGTTTTAATTTTTATAAATGCTGATTATTTATGTAGAATTTTCAATGTCTAACATTAATGACAAAACAATTTTTACTAATATTTATTACTAGCACCAAAATAGGGTCATTTTATTGTGATATCAGCTGCTTTTTGTAAATAATATATTTGTTAGATAAATATCAATGTCGTTAAATAATCATCAGAATACGTAATGTGTGAAAATAAGACAATAATGGGGTGCATTATCTGTCAGGAAGTATAATTAATTTTCTCAGTCCACTTTCTCCATTCATTTTGCTACAAAATATGTGCTAAATTAATGGTTATCATTAAATTTTGAATGTCAAAAAATAAAATTTTGGTTATTAGAGAAAAAATTTTAAATTCTGTAGAATTTCATGCCGTAACTTGCATTTGGGTGTTGAACTGTGTATGAATGTGCATTTCACATCATTTTGGTGTTGTTTTGGTTTTTTTGCAATTCACTGTAAAATTTTGTAATTTTGGATAACCAAGAAACAGGAATATTCAGATAGTCCTGCATCTCCCATGCTGAGGTCCAGTTAATGCATGGCCAAACAAGTATCTAAGAGCTAATTTCAAGATGGTATAGGGCCCACATATAGCATAAAAAATTAGAGCTGTGTGAAAGAAGTAATGTTTCAAACTCATTCCGTATAAAAAAAAATACTGTGCAGGATTCCACATTAGACTAGTTACATTTTTTAAAACTCATAAAACACTCATAATGCCAGAGGCAACTCAATCAGTAATATAAAACAAGGGCAGAAAGTAAAACAAACACGTACTGAGACCTACTACATAATCTGCTATGTGTACACTCTTCTTTTGTGCCAGTTGCTCAACAAATGATTTTTTTAAAGCTTGTTTATAGTTTTTTAATAAATTTATGTACCAGTAATATTTTACAGTAAACAGAACAAAAAATTTGTTTATTTTTCAATTAAAAGACCCAGAATTGAAGCTTCCCCTAGTTTTTGTTACAAATTACAGTTCAGTTACATTTAGTAGTTAATGCACACATGCTTCTCATTTTTTTCCCATATATTTGTCGTTAACCATAAATGAAATTTATAACTGGAACGTAAAATAAAAGCTAGCCTAGGCACTGCATGCGAATGACGACGACGCATGTCTGCCATCTGTGGTGCAAGCACAGCACCACCAGAGACGCCCTGGCACAGCGCTGTAGCGCTCGGACTCTCGTGGACTCTGGCCGTCACCGAGCCGTCTCGGGTGCTTCCAGCACGGACCACCCGCGTCCAGAGCCTCTGTGAATGTCGTCCGTCCCTACTATCCATCTCGTGATGTAGTTGATTAGGAAATAAGTTATTTACGTTGATGATAATGAAATTTAGATACCTACCTAAAAAAATTGGTTGTCTGTAATGTTGGTTTACGGCACTCATTAATTCAAATATGTTTATTACTTTAACGAAGAGATTATTTTAACTACATATAACTTTTATACATGTTTGCTATTTAACTTCTTCCAATCTGTGTTATTCTGTTAAGGATAGGACGATGGGAGTGTTTCAAGGTTAATGTGCCTCAAAAAAGTCAAATTGATGGTTGTTCCAATCGAGTGGAAGAGAGATAGATGTGGCGCAAGCGTACGAGTGTAACGGGACACAGTGTAATGGGACAATGTGCATAATGGGACACTTTTTCGTGCGTGCAGCCAGCGTTGATCGCTTTATTAGACGTCACGTCAAAAAGTATTTTATTGCGATGGAACTTGGTGGGATTTTAGTTGGAAGTGCGCGTGAACCAGTGCCCATTAGTGAGGTCACCGCTCGTGAGACCGGCTTATTGAAGTGCTTGTGGAACAAAGTTTCTCTTTGTGGTTCCTTTAGCAGGCAAATATTTCAAAAGATGTTTATACTGCACATAAAGTGTATAAAAAAAATTTCAAAGCGGTTATGAGGACTGCCGACAGAAGTGAAATCTTAAAACTATAAACAAACAGTTGTTATTTTTGAATATCCAAATTAATTTTTGATAAAAATGGGAGACTTTTTCGCAATTTTTACGATAAAATATCACACAACAAATTTGTTTTATCACATTAGTAAAATAACTCCTAAATTACTATAAAATATGCATTGCATATTAATTGTAGGTATTAAAAAAAAATTATGTTCTTAATTTTTAGGTTATATTGCTACAAAGACTCCGTTTTCTTCGTTTTTCAAACTATGTATCTATATGAGAATATTAATATATTTTATACTCACTTTTTACTGCACTGCACAGTAATCGTATACTTAAGATTTAAAAGGACAAAAAGTTATACTAATAGGAACAGATATAGTGTTATCGTTAACATGTCACGTGACCATGTCGATGGCGACTTACATGAATTTACTCCCTTCCTATAGATGTTTTCACTTCAATGACAAGGAGCTTGGATTGGCATAAAAGCCTTAACAAAGGAAATAATTTAAGTTACATGGAAAGTAAGAGGGCAAAAATAGTCAGGGAACTTGCTTCTAAGCAGCAGCTTATATCAGGAGAATTGAAATGGAGGTAATACATGAAGAGAGTAAAATGTTCACCAGATGTTGTCTGAGAATTAAATAGGAAAATGAACTTTGATTTTGGTAGCATAATTTTTTTTTTCTGGTGATGGGGCCTCGAAAATAACTGGACAAGCCACTCAGAGAGCTGCTCTGTTTGTCAGCAGTAACAGGCTATTAGTAGAGACAAGATTTTATGGTTTTTAGTCTAATTTCATTTTTAAAACTAAGGTTTTCTATTGTTTTTATTTTTAAAAAGCGGTTTTTTGATATTTACTCCAACAAAATAATGGTACAATTTACATGCTGCATTTTTGCGATAATAATTTGTATGAAACTGATATATCCAGAATAATAAAAAAAACTAGCTAGCATTTGTGGTTAAAAAGTGATTCAATAAGAGATACATCCAGGGTGTCTACTGACCCTGGAAAACCTGGAAAAATCAGGGAATATTGTAATCAGGGAAAAATCAGGGAATTTTGTTAAAAATCAGGGAATTTTTGTTTGGTAGGTTATCGTTGTCAAAACGTTTTTTTGTTTATTGATCTGCTTGCATTGACGTAGCATCAAGTGTATCGCGTCCCATTATTTTATTTTTGGATGGAAAATAACGAACAGTTCCCACGTCCATTTTCTTTTATTTACCATCGAATTCGGAAGTGGCGTTAAATCACGTGATACAAACTGGTTCAAGCTGGTCTGTTATCCTGCTGATGTACGTACTGCAGCATGTGCTTCCCACGTTCGGATTATACCGACAGGTGCATTTAATTTTAAGTATCTATGGATGCCCTCAACGTAAACTGGGCATTTTTGTTAGCTTTGAAAATACATATCACAGACACTGTTGGTGAAGATTCGCCATCGTTGCTAGAAATTGGTAGCTGTGGACTTCATACGGTCCATGGTGCTTTCAAAACTGGAATTTCTGCTATACAATTGGATGTTGTTAGTTTTTTCAGGCACAGTTACTATTTGTTTATGCATGTACCTGCAAGGAGGGCAGATTACATTAGAATAACTGGATCAGAGCTTTTTTCCAAGAAATTTTGTGCAATCAGATGGAATACTGCAGTTGCTGAGCATGCCATGAAAACTTTATCCCATCTAAAGAAAAGAAATTTGTTAGTGAAGTTTCTATTTCATCTGTGTCTTTCAGTATAGTGAAAAGTGCTCTTGAAGATAATCTTCTAGAAGTAAAATTGACATTCTTCTACTCTGGCATCAGAGCTGGAATTGTTTCTCACAATGTTCCAAAGTGAAGCACCCATGGCACCTTTTCTCTATGATTCACTGGTAGACATTTTATTAGCTTTGGCAGGAAAGTTTTTGAAACCAGAGGTACTGAAGAGCTTTAGGGAGAAACGCAATGTATCTCAATTGGATGTAGATAACCAGGAAAATCTATTGACTGCTAACAATATCAAGTTGGGTTATGCAGTATGCCATGCCATCAAGAAAGAGAAAGTACCATTAAAGTCTGTCCTGTTACTGAAAAATGATGTTAGGACTTGTCTAAAGGTTATGGTAAAAAAAACTCAAGACAAAAGTCCCCTGAAGTACAAACTTACCAAGGGAATTTCCTGCTTATGTCCGTCTGTGGCTTTAAATTCGGGTGTGAGGAAACAGCGTGTGAATTACAGTTTAGAATGTTGTCTTCAAAACAAGTGGCTATAAGGACAAGAAGCTGATAACATTGAGTGATCATATCAGTTGGTATGTTCCTCGCAAGATTCTGAAGCACTGTTCTCGTCTTTTTCTCGAGAAGACTGGCGCTTTGATCAATTGTGGATGCTCATCCTTAAGGCCCATACAGTAGCTGCCAAAACAGGCCTTCTAAAGTTTGTGAGTATGATGTTGGTACTTTCCAATGGAAATGCATCATTGGAAAGAGGATTTTCAGTGAATTCTAATCTGCTGACTGAAAACTTGCAGGAAGAAATACTGAACGCACTAAGACAGATGTACGACTTTGTTCAACGTTCTGGAGGTGTATAGCATGTTGATATCACCAAGTCCATGTTACAGTATGTAATAAATGCTAGTTGTAGGTGTAAGGAAACCCTGCAAACAAAACAAAAAGAAAAGGAAGCTACAGACAAGAAGAAGGCAGAAAAAGAAGAGTTGAAGAGGAGATCAAGGCATTGCAGTTGAAGAAGGCTCGAGTGTTGGATTTGGCTCGTTCTGAAGCAAGTGCAATAGACGCAAAAGTTGAGTCACTGCGAAATTGATGGGAGCTTCATTTTACTTATGTTTTTGCAAAAGTAAGTGTGTGAAATATTTGTAGCAGCATGTTTTATTTGCCATCAATTGAGTCACTTTGGCCACGTCTGGAAGACGGTATTTTTTTTAATAATTTAAGTGAGTAGAATATTTTGTAACCCGTAAATGTACTGTTATGCAGTTTTTTCAGTTTTGTGGAATGTCGTAATTGTGTTACAGAAAACCTGGAAAAATTCAGTTTTAGACCTGGAAAACCTGGAAAAATCAGGGAATTTCATTTACTAGATCTGGCAGACATCCTGTACATCGTAAAACAAATCAAATTAATTTTTTTCTGATCCATGCACTTTGGTAAAAATTTTTGTCCACTAATAACAACATTCCTTGAATTTCAAATGTTAAAAGATTCCTTTTTTTATGATTTGAATTAAGTTTTGGTTAAGTGCTACTTCATTCCATGGTTTAACTTCCATTTTGGTGGTATATGCAGTGCTTTGACATGCTTTTCAATGTTATTTGGGTTTTATTGCAATTCACCATATATAATCTTGTCCATGGTATAGGACTTACAAGGTAGCCAATAGCAGAAGCCCTTTAGTGTTTGGCTATGTTAGAGCCTTACCAACTCTGGACCCGATGCGTCTCAACCGTGAAGAAGCATACTGGGAACACAACAAATCATTGCATGCTCCAGTCACATATACACAGCTGAACCTTGAAAAACATGATAGCTTACTAATTATAATTTTCTTTATTTATACGTAACAATTTGTTCCATGCAAACCTACAGCATAAGGCCTTGGGTAGTAGGCACGATATGAAAAAATTACAAACAACCAAATAACATTTAAAAGACAAGACAAACATACAAGACAGATACATTAACAATAAGGACAATAGAGGACCTTAATAAACAAACAAAACTTCCAAAAACTAAATACAGAAGTACAAAGTATAAAAGTATAAAAAGTATAAAATATTAAATTATAAAAGGAAATTGTTACTAAAAAATATTATATGAATGATACATTAAAAAAAATAATAATTAAATATAATGATTACACTTACACATATTCATATTAAATTTAAAGTAAAAGAATTTTTTATATTTAGTTTGTTACTAGATATTTAGTTCGTTACTAGATAAAGAAAAATAACTGCCATGTTTGTTAAAATTTTGAAATCAGCATGAGTGTTTAATTTTAACCTTTAGTTTATATTTAAGTTATTTATACACCCTTTCATTTGAACATCTGCAGTGATTTGTATTCGGTCCTGTGTTTTGTAAATAATGGTGTTGGTGTTAATCTTCTTTATCAGGTCTGTTTACTCCGTGAGAATGTTTGTTAGATAGCGACTCATTAAGGAGCCTGGTGTAATCTTGTTTTTATCTGATGCTTTTTACATGCACACAATCGCTGGACTCAACAGCTACATTTGTTATCAGATAGCAAAACAGTCGCAACTAAGAACTAGTGTTGATCCAAAGCTCTGAGTTGTAAAACAATGCGAAGAAAAAACATTATTTTGAGTAACTAAAGATTTTATTTCCATGCACAGGATAGTCATTTGTAGAGTTTTTATGAGTCAACGACTGTTATTTAGAGTTCATGACTTTAAAATATAAAATGTTTTTTTAAGTATTTGCCATATTTTAAATGTTGGTAAGTAACGAGGGCATATGTAAGACTCGGAGGCAGCGGTTTGGACTTGGGCCATGTGGCACGTAGCGGACAGCAGGCGGGGCGTGGGGGTGGGGGTGAGCAGGGCTGCCAATGTAACACCAAGAAGTAGAAAAACAGTCATTTTGTGAAATGTTTTGTTGAATGAGGGACAGGTAAGCACTGTTATTCTTTTCCTTATTTTTTTTTTGTTTATTGAGACATGTTAGTTTAAATTCAGGCAGCTATGTCATAGTTGCTACATGTTTCATTCAGTAATTTTTGTGTACCTGGGCATAGATAGGTCCTCTCAGTTATTGAAGGTTTGTTTGTTTGTTTGTTTGTTTATCGTCTTTATTGGTGGCGAAGTTAAGGCGGTACGCCTTCTCTTACACTTAACCACTTTTCTGCAATTACATCAAAGATTTGAATATTAAAAACTAAGCATGATATAGACTAAATATTAAGAGAACAAATTAAAATTTTAACTTAATGTTCAAATATTAACTATTACAAAAGATTCAACCATAACTAATTATAAAGTAATTAAAAACTAAGCATAGACATACATAAAAAGGAAAGTAATTAAACATACAGCAAAAAGTATCAAAACCGAAAAAAAAAGAAAAAAAACATTAGGTGCTACTACATTAAAACCAGTCACTCGTACATTCACACACAGAATCAAGCAGTAGGGTAGCAGTGAAGTGGTCATGGTAAGCAGTTGTTACAAAGATGTTTTTTCAGCCTGTGCTTAAAGGATGCTAGATTTTTTGTTTGCCTTGTCGCTTGGTCTAATTTATTCCAGAGCCTGCTACTCACGGTTGCAAAAGATCCCGACAGACATTTGGATGAGTGCACTGGGATAGATAGCATTGGGTTGCGTGTGGATCGCGTGTCATGGCTATGGTAACTATGTAGGTAATTAATACCGGCTGACATATAATGAGGTGATACCTGCTGCAGCACCTTATAAGCAAGGATAAGTATGTGCATTTTGCGTCTTTGTGCGAGAGTGAGCCATTTTAACTGCTGGTAGTATTGGGTTAGATGATCACGTAATTTAAGGTTAAAAATGTATCTTACGCAGCAGTTTTGGAGCTTCTGTAGTCGCTTAGCTAGTTTATCTGTTAGATCAGGAAAGAGGACATCGCAGTAATCAAAGTGGGGCATAATTAATGTTTGAACAAGCATGGTTTTAATACTAAGTGGAAGCAAATTTTTTAACCGTCGTAAGCAGTGAAGGGAAAAATGTACCTTCTTACAAATTTGCATTATCTGCTCCCTCCAGGTTAAGGTTGTGTTTATCAGGACTCCCAGATTTCTTACGACGTTAGAGAACTGAATATCAACTCCTTGGAGCGTTAAGTTACAGTATTTGTTAGGAATTAATTCAGTGAGCTTTTGAGGAGAACCAATTAATATTGCTTGGGTTTTATTTGCATTCAGCCTGAGTTTATTAACTTTTGCCCACTTAGAGACAGAATCGAGATCATCATTGACAGAACAAATTGACTGATTGATATTGGTTGCTTTTGCGTGAATATATATTTGCACATCATCGGCATACATGTGGTATTGGCAATGTTTTAAGCATTTAGGTAGATCATTTATGAATATAGTAAATAAAAGTGGCCCAAGAATTGAACCCTGAGGGACACCTGCTACTATTGGGAGCCACGTGGATACTTCGGTATCGAGAACGACACGTTGGTAACGACCACCTAGGTAGGAATTGAACCATGTACAAACACTATGAGAAAAATTATATTGAATTGACATTAGTATTGTGTTGGCTAAAAAAGCTAATAAAGCACTAAGCTGGTACCTACACCATTTAAAATTGCTGTAATCAAGATCATTCATTTGCTGCAAAACTAGCAAAAACTTATAATTTTTACACATTTGTTGTGACAGTGGTAGTGTTTATTCATCAAACCTGACGCTACAGCAGATCTTCCAAAAGACTTTTGATGCCTCAGGTGTGAAGGTAGCTCTAAACTGTCCCTACCTAGTAGCAACTTCGTGAACATTACTGCAGAAGTTTTCGAGCTAGATGTAAAGATACATCTAGACAGATCAGTTTGTCCTAAAATACAATGTTTCACCTTGGTTTTCATTTTGAAAACTTTCTGTGAAAACTAAAAGATAGTCGGTTTTTCCCATCATAATCTACCCCAAATTTATCATTTAAACCACGTTCTTTATTTTGAACAAGACTAGAGAAAAATTATAAAAATAAATGCATGCAGGAAATTGTAAAATGAGGGAAGTTTATGCTAAATTGATACTGCTGTAAGAAAACAAGAAACTGGTATAAAATGCAGGAATGTTTAAAACCAGGGGGTACAAATATTATTAATATATTTGGGATCCCACGTGGAGTTAAATATGTAAATAATTGCATAAATATTTACATAAATAAAAAACATTAGAATAAAGAAAATCTATCCTTATCAAAATAAGTACAAACTACATTTATTAAAATATAATTGTACAGTGGTACATGATAAAGGTATGAATTAAAGATTGGTCACATTTTCATATAGCATTTTTTGTTCATTACAGTTATGTTAAGTACTATAGGTTAAAATTTAAAAATCACATTAATTCAACCAGTTATGTTTTTTTTTTTTTTTGTATTTTCTATTAAATTTTAAAAACTCTAGACAGTGGGAAGGGTGTGCTAATTGTACGTGTTTAAGTTTTTTTTTAATATTTGTAAATTTTGCAGTTTGAAGTTATATTTTATGGAAATGAATTATAGAGTTTTCTGCCTGTGTAATTTAGACCTTTCTCAAATTGCCTAGTGTAATGATCTGTTACATCTATTTTCTAGGAATTCCAATTTTTTTTATCTCTTAAGTGTAATTATATTATGTGCCTGTGAATAAAATAGTGTAGAAGCTTGCATTTTTGTAATTATGCAGGATAATTACCACAAGTTTTATCTTGAGTAACTTTTAACTTCTAATTTGCAAACTTAAACTGGGAACATTCACATTTTTATTTTTTTTGGTGTAAGGATGAGTACCTGGTATTGGTGTGGATTGTATGTTGAGTGTGGAATGTATGCAGTGTTCTCCCCAGGTGAGACGTACAGCAGTATGGTTCCTACTGGGAATATCTAGCTACTACCAGTCTTGATGATTCTGTTAGTGTTTTAATTTGATGGAAAATACTAACACAAGCTGAAATATGTGTGACAATTATTTTTTTAACTCAAATAGGACCCCCAAGGAAAATAATGTTTGGTACTAAATGTACAAAAGCCAAAAGCAGGCCAATGGCACCCGAACAGAAAAAAAAATTATAAGTGTTAATGTCAATCACAAATGATGTTGGCAACAATGCAGCTATTTTGGCTTCTCTGTTTTAGGTACCACATGTATTTTCATGTTTAAAATTCGGCAAAATAATATTATTACTCAGAAACTTCTCTAAATATCTTTTATTCTTTCTGGAAAAAAAAAAACTGCTGTTTGTCAAGTGTTCGCTTGAATTTCTTAAGTCAGTTGGGAAAGTAGTTCCCTGTGGAGGACGCTGGTCTGAATGAGAGTTCACAGCGTGCAGTTGTCGTAATAGATTATGGCGCTGTGTACAACACTTTAAAAGAATGTAGTACATGACATACCCAGTATTAAAATAACCCCCAACTTATTTAGTTAATTTTTGAATCTCTTCCCTGGTGGTGGTGATTTCTGTTCAGGCAAACTACATGGTTCGCGAAGGTGCTGCTATCTAATGTCTGTTGCATTGCTGAGTTGTTACAGGATGTTTCAGCAGATAGTGACAATGGCATCCATGCTTCAGCTAAACAAATTTTTTTCTATGAAAGTTTTGTGTTTAGTTATTGTTTGGAAGAAAAGAGAGGCACTTGGTTTGTGTGTTTTATTTACAACAGCTGTGATGGATAGGCACACAGTTGTCCATTACTTTACTACAGAATTGTCAACCTCAAAGAAGTTTAGTGACACTTAAAACAATTTTAATCAGTATATGTTTCTAACAAGGGATCTGCAGAAGAAATAAACACTTTGTAAATACATTCTGCTCTTGCACTGTTAAGCAAAAAATGGCTAAATGATTTTATTTTCACCACAGTTATGATTAAATTCTGATGTCAGTATAATGGATGGAAAGAATTATGATTCTTTAACAAATAAAAAAATGACATAAGTGATGTTAATATGTGTCATAAAATTTTCTTTTGATTTGATTGTAGTAGGGATTCAGTTATCGCTAATTATTATGAGCTATACTTTCAGCTAGGTTGCAGTCTTACTAACAATAAGTGTAGAAAATATGGAAATTAAGTTCATTGTTTCTATATTAGTAGGTAATATAGAGATAGCAAAACATTAGCAAGCGTGTATTTCACATGAGTGACTTCTCTGTCTCTTTATTACGTGCTTTGTAAGCTCACAGTATAGATGCTAGAAATATAAGAGTGCATGAGGAGGAGAGAGATGCAACTCCGTTGTGTAACAAGTGAAGCGACATCGCTCACCCGGCAGGGTGTGAAGAAGAACCAATACCGATGCTAGATGTTAAGGTAGAAATTCTCAGCACCCGGTTCAATCAGAAAATCGAAAATAAAAAAAAAAAAAAAAGACGTTAGTAATTTGCAAGCATGGCATCCAAAAACATGTAAGCTTGATAACATTGGAGGGAAGATGCAGAAAGGATCTTGCTAGCCACGTCAATCTAGGGGTGATATTCAACGAGAGGAAAACTCTTCACCTCTGATGGAGGGGCATTTTGAGTCGGAAAAAAACTGCATGAGAACATCTGAATGGGACATGCTGCTCTACAGGCACTCGAGATGTGTTGGAGTTGGGTGGACAGGGTCTCAGGTGTGACTCAGTGTCTGAGGAAGAGGCTGAAGCAAAGACGAGACACCAGGGTGGGACACCAGCACAGGAATGAGAACCTGGTGGGGACGGAGCTTAAAGGCTGCAGGGGCAGACATACAACGGAGATGAGAAGATCGACGGAAGACAGAGAGAGTTAGAGATTAACAAAAAATTATTAGTGATTTAATCCACAAGTGTATTTTGTGACCACAAGAATCCGCCTGCTCAGTATTAAACTGTAGTGACACAAACTGCAAATTACCATATAATGGTAAAATCCAATATTATTTTTGTAGTTACCCTCAATAAGAGAGTTATTGCAGTAATTTGCACCAATTAAAAGTTTGGAATTTGGGAAAACTGGGCTTGAAGTTTTATCACACTCTCGTGTTAATTGTTGTGCCTCATGTAAAATTTGTGCTGCAGTAAGTATTTTATTTGCAGAGTTTTGTTTAAATTTCATTCATTTATTACTTTTATGTTAAATACATGATTTTTCAATTATTACTGAGTTTTTACTGAGTCGTTCAGAGTAGGACAGTGAAACAGCTTTTGTATGACTTTCGGTGGTCCGGCACCAATGAGGTCTGTTTGCCTGGCTGCCAGGTGCATCACTGCACTGCAGCATTCTTGGTTACCTCCGTCAGTATTCATTTAGTACACACTGTTACCTGTTTTCTAGCAGGTTACCTTTTACATTTCCATGAAGATTTTTTTTTATATAAAGAGATCTGAATGACAGATGCAATGTGATTATCATTGACTCGTACAATACAATTGTACAATCGTACAATGCTATAGTATTGTATATTTATTTCCTTTGGTATATCAGTTAAAAGTATATAAAGCTAGTTTGGTTTCAGTTCAAAGTTAAAAATAATTAGGGCGGAAAACAATCGTGGCCCAGGCTGTAACGTACTGTCGTTTTGAAAACCTTGACTTTGCTGTATTTATAAGGATCTCTGAGGAACCACGGGATCAGGTTGTGGCTATTATGAAGAAAACAGTAGGGCAATGACAACAGTCAGGCCAATCTCTCGTTGAAAACAGTATTGGCAAAGCTGTTAACGAATAACACAAATTTATGTCACTATAAGTAATGCAGGCGATAAGGCCAATCTTTTGTGGAAAACATTATTGGCTACGCTAATAAAAAATAAAGCATGGTGATGGCCGCATCACTGCCAGGCTACCTAACGTAACCTATAAATAGAGACAGGAAAAATTTGCGGGTTCAATGACCTCCAGGATAGACTCCAATATCCTCTACACACTCGGGCAAATGCCAACTGTTCATTGGCTGTAGACTTGTGAGTCGTCTCGACTGGGTGGCCTGTGATTCGACACTTCTATGAGTGAGGGTCTCTTATTGGCCCTCAGTCATCCAGATTAACAGTGAACCAATGGCAGAAGCAGCACTAAGGTATAATTATTTGAATTTTAGCATAACACGAAATGAACCCGCAAATTTTTCAGGTCTCTACCTATAAAGTGTAATTTCTCAGAAACTAGTTGGAATTTCGACACACTCTTCAGGAATAAATGGGGAATGTCTTAGTGTTCTAGAATACACCATTGTTGTATTTTTATTTATTTGTTTATTTTTTTATGAAAAAGCTGCTGAACTGGGGATCTACCAATGCCAAAACCATTTAAAATGTTTTCACAAATATTTAGACTCAAATTTATTGGTTAAGCATACAAACACAAAAAGAATGCCGTCTTGGTCATTTTACTCAACTCCAGTATTTGCTGTTATTCATTGCTCATAAATAAATAGTCACTATTTTATAGCAATATTTTTGCAATTAATGTTAGACAACATACTTTAAAGGCTTCATTTTGTCCGCTAATACATTACATAATTCTTAACTTATTCAGCGGATCAGCCAACAACATACGAGTTTGTATAATCTTCTGTTTCTTTTGTTCCTTGCTATTAAAGGTTGAATAACAGAATCATAATTGTGAAAAAGTTTCTGTATTTGTTGGCTTAGTGTCATTGTGTAAGGATTATTTTTTTTGCCCTATAGAGTTTTTCCCTCGTAATAAAAACGATCTGCCACCATCGCTTACTTATTTGGTTGTTCCTTTTTTTTTTTTTTTTCTTATTTCAAATATCCATCAATTATACTTAAAGTAATAAAAACAAATTATTTCATTTAAATTTTGCAGTAATGCTCATATTTATAATGTACTAACAGTTAACAATGTTATTTATTTAGGTATTGATGATTAATAAAATTAGATTTATAAAAAAAATGTGTTTGTATGTTGCAAAATGAATGTTGGTTGGAATCATTGTGCCATTTAGAATTCATACTCCCCTTCCCCCATTCTGTTTTCAAGCAGAAACAATGTTCATAATTATGTACTCTTTGAATAAAAGAAAAACAAATTTTATATGTAAATATGACACCCTTGCATAGAGAATAGGGTTAGGGAATGTTTGTATACTGTAGTTCATTTATTATATCACATTTCTAAAAAAGTTGTTTGCTTATCTTTTATTTAGATGATTGTTTTTATCTTAAAAAATAATTAAGTAATTGCTGTTTGTTTTTTTTTGAGTAAAGCTGTACAGTTAATATGGGTTTGTTAAATTTATTTATTAATATTTACTTGTAATTCATTCCTTTAGTATCAACTTGAGGTTTACGTCTTATGGAATCAAATTGTAGCTCTGTTTCAAGCATACTACAGCAGGATCTCACACTTGTGAAGTTTTTGGAAATTTGAGTTGTGCTTTCTCGCATTCTTTTTTAATTTAGACCTCAAATTTTGTTCTATTTAAAAATATTTAACATAAACTATTGATAATTTAACTCAGTTCTAGTTCTGCATTTTTTTTTTTTTGTGCATTTTCAATTTTTTTATTTATATAGTATTTAACTCACCGGCTAAACATATTTTGGCTTCCAAAACTAAGCACTGACTTTGACTTTTTTTTCTGGTTACTCACTCATCCATAGGTAATTTTTGAAGCAGTGAATTTAACTTTTCAACTTCAGTCCTTCTGTATAAAAAATAGCAAAATTATTTAAATGAAAAAAATTGGAAATATTTGCTGTTAAGTCTCATGTCTGCCCTGGGGAGGGTTCGCTTGTTTCACTGCAGATGTCAGCCTCGTCTTGTGTTGCCTATACTGCAGGTGATTTATTGCCTTATGTTTTTGCATGACAGTTCATCAGCAATTGAACATACGTTTTAAGTGATGGCATTAGTTGTTGAATTTACATTTACTCTTTTCTGCACAATATTTGTTCATTCATGACGTTTGATTCTCATTGTATTTTATAAATTCTATTTTTAAGTAGATATGGAATGCGAGAGTATTGTATTGTTTTCACTGAAATATTTGTGTTGATTATTACGATTGGTTGTTGTTGGATTGGTTATTTTTTTTTGCATCATGTTAAACGTAAGTGGACCAAGAGGGGATGTTTGAAATGGGGTAGAGCATTTGTTAGAAGGCTAACCTCTGATGAACTGTGTTTGCAGCAAATGGAAAGGTTCAAAGTGGTGGAGAGGGAAACTAAGACAAAGGCGTACTCGAAGGAGGGTCTGGGAGCGGCACAGAAACTGGACCCGGCGCAGAAGGAGCGGGACGAGATGGCGGGCTGGCTCACCACGTCCATAGACACGCTCAACGTACAGGTGGGTGTCCTTGAGTCTGTGTGCCGTGTAGGACACTTAACCTAGCAAGACTTTGCTCGTAAAGTGAGGGTATTTCCCAACAGAAGAGATCAAAGATGAAATAAAAAATGTGTGGACCAGTGGCGTAGCCAGGATTTGTGTATGGGGGGTGTTAAGAAGCATGGCCCCCCTGTATTAAAGCGGGGGGTCCGGAGGTCCTCCCCCGGGAAAATTTGGATTTTAAGGTGTAAAATAGTGCTATTTTAGCAGTTTTCGGTACTTAAATTTAAATATTTTAATGGTAAAAATTTTGTAGTAGGTGGGGGCCTACTAGGGGATGTGGGAGGCCAGAACCTGGCATGGACTGGGGTTTACGTGAATGGAGCAGATTAGATATGCAAGGTAAATGGTTTCAGGTACACAGACATTTTATTCATAATCAAAATTAATTCTAAAGAACATTACGTTAACATTGCTGATAATGTTAAGTTTAAACAATGCATGGCTGAATACATAAAGTAAGAACCATTTCTGACAAAGCGAGTTAATTGACAATTATATGGGTAAGCCGGCTTCACAGTAAGCGATCCAATCAATGATCGTCAAAAAGAGACAATGCGCAGTTAACTCGAAACACAAGCATTGCCACGAATGAAGTTATATTACAAAATTAAATTACAAAACAACTGCAAAGTGCAGGTACAAGAATGAATGAAGTTACATTATTCTTTAAAAAACTTTAACAAACAAATACGTGTGACGACGTCTCAGGGGGAGACAGTTACAAACAGAAAAACGGAAGCGAAGGTGAACTTAAATTTAATGCAATAATCCAAACAATTTTTGATGGTGGCGGCCGAAAAGGAATTTAGACAGAACAAATTCAAGAATAAATGATTCTACATTAGGGTGAGGGCCACCGCCTCACTGACAACTCAAACCATTTTACATTTCTCCCCTGAGGTTGCACACGCACAAAGTTTAACTAGAAGCTCTCGGACTACATGCTAGTAGAATTACAACAGATCAGCTATTGCTGACAACCAAGCCTGACAAAGTCAACCAGTAGAAGAAGGCTCTTAACATGGTTGCATCTTAATTTATAAGCTCGCGCCGCAGCGCGTGCATGCGCCTATAATCAAAAGGGTGGGGGAACGAGTACAAATTGAACAAACACTTGGAGGGGGGGGGGGAAGGAGGGAGAAGGAGGAGGGGAGCGGAGTGCCGGAGGCCCGTGACCTAACCGCTACAATTTTATTAATTTTAATATGAAATTTGTTTGAGTAATGAATAAGAAATTAATTAAAGATTTGGTGCTGGGGGGGGGGGTTGAACCCCCCCCCCCCCCCCCGACTACTCCCCTGGTGTGAAATGAGAGTTCCGAATTTTTGAGGATGCAGAAGAAGACTAAAAATAAACTTCAGAATATGAAATAGTGCCACGATTCCTTCACATTTTACTGCCGGTTTTAGAACACCAGAAAAGAATGCATAATTTTATAAAATAGGCCGCTACCGTTTTCAGAATCTTTTTTTGTTCTGCTGTGGGCGATGTTATCAGTAGGATCGCTGTGTGGTGTTGTCTATTTGGCCACAATGCACATGAGGAAGCCAGCAAGACGTTATGATGCAATGTTACATTACAAATATTTCCAAAGTTAAACTTTTAAGCTTTTGGCAGGGATTTTGTGAATAGACGTGCTAAGTTTTGACGCCAGTGAATAGTATATAATTAAATCAAAAACCTACTAAAATTGTAGTTTTTTTTGGATCATACAACACATGCAAAAATGGGCCTATTATATTTAATAACATTATATCAGTTCTCTATGCATTGCGTGTATTCTAAAGACTTCAAAATGAATTGGGCAGTTACCAGGAATGTCCACTTAGCCAGCAAAGTCGGTGAATACCAGAATTAAGTGGCAGCATTAAGTTGCTTGAATTTTTAATTTTTAAGTTTCTTTGCACATGTTTGGAATTGCTAGCGATCTGTAGTTATCACTTTTTTGCTAGTTTCCAGAAAAACTAAAAATGAAACCTTTGAGTAAGTTTCTTAACATTTTATTTTAAGTTTTGTGCATTTTCGTTTGCGGCTTATTTTATATAGTTACTTCAGCGTTGGGAATAATATACGTTTAAACTACAGCTTAGGAACCTAAACTAGCGATCTGGCAAAAAAAATAGATGTACTTTCTAAATAAAACATTAGAAAATATTTAAGAGTGAATGTCTCAACAAGTTAGTGCTAGGTGTATTGAACTGTGGTTGGTAATTTTGGAGTTAAGGCCATTTACAAAAAAAATACATACAAAATTTGAAGAAAAAAGTTTTTTTGGCACTATTTGATTTTCTTAATCATCATGCAGAATCACATTTTAAATTCCAACTTTATCTCCCTTTGTTTTAATATCAAAGCAGTGTGTGCTCGCCACAGTAGATTTGCAATTGTTTATTTGTTTTCCATTATTTGGTGTGTAGAAAAAAAATTGGTGAGGGAGGAAGGGGGGGGGGGTAAATAGGAACCAAAAGACACAATCTTGGTTTCCACAGTTTTCAGACTGTAACAATTTTTTATTCTTTAATTTTGAAATTTCCACCTGATTAAAACATAAATATTCATGGAGTGGTTGAAGTTTGTTGTGTCTGGCTGCTGCAAATAGTTTCCCCTGTGAAGTTAATGGCGTTTGGTATTGAATTCATTTTTGGGTATGACTACAACTGTTATGGAGTTTCTGCCAACACTTGTTGGCCCCTAAAGAGTTACGAAATATCCTACAGCATGAAGTTAATGTGGAAAGAAATTTTTGTTGTTCTGTAGGGTTTTCCAAATATTACTGAGTGTCTGGATGTGAGAACTTATCACAAGCTAGAATACCTGTTGAGCAGTACCACAACTAAAAAAATCATGGACATAGCTTCACAACTCTGTGTAAATTATCCACGTTCTTAAAAGTGAAGCTTGGAAAGTTTTGAAATTACTCCACATTTAGAGTGCAGATACATTCATTTGTTTGTAATTTTTCAGCCAATATTTTGCATGGTTTTATTCCGTACAGTGGCGTAGCCAGGATTTGTGTATGGGGGGTGTTAAGAAGCATAGCCCCCCGTATTAAAGGGGGTCCGTGGGTCCTCCCTCGGGAAAATTTGGATTTAAGGTGTAAAATATGTAGCAGTTTTCGGTTCTTAAATTTTAATATGGTAATGGTAAAAATTTTATTAATTTTAATATTAAATTTGTTTGAGTGAGAATATAAGAAATTAATTAAAGATTTGGTGCTAAGGGGGGGTTTTGAATCCCTAACCCCCCCCCCCCTTGGTTACGCCCCTGATTCTGTAAAACACAAAACTAAAAAAAAAATTATTGAGTGTAAAAATTAAAAGAGCTTGGAACATATTTGGTTAAGTAAAAATTTTTTGATATTGTACTTTTTGGTGCTTTCCTTCCTTTTATACCAATTTTTGTCTGCCCATTGTTAAGCTAAAGCTGTGTTAAGTTTTGCTTTCTTTCTTTGTTGTTGTTATTTTATAGTTTTGGGCTGAATTCCACAGGAATTTTTCTTTGTCTCTTAATGATCATAGAGCATTAAAACAAAACAAAAACGGGTTCACTTGTCAAAGGCTTGTTAGGTTTCCATGCCAGTCTGTGAGAGATCCTAATTGCGGCTGTTGGTCCTCGGGAGGCGAGGGGTGGGTGGTGAGCTGTGTCGCGCGTGTGGTTCGCAGCTGGACCAGTTTGAGTGCGAGATCGAGTCGCTGATGGCGGGCAAGAAGAAGCGGCTGGACAAGGACAAGCAGGACCGGGTGGAGGAGCTCAAGGCGAAGGTGGAGAAGCACGGCTTCCACATCCGCAAGCTGGAGACGCTGCTGAGGATGCTGGACAACATGTCCGTGGAGACCAGCCAGGTCAGTTACTGAAGTTACACTTCTAGTGCGACCTCCAAGGTTTGACGCTACCGTGGAGAATTGTTTGCATGCAATTAAAAACTATTTTTTAATGATGCCAAAGAAGTATAACTTCTCACGCGCGTACCTAAGTACACGCACCCATTTTCGTAATTAAACAGCTTTGTATCACATACAACCAATTTTTTTTTTATTGAAGTTATACTTCTAATGCGACTTCCAACAAGGTTGCGTTAAACATTTAACGCTACCATGGAGAATTATTTGCATGCAATTAAAAACTTATTTTTTTAATGATGCCAAAGAAGTATAACTTCTCACATGCGTACCTAAGTACGCGCACCCATTTTTTATTTTTATTTATTTATTTAATATTTGTTGCATGCCTACCTACAGCTCATGGCCTTGGGTGGTAGGCACGATGCAAACAACACAGGTGCATGCAGACAGAACGAAACAATACAAAATACAAGACGACAAAACAAAAACAATACACAGAACATGCAACATTTAACAATTAGTAGATAATTTCTTTACAAATTTATAATGTACGAAACAAGAATAACAAAAAAAAATTATAATTTTGGTATAGTTGTAATTTTTTTTTTAAATTTTATTTTGCTGTCTGATACAGGAAAGAAACTTGCATATTTATTGTAATTTTCAGTGATTCTGAATAATAGATCATTTGTTTTACTTAACGTACAGATTAAAGATTGCTTACGACTATTGAAAGTAGGTATTCTGATTCCAGTATTGTGAAGAAAATAACTACAATTAATTGTATTTTTGTAACAATTGTGTACAAATAAGGCATCTAATATTTCTCTTCTTAATAATAAGGAACCAAGAAGGGAGTGTAAATCTACATTTAGATCAATGTTACTTTTATAAATTCTACTTTTAAGTAGATATGGAATGCGAGAGTATGTATATTATTTTCACTGAAATATGTGTGTTGATTATTACAATTGGTGTAGTTCAATAACATTTATTTATTGGATTGGTTAATTTTTTTCTGCCATCATCTTAAACGTAATGACTTTCAAAATATATTTTTCTTGTGAGTTGAATGTGTTTCATTGCTTGGTCAAAGGCACTGCGTTACTTCTTAATGTGGATTGTTATTTTAGTCTAATTGGACATTAATTTTTACTATATTTCATTTCATCAGTTGTCCGCATGGGGTTGTTGGCGGTAGGTTAAAAAATGCCAAGAAAAGATTATGGCAGAGATGTTGGATAAGCAAACTGTAATTTATTTAAGAACAGAGGATTTTGAGGTACTAGTGGTAATGTAGAACTTTTTGAAACTGTATTTTTTTAATTTTTTTTTCCCATGAAGGATTGTATAAGAATAAATTTTCAACATCTATTTCAGTCTTTTACCGGTCATTTTAAATGCTGCATTTAGCCTATGGTTTTATTGGTGCTGAAGTTTTAGTTTGCCAGCATTTTATATACAAAATTTATTTTTATTTCAAAAGTGTGAGTGGAAGACATAATTAGTTATGCATCATATTCAGTAATACTAAAAGTAAATTAACTATGAAAAAAAAATTTGTCAGGAATTGTATTCTTTATGCAAGATTTTATGTGTATTATTTATGCCAAATATAATAATTTCCTAAAATTGTACTTGCAGGAACTTTAAAAATAAAAATTGGCAGGTATAGGAATTTCACAAAAACATAAAGAATCTTTGATTTCAATGAGTTTTAATTATGTATTTTGAACAAACGTGTATTTTGTATGTGTTAATAGTGAACTGCGGTGGCTAAACAGATGCTAAAATAAATTTTTCAGTTGCAGGTTAAACATATTTATTTCATTATTAGGTGCTGATAGATGTTAGTGTCTTGGAAGGGGGGTGGGGGTAACAGAAATACGACAATCAATACTTGCAAGCTTTTCGAATGTAATTATTTTTTTGTTGAATTTATTGGGCACTGAACTTTGTCATGCGTGAAGACCAAATTCAGAGGCTTCCAAGTGTTATTGTTTTGGTTAACCTTCTGCTTTAATTTCCGTAATTTTTACTCAGAAAGAAAGTAAAGTTTGTAATCTGAATCAAAATTTAACTTGGAATCTAGGGAAATTATGGAATCAGAATCTAAGAAATGTGAAATAACACAATCCCTTAAAATATTAAATTTAAATTAAAAGACTAAGAAAACATTGAGTTAAATCCCTCATGCACAGCGGATCGTATAATTTTTCTTACAGTGACCACTCAAAGTCATTCCTAATGGGCAGAAGGCTGCTGGGGTGTTTCAGTGTTACCAATTGATCAACAGTGATGTGATTGTTAGTGAGGGAAGTCTAGCAGCATGCATGAATTTTATGTGAAAGTTTACTTCCTTCAATATTTCTTGTGTTAAATAGATTTTTTCATATTGCTCATTTAATTCAGATATATATTTTTTTCCTTGGATGTGTAATATCCCACCAAAAAGGATCATTGCCCAGAACTAACAGGGTTTCTGTCGTGTAGATAAGAAGAATAAAGGATGACGTCGAGTATTACATAGAATCGTCACAAGAGCCGGACTTCGAGGAGAATGAATACATTTACGATGACATTGTTGGTCTGGACGAAGTCGAACTCTCTGGGGTGAGTAATTTTTTTAGTCATTCTTTTATACAGTATTCAGTTTCTCAGCTTTTTATTCCATTGTTTGAGATAAAGCACATATTTTGGCTAATGTGAGCCAGTGTTCGAATTGCGTTTAAGTATGTTGGCTATTCTGTTGAAAACTTACAGTACAAGACTTCATTCTTACAAGTATGCTTATGTGTTCATCAAAGTACCTAATAGAGGATATTTAAGATAAAATGTTAAATATCTGACTGCCTTCTATTTTTCAACCATATAGTGCTTATCTTATTATCTTTTAACATAAGTACTAAAAAAAATTATCAAATGGCTTGTTAGCAGCCAGATTTTTAAATAATTTGCACATATGTTTTTTTCCTACTTTTAAATATAATCTGTGTTTGTAGCATTACTTCTGGGATCTGACTAAATAGAACTCATTTATGTACTGAAGTAATTTTTTTTTTTTAGTGTACAAGCAGAACACTAACATACTCGTTATATACAATATGAGTCAGACATACAAACTTTAGCTGTAGGTTCATCACGCCAAAAGAAGTTGAAAAACATCTCTACAACCTATGGTTTAAACTGGCACTAACTTTTATCTCTGCTATCCAGTAGTCATCCTGTGCTTGTTTATTATATTACCAAACATAAGGAGCATCTGTGGTTGAGTGGTCAGATCACTTGCCTTCTTTCTAGTCTTAGTGATCCGGGTTCGATGCCTGGCAGGCTCAAAACAGGTTTTTTTTAGCAAGTGGGTAGTATGGCGGACGTTGCTGGGAGCCAGTGGGTTTTCTCAGGTGCTCCTGTTTCTCCTTAGCCATAGCTCTGTTCTTACCTCGTCAGTTCGTCACACCTCACCGTCTCTAATGACTGTTGTGCTGATTAGTTTATTCAACTGTAAGTCCAAAGTAAACTAGTACAACTGTTTTGTATCTTAAACTTGTTTCAGATGTATGTGTTGATTAATGTTTTCGTTTTGTGTTATACATTCGGACAAAAACACTGGTACAAATATTTGCTTACGATAATTTGACCTGACCGACGTAGTGACCACAAGTCTCTGTTTCATGTGACTCACAGTGTATAGAGAGGAGATACTCAAATAAATCTTCGCAACAACTCATTGAACTGCACGCGAACTAGAGAGAAAATGTGCGCGTGCACTGTCCGTTCAGGTTGGCCTGCCGTCCTCTGCGACAACGGACAGCAACAACAGCAACGACACGGGAGGCACGCCCACTTCGACGACATCCGGCAACTCCCCGATTCCTTCCCCCACCCTCCACAACCATTCCAGCGATAGTTCCAATGAAGAGAAGAAGAAGCCCAAAGATGACCTGCCAGCCAAGGTTAGAAATCATTTTACAACAGTCCTTCAGTTATTAGAGAAGTAAATTATATCATGTGTTAAGATGTTTTTTGTTCTAAATTTATATTGGATCAACTATTAATCGGCTGATGTACAGTTTTCAAAATAATATAAAATTTGCAATAAAAAATATATCTGTCCTATAAAATTATATAAACATTCATTTTTAAACTTGAACCAATTTTTTTTTAAATTTTGTTTTAAGTTAAAAAAAATCATAGTGTTTTCAAGGAACTATTTTTAGTTCAAAGATTTTAACCAACTTAATTAGGAATTTCTTAAATTTCTTTTTAGCCTCGATTTTAGGGGATAATTTGAGAACTAAAAGCGTAATTTTATTTTTTAATCCTTTATAGTTGTATTTAATTAAGGTAATGGTGCAAAATTTATGAAAACTTGGTGATTGGGATTTTAAGCTTTTGAGTATTCAGGGACTTGCATCAGATTAACTGGCTTTTTCATTTAAATGGTTCTGTGCTCCATTCAGTTAATTGTTTTTACTTATTACTCGCAAGGGAGCCGCAAGTAGAGGACGAAGTTGAGTGTAAACATGTGAATGAAGGTAGCGTCACGCTGGTGCCAAGGCGGCCGGTCGTGAAGGAGTGTTGCTTGTGGCTTGTCGCAGCCGCTGAAGCCGACCGCCGTGAGGGCGAGCAACAGCAGTTCGCTGATACCCACGAGTAACTGCTCCCAGATGACTCTGAAGCCTGTCCTCAGTGCGAGCATGCCGAGTAAACCTGCATCAGGTCAGTGCCGGTGGAAACTGTACAGAACACAGTCCTTTCTTATCGTAGAACTATTTACTCAAAAATTTCATAATCACAAAATCAAATACTTCACTGAAATACTGGTTTGCGAGTCCCTCAATTTAATTGTCGATTTGCGATCTTCCTTGTGTACCCTCCCTGAGAACATTGATCTAATTTATAGATTAGTCACAAACTTTTAACAAAACATGCAAGTAATTCTACTTAGTGTTTTATTTACTCTGTTTTTTTTATTTACCCTGTAGTTAATTTTTGGTTATTATATCTGTAGGTGTTTAGTTGTTCAGTGTTTTTTTTTTATAACTAATTAATGTATATGTGTGTTTTGTAGTTTGTCTCTTCTTTTTTTTGTTGTCCTTTGGTACATGTTGTGTGTGTGTATATGTCTCATGCTCTCGGTAGGCATTTTACAAATTAAGTAAATACAGTAGAATCTCGCTGATGCGACCCCTCACGGTTTACGGAAAAACGGACTTATAAACGGAATGGTTGCAATAGAGAATTTGGAGTGTCACCCCATCGTCAGATACATACACGTGAATGCCGCTCGGGCAGTGTCTAGCCGAGCTCGGCGCGTCCACTATCGCACGAAAAGCCGTCTCAGCTGTCATGTTATCTTAACCCACCGGCACGAAAAGCCGCTGTGGCAGCTTCTGCGAGAGCGTAAGAAACTCGTCCGGCCAGGCTGGCGGTAGCGGCGGCTTTACGTCATACGTGACGTGACGCTTACCTCTCCATCCCCTGCTAATTCTTCAAGGCTCATCCCTCCCAGAGCCACAAACCATGTAAAAACACCCTCCCCCCCTTTTCCAACTAACATTTCAACACATTCTCTCCCTTATTTCAACCTTCTGCATGAGAAACTGTCAGCATCCTCCTCCCCTCCCACACCGCGTGCGGCAAAAGCCAGGTTGTATAATCCATTCTCGGTAAAATAAATATTTTTATGGGCTTATATGACTGTCCTTCGCCGTTAATAAATACTTTGAGTTTAAGTTATTATGATACAATTTGTTTATTAGTCACACAGCAGTTTCTGCTGAAAAATCACTAATACCTTGAATTTTATTGAATAGAAAAATTTAGCAGGGCCTTAAATATATTTATTTTACTGCACAGTTACTTTTCTATCTGCATTCCAACGTGTTTTTTTCTTCTTTTTTTTTACGCTGTGAAGGGGCGTGGAAAAGATAATTGCTTGAGCTGTCAAAATAAACATCGCTGACGGCAAGGGCGGGAGCGCATCCTGTCGGTCTGTCGCTGTGATTATCTACTCCAAAAACATTTCACAGCATTTCAGGATAGCATTATTCTTATATCTTTCGTTTATAGCCGAATGTTTTCTACCTGATCCACACAAGTTCCTTCGCCACGTTTTGAACGAAAATAACCACCAGCCGGCTAGCATAGCCGAACTCGCGTGACGCGAATTCACGTAGCGCGAGTATTTATCGGAACCCATTGTTCGAGGTATGCGAGTCCGAAGTGTATAGCATAATTCCACACATATTTTTTTTTGTTTATCTGCGCTTGTGCGAAGTCAGCGATGTTATAGAAAAATAACCGAGAACCAAACACCTGGCGACGTCGTTAACACAGTGAACACAGCTTTGTGTGTCCAGTGACACCTGAGATGCAGCTGGCAAGATCACACTACCCAGTTGCAAGAGAAAGGCACGGGACCGGAACGGCAATAGACGCGCGCGTAGATGCTATCAGGTGATGCGCGCAGATTACCGGTATTGGCTAGCATGGACAGTCTAGAGGGGTGGTATCTATTTTTAGCAGTCTTTTGTATGCCTGCCTGCTTACAGTACAGCGCTCGCCAAGATAAACGTGAACACATAGCGCCCAACAAAGTGTAACAGACTTGTTTTTCAGCCGATTTTAATCATATTTTCGACTTTCTCTGCTCAAATTTTTCACAGTTTCTCAAAAAACAGTCGTATAAACGGAATGGACACATCAGAGGGGGGTTGCATCGGCGGGATTCTGCTGTAATGTTTACCATAGTGGCCACTTGCATGCAGTGTGTGTTCCTTTGTACCAGCTAGTGCTCCCCTACAACTTAGGCAGTCTGGGACAGAGTCAATCCCATATTTTGCAAGCAGAAATGTGGCGGACATTGAGCCGGTGGGTTCTCTCAGGACACACTTATTCCTTACACCCATTCATTACGTCCTTGTTCCTTTCTGTTCTTGTTACTCCTCATTGTCTCTGATGACCTCAAATTCAACAAGCCTTATCAGAATAAGAATTGGGCTGATTGTCACATCTGTACGTTTCTAATAACTACAGTATATCTTGTAACTGAGACATAGACCTGCGTGGTCATTGGGTCATGGTGATGTTAATGTTAGTTTGGGGCAAGAGGGCTACGCAGTTAGTTATATGTCGGAAAACTATAAACAGAAGATAACAAATTTTAAAAAGCTGTGTTGAAATAAGGCAAATGTAGTTTCAAAATTTGGTGTGAAAAAACAAAAGTAATTAAAAAAAAAAGTAGAGATAAGATGAACTAAGTCAAACAAGTAGCAGCTAAAACTTGACTTGACTCAAGTTGAGTTTATTGTGCAGTTAGTTTTAAATAATTACACTGCCTGGAAAATTTAAAACGTTTATTTGACTATTTATGTTTCAGAATTCAATAAAAGATTCTTTTTTATAATGGTCTGCTGTTAAGTCATAGATTTGTAACAGCAAACAAACTACAAAAAGAAAACATTGCCTGGAAATAAAAAAAAAATTCCTATTACAACAGTAATTGATAGTATCGCTTGTTTCGCATAAACATGAAAGTGTGGCACCATGCATCTTATTATCTTTGACTACTTGGTAAAAATGACGGACGGCACTATTTTTACGTCCAACAAAAGCTGTTATTTTTTTTACACTTATTTTTTACTCAAAAAATCTTGATGTGAGTTTTAAAATGCCTAAGTATTGCAATTTTTGAAGTCGGCCATTACTTTCCAATCAAGATATAGAAGAAAAAGGAAACTAAAGTCCCATGAACGTCATGTGACAAAAATAGTATCATAAAACAGCTACGGACAAAATACATGTTAGTTTCATTTGTCAACAGACACATCCGTCTATTGACACAAAATAAACCAAAGATACGAAGATAAAAAAGATGTGTTGCTACGCATAGTACACGTATCACATTTGTACTGCCATCGAGTACTATCGATTGTCACTGTCGTAGAAAAGATCCAACATTTCGAGATGATTGAAATAGGTTTTTTTGTGTTACAAATTGAGCTGTAGCACGTGTAGCCTTCCGAAATGGTGTTGATCTGATAGTGGTGAACTTTGAGTTCCCACGGGGAATGTTGAAATGTCGCTGGTAGCGTCGGGAAAGTACGGGGTAGTTTCGTGGTTGATGGTTGTTTCCGGGCCGTGGCTCGCAGGTCCCACGCTGCAGTCCACGCCCAACAACAGCTCGCCCAGCTCGGGGCTCAGCAACCACATCAGCAACTTCGCGGCCGTGGCGGCGGCCAACACGCAGAACAGCTCCGCCTCCAGCAAGTCAACATGTTAGTAATTCCGTCTGGCGGTCTCCGTGAACCCACCAACGCCGAGTCCACTCGATTTCAACACGAGTCCAGAAGAATAACTTTAGATCAAAGCAGAACCTTGGTTAAGCTTGGTAATTGTAGGTCAGCACGGACAAGCGAAAATCATGGATAGTCAAATTCAAATATATTTAGTTTTTACAATTCAGCAAAATTTCGAAAGTAATTTATACAAAATAAATGTAAAGTATTACTGACAGTAATTTTTTTTTTTTTTTAATCTTGCATGAATGAAATTATTTATAATGACAGTTCAATTACGGATGTGCGAATCCTTGATTTTCAGTTCGGTTCGAATCCGATTCGAATCCCTGGCAATATTTGAGATATGAATCCGATTCCGAATACTAAGCACAGAATAATTAAGAATAACTGATTAATTTAAAAATAATGTGTGTTCTTTTTTTTCTAATTGTAACTACTGGCAATTATTTATTACACTGAGATTGAAATGTTTATAATTATGTAAACTTAATTAATAATAAACACTTTAAAATATGAAAACCAAAACATATTTGATTCTCCAACTCAATCGTAATAAACTGCACGCCACAGGGAAATCTCAGTTTTATAAACGTTTCAGAAAACGAAAACATTTTTTCTCCAATAAATAGCCAAGACGTTTTTTCCTCGTAGGTATGTAATTGTTTAAAGTTTATAGTTTGCTATATGACAAAATTCGTAATTATAGTTTAAGCTTTCGAAATCTCGAAATTCTTTTAATGTCACAGTGTTAATTATTTAATTTACATATCTTTCTTTGATGCATCATATTATAAATACGTATGTAATAGTAGCTAATTTTATTTTTTACTGCTAGTATTTTTGAGCCGTATTAAATTAATTTATAACTTTTATGAATATTCTTAATACTGTTTGAATCCATGTACGTACAACGATTCAGAGTTCGGGTAATTGTGGATTCGAACCGTACCCGAAAATATCAGGTACTCGCACATCCCTAGTTTCAATACTAACCCGGTTTAGTATTTATTCTCACTGGCAATTCTATACTGTTTCAGACCTGCCAACTCTCACGATTTTGGCGTGAGGCTCACGATTTCAATGTCCATCTCACGCCCTCACGCCAAAATAGTGTTTCCTCACGATTTTTCGGAGCCCCAAGATTTTGTTTGTAAACGTCACAAAACAAGCTTTACGAAAGCTTATGGCAACGAGTTTCCACCAATACTCGAGTCATGTAAAGGAAGCAATTTTGCGTTTGTGCCGTGCTGATTTTTCTATCTCGCATAGTGGAAGAGGAGACATTGTGAAACATGTCGCTACAAAAAAAAAACACAAACTAACACGTAAGTGTGTTGCTTCCAATAAAAAAATTAATTTTGCTGTGAACAGTGATAATAGTGTTACACGAGCAGAATGTTATTTTACATCTTTTGTAGTTGCGGCCCTGCATGATCACTACACGACAGCGCTAAATTATGTTCAACTAAATTAAATCTGCAACCTTATAATTTGTTGAAATGAATTTTGAAGCAGAGACCATCTAACATATGTACCTACAGGTATGTCACATAAATTTAAAGATTCTCATTTGTTTTTTTTTATATCTAACCTGTATTTATGGGCCTGAAATTTTTTATCGAGGACCTCATGATTTTTTAAATTTGAATGTTGGCAGGTCTGCTGTTTCTTTGTCCAATTTTTTTCATGTCCAGTCAGTAAACTCTTTTTGTTCTAGCTTCTTTAGTTCAAATAACAGCAGTGTAAATCAAACTGTCATTCCCAGAGTGAAGGGAAGATTTTTTTTTTTTTTTTTTTTTTTCGAATAATTTTAATACTCTGTTAACATACAAATAAATGTCTTGCACATCCAACAGCCACAAAACTTAACATACACATGCATCAGCTTGCTGTGATAGCAAGCATTCTTTTAGATATATGTTAGGAATTGGTGAAACTTATATGTTTGTGTACTGGAAAATAAATTTTGGGTGGTTATAAATTGCAATATAAAGATGTCGTTGTGGTGGTTACAGACCTGAGTGTTAAATAATGTAGATATTCAGTCCACGAAAGTTCACATTGCGGGAATTCAGTATTAGGTTATTTTAATGATAATATTTTTATAATGTTAAATTAATTTTATTTATTAATGTATTCTTGCTCTACCATTTTTTAAGATAAACATGACAAATATTTGCATTCCTTTGTACTAATTGTTTATTATTTTTAATTTTTTAAACAATAATACTGTACACATTTTTCGAAATATATAACTTATAATATGCTTTATGCCTTTCTTAACATTTTCCGTTAAATTGACTGGCAGTTGTTCTCTTTGAAATCTGATAAACAAAATAGTTTGTGCCAAATTACAGTTATTTAAAAGATGATCTGCGGGGTTTACATTCACAAATATTTTAAACTATATTCATTATACAATTGCATATAATTAAAAAATTTATATTATAATTATATTATTTTTTTAAAAAAAAATTATTCAAATACCTCTAGTGTTTAAAAAAACAGGTAGTTTTTAAGCATTTCATTATTTGTTGTTGATTTTCTTTGTAATATTTTAAGAGAAATCTTGCTCGGCACGTCTGAAGTGAGGTGACTCGAAGAGAACAATGGTACTTGCAGCTCACGCGTCGGAGAACGGTCCCGTTCCACCCTGCACGCCTTCGACGCAGCCCCCCTCGCTGCTGCAGCTGGCGACGTCTCCCCCCTCCGGGATGGTCTCGTCCGCCGCGACCGCCTCCGCCAAGCAGCTCCTGCAGCAGCAGCAGTCGCAGTTGCAGCTGCAGCAGCAGCAGTCGCAGGTGAACTCCCTGGACAACCACCACCACCATCACAACAACACCAGCTCGTCGTCACCGCCGTCGTCCGTGAGCACGGCCCCCTCGCCGGTCCCGGGGCCTGGCTCGCCGCCCCCTCCGGCGCAGACTGCGCAGCCCATGCTCAACGGGCCGATTCCCGCCCTCAAGGTACCTCTCGTTTCCATGGGTGGAATTGCTTGGTAGGGATGTGCGAGTACGGTTCGAATCCACAATTACCCGAACCCGGAATCGTTGCACGTACATGGATTCAAACAGTATTACGAATATTCATAAAAGTTATAAATTAATTTAATACGGCTCAAAAATACTAGCAGTGAAAAATAAAATTAGGCTACTATTACGTAAGTGTGTATAATATGATGTATCAAAGAAAGATATGTAAATTAAATAATTAACACAGTGACATTAAAAGAATTTCGAGATTTCGGGAGCTTAAACTGTAATTAAGAATTTCGTCGTATAGCAAACTATAAACTAAAAACAATTACATACCTACAAGAAAAAAATGTCTTGGTTATATATTGGGAAAAAAATGGTTTCGTTTGCTGAAAAGTTTATAAAACTGAGATTTCCCTGTGGCGTGCAGTTTATTACAATTGAGTTGGAGAATCGAATATGTTTTGGTTTTTTATGTTTCAAAGTGTTTATTATTAATTAAGTTTACTTAATTATAAACATTTCAATCTCAGTGTAATAAATAATTGGCAGTAGTTACAGTTAGAAAAAAGAGAACACACATTATTTTTAAATTAATCAGTTATTTTTAATTATTCTGTGCTTAATATTCGGAATTGGATTCAAATCTCAAATATTGCCAGGGATTCGAATCGTATTCGAACCGAACTGAAAATCCAGGATTCGCACATCCCTATTGGTTAGTTTAAAATTAAATTGTTTCATTTCATTTTAAATTATATACAAACTTTTAAAATTTATTTTGTACTTCATCATTATAAACGCAAGCCTAGCATGTCGGTAATCTAATAAAGCAGTTGCCTCGTGGTGGCAGAGAACTGGGAGTGTGCGTGTGACGTTGCAGCAGCCGCCGCAACAGCAAGTTCCTGAAGGCATGTCGTCGCTGAAGTCGATAGCCCAGCAAGTGATAGACCGGGCGGGGCTGGAGCTGCCGTCGGACCAGGGCTCCCGGGTGCTGTTCGACGGGGGCAAGATGGCAACCATGCCCCAGCCGCAGCAGCAGACGTCCGAGGCGCACATCCCTCCCCTGCTGGGCGTGGCCCCCCTGGGGCCCGTGCCGCTCCAGAAGGAGCACCAGTGCGAGTTCCAGCTCCTGGAGAGCGCGTACTTCCACATGCCGCATCCATCCGACTCGGAGAGGCTCAAGGCGTACCTGCCCCGCAACACCTGCATCACGCCGCCGTACTATCCTCAGGTAGGTGCTGCCTCCGAGTCCAGTTTCATTTGGTGATACTTTCTCCGCCAAAATAGTGGTGAAATTAATATGCTGCATTTTTACATTAAAATAATTTGTAATAAATAGGTCTATAATAGATACAGTAGAACCTCATTTTTACATATTTCAAGGGACCAGGAAAAAGTATGTAAAAACCGGGAAAACGCAAAATGAGGGAAATGTTCAAATTTTTTTTATCATCTCACTATATGGGAAACTATAAGAAAATATATACCACACTAAATAATATGTCAGAGACGGTTACGTTTTTATGTACCGTATTCACTCTCGTTATGTCCGCCCTTGCATAATGTCCGCACCCTTTATTTATATATCCTTAAAAGTAAATTTAAAATTCGCATAATGTCCGCACCAGTCGTCTACGGGAGGGAACACAACTTTGGCCACCCCTAAAGGACGCAGTACGAATGGAAAGTTGACGACTCTGTAAACAAAGCCGTGACCTTGAGCTGTCCTTTCTATCCTGTCCTGAAAGGGTGGGGAAATTCGTTGAACTGAACAAAGCACGGTAATGGTAAACACAGCTGACCAACACGCACGCAAGTTCAAGGCATGAGTTTCGCGTCGAGTTTTGTAGTGTAGAGTACAGAATGGGTAAATATAAATCCTTTACTGCGCAGTTTAAATTAAGAGTTGT
The DNA here is from genome assembly GCF_032445375.1 of Bacillus rossius redtenbacheri. NCBI lineage: Eukaryota > Metazoa > Arthropoda > Insecta > Phasmatodea > Bacillidae > Bacillus > Bacillus rossius. Next base: position 6,773,559 of record NC_086332.1, read on the forward strand.
TCGTTATGCTGAAGAGCATGGGAACAGGGCTGCTGAAAGGGAGTTTGAAGTGCACGAAAAAAGTGTTCGTCATTGGCGGAAAATAAAAGAACAGTTGCAGTCAACAAATGCAACCCGGCGTGCGTTTCGCGGACCCAAGGCTGGGAAGTTCCCAGAACTTGAAGTTAAAGTTTTAAACTATATACGTGAATTAAGAAGTAATGCCTGTGCTGTTTCGTATGAAATGGTTCAAGTAAAGGCGCGGGAAATTGCGCGTTCCATGAATACATCGCATAACGAATTCAAGGCTAGTCGTGGATGGATCACAAGATTTATAAGGCGGAACAACCTTTCTCTGCGACGAAGAACATCACTGAGTCAAAAATTGCCGAAAGAATATAATGAAAAGTTACTGCAGTTTCAGCTATTCATCATTAAGCAGAGAAAAACTCATGATTACCTACTCTCACAAATAGGTAATGCTGACCAAACTCCGGTATACTTTGACATGCCGCAAAGTACAACGATTAGTCCGAGGGGAGCATCAAGTGTTACCGTTCGTACAACCGGAAACGAAAAGTTACGCTGTACAGTTATGCTAGCGGTAACGGCTGACGGGCGGAAACTGCCGCCATACATCATTTTCAAGAGGAAAACAATGCCAAAAGGCACTAGCTTTCCGCGTGGTGTGCATGTGCGGGTCCAAGAGAAAGGCTGGATGGACGTTCCCCTTGTGAAAGACTGGCTAAAAACTGTATGGAATCGTCGACCCGGTGCTCTTCTGAAGAAACAATCGTTACTTGTGTGGGATAGTTTCCTAGCACATCTTGTGGAAGATGTCAAGCGTGACCTGTCTGAAGGCAAGACCGACATAGCTGTAATTCCGGGAGGCCTGACATCTGTCCTGCAGTCCCTAGATGTCTCCCTCAACAAACCTTTTAAGAGACACCTTCGCAGACTCTACTCTGAATGGATGGCAGATGATAATCACGAACTCACTCCAGGGGGAAAACTAAAAAGACCATCGCTAACCCAGATATGCGACTGGGTGAGACAAAGCTGGGCACTCACCACCGAAGCTATGGTGGTAAAAAGCTTCAAAAAGACTGGCATCACCGTCGCTCTCGATGGAACTGAAGACGATGTAATCTGGGAAGATACAGATGACGACAGGAGCAATGCTGACGCAGAAAGCTGTAACGCCGAGGAAGATGATAGCGACGCGTCGGTAGCAGATTAGAAAGTGATGTGTTGAGAAAGACTTACATTTTTTTAAACTCTTAAGTGTATAATTTTCTTTTAAAGTAGGTTTTCGTGACATTTACCTATTTGAAATTGCAGTTACTAAAATGCAGACTAAATTAATATTTTGAGTGCTGTTGCAGTATCAGTTTTTTTGGGTAAGTAAGTTCATTATTTGAACTGTTTTAATGTTATGTTATATTTATAAAAAAATAATTAACATCACATTTGCTGACATGGATCAGTCTTGTTTTCTGTTGAGGTAAGACACGCAGCACAGGGTAAAAGAAACGTCAACTTTAATTGAGGCGCTGGGTGCAATAACAGCTTAAACCAACTTAAGTCGTTTTTCCGGCCAATGCATATTTGCAATCCTAGATATGTCCTCTATGTGGCACATAAATATTAGTTCGCTCCAGAATATACAGATGGCAGGAGAATGAAGAATGTAGCGCTGCGCGCTAAGTCGTTCTTTTGGCGAACGGCTGACACACCCGAGAAAACAACATGTCTCGACCCATTTTGTCGAACGCAGGCTCGTTATTGGTTTTAGGCCTAATACCTTTATTGTAATACTGCTACGTATGTGTTAAGGGTATATTTGTTTTGAAAATTGGACGTTATTAACATGGAGACGAGTGAGAGTGAAAATATGGAAGTAAGTGTAAAAATAAGAAACAAAGGAAAGAAGAGATTGCTTCAAAGAGACTCTTGGCGACGTGTGGAAAATAAAGTCAAACGAAACAGTGGGGATAGCTACAAGGGTTGTTCTGGTAAGACAGTTCCTAAAAAATTTTTCAAATTTATCAATGAATGCTGTAGGAAAAAGTGTTTTTCGTTATTCCCAGATGAACAGCAAGAATGGTTGTTTAGTTCGTTTTGGAAACTAGGAGACAAAATAGTTCAAGATACTTATCTTTATGGTTGCATTGAGAAAAAAGAAATAATGTTAAAGAAGAGTAATCCCATTGGAAAGAACAGAGGGTATTCATGGCGGTATCACCTACAAAATGGCATTGATAGGAAAGATGTCTGCAAAGCTTTTGTTCTTAAAGTGCTACAGGTGTCCCAATCACGAATGAAAACTGTTCTACGTGCTTGTTCTTCAGGTAGGTGGTTGTGTTTTTAATCCTTGTGCATTTTAAATTATTTTTTATATGTTTAGTTATTGTGCGATATGGAAGATTGCCGCAAAGAGTAAATAATTTGCTTAGTGACATAGCTAATATTGTTATTTTTTTGGAAATATTATTCAAAAATTATTAGTATTGTAGGTGAGTGTTTACATCATTTCACATTAAAATTTTTGGACAGTATTGTTCTAGTTTCTTAAAATATAATGAAAACAAAATATTTATATAGCAGTTTCCTTTTGAATGAAGTGTGCATTGGCTGATGTGCAATGTCAACAAAATCTGTGCTTTATTTTCAACAGGGAATCCGGTATTTAAGGAAAATAGAGGAAAGCATACTGAACGTCCAAACAAATTATCTCGTGATGTGTGGACTAAAGTAGAAGAACATTGGGCCAAATTTCCAAGCAAGCAATCACATTATAGCAGGGGCCACACAGAACGCAAGTATTTTGAGAATCCTGATTTAAATGTGAAGAAAATGTTCATTGCCTTCCAGCAATACTATTTTGATAGTACAGGTAAGACACTTACTATGAAATACTCCACATATCACAGATACTTCAGAGAAAATAGTCCATATTGTTTTAGACAGCCAAGGACCGACGTGTGTGACTTTTGTACTGAATCTAAAACTCTGTTGGATATTAATCAGAATGATCCGCGTAAAACCACATATAGGTTACATTTAGCCAAGGTTGAAAAATACAAAACCTTAAAACAAGAGTACTTAGCAAAAGTAAAAGGCAATACAATGCAAGATGACACATTAGTAATAGAGTTTGACTATGGACAAAATCTACCAATCCCTAAACTTAATGTTACATCCCAATTCTACAAAAGGTTATTGTGGTTGAATGTGTTCAACGTTCACTGCCATAATGATTCAGCCAGTACCTTTTATTGTTTTCCAGAGTGTGACGCAAAGAAAAATGCCAACTCAGTTTGTAGCTTTGTCTACCACTTCACCTGTGAAAAAATGAAATCTTACAAAAATATTAAGAATATAATATTTTTATCGGATGCTGCAGGAGGCCAGAATAAAAATATTACTGTTTTGAGATTTTGTTCTTGGTTGTCCCAAATAACCAAAGTGAAAGTAACTCACATGTTTCCTGTACGCGGACACTCGTATTGCCAGTGCGATCGGAATTTTGGACTTTATGGCACACTTTTAAAGAGACTGGAAAGTATTGAAACAGTAGAGGATTATCTAACGATCATAAAGTCTGCTCGAAATAGCCCGTCACCTTTTCAGGTTCTCATGGCTGCTCATCTTGTTGAAGACTGGTCGACAGCGTTAGAGCCTTTGTTTCACAAAGTTCCGAAATCAAAACGTAGCAAATTTTCAATACAGAAGTATGTGATCCTTACCTTTCCTACTACAGGGGCACTGGCAGTATCGGCTTCCTACAATGCTATTTTTGAGCCGTTCATTTTCTCAGTCGGTTTTGGTATGAAGTCAAAAGAAGAGCTTTACCTCAAAAAACCGGCACGCCCTGGTTTGAAGGAGTCCAAGAAAAATGATGTTCTTTCTCTCTTGAAATTCTTGAAACCAGAAAATGCTGAAAGCCTCAAAGGTCTACTAGAGTACACGACTGTGCCGGAAGAAGACATAGGAAGTGAAAGTGAAAAAAGTGGTGAAAGTGAGAATGATGTTTGACATTCATCACTAATATATAAGAACAGCTAGTTTATATGTTATTTAGCTACGATATATTTAATCAGTGCAAAAACCCAATCTCAAAAAAATTTTTTTTGTTTTTCATTCTAAAACCCATATATTATATCATTTGTATGTTATGGATTTATTACATAAAATATTTATGTAGATGTTACAACTATGTTTATGACCATTTAAATATTAAATGTTCTTATTTTAATTAATTATTAGCAAAATGACACACACATAATGCAAGTATTTAGTGTTATATGCAATAAAGACTTAACTTACCTGTCTTTTATTTAATTATATTAAATTATTACTTAAATTAAAAACTGCAATTATGCTGGAGGGAGATAAGATATAATACCTGGAATGCCCACAAGAATTTGGATGGTTGTAATGTTTGTTTGTTTCATTCTACAATGTTTCAAATCTTTGAGCCTATTTTACTCAAAACTATTATTTCTGACTTAAGCTGTTACTGCACCCAGCGCCTCAATTAGTGTGTACCCTGTTTTACGTGTCAGGACAGAACAGAACCCCTCTTTGTTTACATTTGGTTGGAATCCCTCCCTTGGCCATTCTCACGCTCTAGATGTTTCCTTCCCCTTCCTCCTCCTCTACGTCACGAAGGCCATCAGATTGCCTGGAGAGGAGGGGGGGGGGGGAGTACAGTGCGCAGCAGATGTGGAACTGGTGAGTCACTGCGCTGTTGCCAGCTCGCTGGTTCCCTACGCGCCGCACGTAAGGATATGGTACGGCTAAAATATTGCAGCCGTGCCGTTAATAACCATTTTAATCCATCACATATTAATCACATTAATAAGGCACACGTAACCACACTTATTTCAGTGTAGCGCATAATTTTTTTTAATGTTCCGGCGGGTGCGAGACAGTTACCGGTGGTGATTACAGCAAAGTAAACGTGGTCTAAGCCGGGTTGTTTGCAAGCGATCCCGCAGCAATATTATTTTAAAATAACTAGTGAAATCCAAATTGATTTTAGATACGTTTTGTGCCTTTTTAGTAATAATTAAGACACAAAATTTTGTATTTTTCCTCGCATAATGTCCGCACCCCATTTTTTTGGCCAAAAATGTGGTCAAATTACTGCGGACATTACGCGAGTGATTAGGGTATTAACTATAACTTCACTATCTCACATAATTAAAATTATAAATATATATCCAATATCGCCGTTCTTCATTATTGCCGAAAGTTAAACATGAAATTTGCTGTTCTTGTGTAAGAGATGAGAATGTTGAAGCATCTTGATATAGCCACTTGGTGCTGAAATTTTGTAACACAATTGATTTTTGAACTTTGTATTTAATTACGTGAAAGTTTTATTAATTTCAGATTTTTTGAGAAATAATACTATAAAACGATAGCTACCAACATCAATATAATTGTTTATGTTGAGGAATAAAAGTTAAATTGCCATTGCATTGTTTGGATATTCATTGCAGCCATTTAACTTTTCAGAATGTTTCTAATGTGTTAAAATGAACATCGCCGAATATGCACGAAGACGCCATATTTATAGGAAACTCGTACGTTGCTTAAAACGTATTTTAATAATGGAACAGTAATCCGCTCTTTTGTGTATTTAAAATGCGAGTTTTCACCTTTATTTTCATGCATAATACATTTAAGATTAAAGGGGAACGCTAAGAAAAGTACTTATTAATTTTCATGTTTATGTCACCATACGTTTGGTTCATGGCCGTGTGGTGTACAATAGCTGGTGGCACAAAAAAAAGGTAAGTTGTTTACAATGGCGAATGAAGCTGTGGTGACCATACACTCATGCAGTAACGCTTAATATTTACACTTCATGCTATTCATTTTGAGAATTTATTGTTTTCTCTAAATTTTCCGATGGTTTGCCACTAAATACAGCACTAATTCTACGTAAACAGTGGGAAATGCTTTTGCACAAGGCGGGAAAAGAATGCATTATTAGTATGTATAGGGAAATTGACAGTGCATGTAAAAAAATACGTTAATCGCGGGAATTCGTATATCGCAAGTACGTAAAAATGAGGTTCTTCTGTACATTCAGAACACTGCAATTAAATTAGCATACATTTATGGTTTAAAAATGATTCAATAAGAGAGGCACAATAAAACAAATTTTTTATCCAGAAATTTCATTCCTTGTTTTTCAAACATTAAAAATTAACTTTTTTTTATTAGAATTGAGTTTTGGTTATATGCTACTTAATTCCATGATGTAACTTCGCATTTCGGTGTTTTATAATACTTTTTGGTGTTATTTCGTTTTGATTGACATACACCGTTCAATCTTTAATCTTGTCCGTACAGATATGTAGATAGATCCTCTTCAGTTATTTTTATCTTGGCCCATTACTTTTTATTTACTGAAAATTTTAACTACAGCGAAACCCCTTATTTACGTTACCGTTATTTATGTTTTCCCGTTATTTACACTATATTCTTCAGGTCCTATTTAGTTCCCATTTAGTCCAATACAATACTTTCATGCGAATTACGTCTCAAAAATCGAATCCTTCCTGCTATTTACGTCACGTAACAACCATAGTAGGCCTAAAAACATTGTGAAAAACGTAACGTTTATAGTCGGCAATGAACATTTTAAATCGCAAAGTATACATATTTTATAACATGAAAAGTTGCTTTTATTTCTAAACATATAATAATTTAAGCCTAGGCGTGTAAAAGTCAGAGCAATTATAGCAGGAGACAATCTAAAATGTACTAGTGAAAAATGTAAACTCACGAATGTATAAACGTATCGGGAATGTTGGAAATATTACAACTTTACGAGGCTGCTTGTAAGTTGTGATACTATATTTATGTCACAACTTAGCCGAAATACTGGTACGAGATATAAACTTCACAAGATAAAATGAGCGGAGTCTTGGTAACTGTTTAGTACGTATTTTATAATTTCGGAAATATTGTACAGTTGACGCATATTTTTTTAACTAACCATTTATTTCTGGGGATCGTAAATAATTAATTATTGGTATCAAGACATCAAGATGAACGTAAACTTGAACATGTCACGGCAGCGAGAAAACTGGTGCGTATACCAATAAACTGGTATTAGAACTGGACAAAACTGGTACACGGGAGGTGGAGCTTATATTTTTTTCCGCTTAGCTCGCATCTATTGGCTGGCTGCTAATGGGAGGTCACGAGTCTGGGCGGAGCATTGAGTGAGTTATACTGCGCATGCGCAGCTCAGAGAACAGAGAGAGCCAGCAGGCGGCTACGCCGCGCCGTAACAGTTGATTGAGTACAATGACCTTTCTCCGCGCACGGCGCGCTATTGACGGTAAATTTGCAATTTGCAGCCTTTTTTTAAAACTTTTTTACTGTGGTGCAATGCGTATGTGTAATGTAGCCCGTATTTGTTATGAACGCTGCATGATGCGACTGTATTTTAATTAACTTTAACGTATTTCTTACTTTTCCCTTTATTCACACTTCCCGCGTTTTACATTTTTTTACTTGTCCCCATGAAAAGTGCAAATAAGGGGTTTTGCTGTCTATGAAAAATGTATAGTCCTAAGAAGAGAATGTACTGGTGTTCTTGGATTTACCCTAATTCTCTTAAAGAACACATTTTTACAGAGTTCCACTGAAATTAGGGATCACGGATTTTGTGGTTGGATCATTCTCCTTCCACCTAAGCTACTCAGATTCAGTTCACGGTCGGGACTCATCTGGAATCCTCACAGTGAAGTGTGGAGGACGTTGCCACAAACCAGTGGGTTTTCTCGAGGTGCTCACTAATCCATCATGCTCATTCCCTCTGTCTGCTCCACTCTCATAACCTCTCATCAGCAATTATGAGTTAATGACCAATGGTCGACAAAACCCTAAACGTTAATTAATTCCGCTGTATTCAAAAGCAATAAAATGCAATCCGAGCCATTACAATTTAATGTAATTGTGTATATTCATGTGCGGCTAAATACTAGGATATTATTCAACCAACGATTCAATTTAAATTTGGAAATAATTTTAATATTTGCTTTGGATTAGATTTTATTCACCTGATAAAGTTTTAATTTCTCAGAGTCGTAATTGAAGACTCTCTGACTCGGTGTGTGAAACATGCAGTCGTGACTAGGCAACTGTCGAAGCGCGAGTGTTTGCTGTGACAGGTCCCACTGCCGCACTCGGACACGCTGGAGTTCTTCCAGCGGCTCTCCACGGAGACGCTGTTCTTCATCTTCTACTACATGGAGGGCACGAAGGCTCAGTACCTGGCCGCCAAGGCCCTCAAGAAGCAGAGCTGGAGGTTCCACACCAAGTACATGATGTGGTTCCAGCGGCACGAGGAGCCCAAGGTCATCAACGAGGAGTTCGAACAGGTACCGCTCCACCTTCTGGTGTTATTCTCTTTCACACCTGATTAATTAAATACAGTCAAACCTCTATCTATCAAACTCGCATGTATCGATTGTCCGTGTTTATCGTATACTTTCTACGGTCCCGGCAAAATTGCCATACAACGATACAACTAAGGTTAAAAAAGTCCGATTGTACTGATGTTCGAATTATCGTTTTGTTCTGCATTGATTGTACAAAATATGTGGTCCCGTCACTATAAATTATAATAGATGATCGTTTAATCATAAACATTTTGCAGGAATAACCATTTCTTAGAAAGAAACCGTCATAGAAACAGTAACGATAGTATACAGAAGTAGTAAAAATCTCCTTAAATCTGCAGCCAACGTCTGCAGCCAAGTAATGGAGCACGTAAATATGAAGAAAAGACAAATGAACAACAACTTACGAAGAAATATGGATGATGTACCATAACTACAGTACAAACCCAATTGTTATCTTAAGATAATTACCATAAAAAGAACTAAAGATTCTTTGTAGATACCATAATTACTACAGAAGCAGATAGCTACCACATTTGCACTATAGTTACCGTAACAACCGAGATGTATATTTACCGTGATGGTAAAATATTTATTTATGACATATTAAAATTAAAGAACATTATTGAAAAAAAGGATGTTAAATTTTTATATGTACGGTTGGCACATGTTGCGAAGAAATAATGCGATCTGAAAGAATGCAGTACTACTACGAAAAGTGAAAAGGGTACTCGTGGATTTTTAGGTTATGGTGGTCTCTCTCGTTTTTCAGTAATATCGGCCGAAAATTAACAAGCGTATCGGAAGTCGGCAGAAATGCCGATTCAACTAGATATTGGCAAAATCGGCTTCTTCAGTACATCTCTACATTTGATGACATGAGTAAACGTATTTCAGACTTCAGGATATTGAAAAAGACTTTAATTTCCATGTAGGTTTATTGTGCGTATATGTTTTTTTTTTTTTTTTTTTTTTTTTTTTTTTTGCAAGTGTAAATTGAATTAAGTAAAATACTTCCATTTTTATTTTTTTTCAACTGATTAAACTTTAATGACAAGTAACTGATATATTTCTGACACTAATTTTGAGGTTGAAATATTTTTTCCAAAATCTAAGAGTGAAGTCCACATCTATTGAATGTCCGCATCTACTGAATTTTTTTGTTGGTCCCCTGAAAAACGATAGATAGAGATCTGACTGTAGTGTGTTCCAAATAAGAGTTATTTGAAGGATGATCTATGGAATTTGAATTCACAAAATTTTTTAAACTATAGTTTTGATACAATTGAATATAATTAAAGAATATATACTACAATTACATTATTATTTTTTGAAAACTTGACTCAAATACCTCTAGAATAAAAACCAAATTACCGTAAAACACGCGTAAGACATTCCCGCACAATATGTTTTCCCGCACATTAGGTATGTTCACAAAATTATTCCCTTCATCAATTGTTTATTCTTCCTACTAAAAATGTTTGCTTTGTAGATGCTTCCTGCATTAACATCCAGCATTTGTGGAGAGAAAAATGAAATGATAATTTTTATTTTTTTATTTACTTATCTACCATTTGTAACATACATATCAACACCTTATAAAGGGTACAAGGATATTCATGGCCTACATTTACAAAAATAAACCCCATACTTAATAAAGCATAACATTTAAAAAAAGACACTAACACAAATACATAAAAAAAGGGACAAACAGGTTATACAGGGAAGAACTTGTACAGGATACAACTTATAAGATAATATGAAAATCATGATTATCTAAGAATTAATACAATACTATAAGGAATACAGTACGTATAGAAAGAAATATTTGAAAAAAAAAAAAATTGTATTAGTCATTAAAATGATTGAGAAATTAAATAGACACGAAAATATTAGTGTTTACGTATTGGTTTCAAAAGGAGCATATTAGTTATGCTGTGTTATTTAATTAGCAATTAGTTAGAATAAATATAAGCTAAGTAATAGTATTGTATGGTTCATCAATATTACATAGTTTTCACATAAAAAAAAAGGAAAAATAATAATCCAGTTAATTCTTAAAGGGGTGAAATAAAGACCAGAAAATAATTAATTTTGTGGTTGAGCAAAGATTATGTAGAATATAAATAACAAATGAAGTTTATATAAAAGAGAATGTGATAACAAGATTAGTTTTGTAATGGAACACAAGACAAAACCTTTTTAATAGGGATAGGTCGGTACCGGTTCTCGGTTCTCGGTTCTCGGTCCCTACGGTTCTCAGCATTTTAACCGGCACCGAGAACCGCAGCTAAAATGTGGGTGCCGGTACCGGTACCGGCAGTATAGCAAAACCCTTTACGAAAATAGTCCTTCACTACAACTTAACTGCAGCATGAAATGGCTCAACTCACGTTCAATTCACATATGAATTATTTATTTGGACTTCTGTGGAATAATATTCATCTCTAGCTATAAATTAATTACACGTGAAAATATTTAATGTTCTCGTCACATCTGTAAAGTACGTTATACAATCAAAACATAACAGTTGAAGATGCCATAGATGTATGTAGTTCATAGATGTGTGCAACACTATAACGTGCCTCAGCAGAGATGTGAGAACAGAAAGACGCCATGTTTGTTTCAATTTGTTTTTAAAAATAGGTAGTTAATTAAGTCGTTGATACGTAAATAAGGGTGACGGGTGTATAAAGAACAATTAAAAGTGCAAAATTCCACAGAATATGTGTTTAATATATAATTTAATTAATGACTGATTTAAAAATTTTCGTAATAATTTTGGGCATTCTAAAATTTTATGCTTTTTGTGCAGTGCTTTGGACTGTAAGTTCACTGCATCTGCAGCCGTCTAGTGTAATGGCTAGTAACTTTCTCTTTTAGGTAAACGGAATTGCTTTGAAGTGTTTTTTTTTTATATTATTATTATTATTATTATTATTATTATTATTAAAAAAATGGATGTTTAGATGTATTTTACTATTTTGGCTGGTCAAACGAAATGCTTGTTGACACTTCTAAAGTATAATTATTCTGGCCAAATAGAGCAAATTGTGTAAGAAATGGCATCAGAAGTGTGGCAGTAATTTACTGTTGACTGTGCAAACTGAATTCAATGTAGGCAATAAGTTTGATGGACAATTTAATAGTTTAATTCTTTGAAAGTTCACCATCATTGTATTTATTTCCATCATTGTAACATTTTCTTTTTATTCCTATGTTTTAAAGGAGTGTGTATGTAGATTTCTTGAGGTAATTACCACATTGATATAGTAAATTTTAGTTTTATTAAGTGTTCACTATATTATTTCGAATTGATTTTTTTATTAATACATATTACATTTTTAATAGGTTGGTGTGTTTACTGTAGCTTGAAACAGTGCTTTTTTTGTAGCCAAAACAATAAATAGTTTATTACTTAAAATACCTCATAAATAATGTGTGAATAATATTTATTTTATTGTTTAAGTCAGAACCGAGAACCGATTTTTAAGAACCGGTACCGAACCGAGAACCGGGAAAAAACAGGAATTGACCCATCACTACTTTTTAACAATTTTTTTTGTCACTATTAGGTTGCAAAAAATTAAAATTGGTGATAAGTCTATGTTATGTTTTTAGTAGTAGAAATTGTACATAAAAAAAGGTGGGTTAGGGCTAATAAAAGAAAGAATTTTAGTGTCAATAAATTTTAACATGTAAGGACATATAAAATTAGAATTATGACAGTTATAAACAAATATAGCATTTAAAATCTTTCTTATAGTTGATAAAGAACCTAGAATAAAGTTCAATGAATGTTATTGCAGTTATTTAATTTTTTTGTTAATGAAGTCTGAAAATTTTAATTGAACTCTGTCTAACTTTGCACTGTCTGTATTGTTGATGCTGTGTAGAGAGAGAGAATAGAGTCAGTATTCGATGTGTTGAAGGTAATAAATTTAGTGAGACCAAGTATTTTATTAGAGTATGAGATAAGGTATTATCAACATGATGATGGAAAAATAATTTTTGATCAAGTCACATGCCTAATTCTTGGACGTGTTCAGATGTTGTGATAGATAGGTTATCAAGTTTATAATTGTACTGAATGGTATGGATTTTTCTCGAGAAGGTGATGATAAAAGTTTTATCTTTTAGATGAACCAAGTTGATTTTTCACCAATTCACAATTTCTGTAATATCACACTGGAGAAGGTAGCGATCATGATAAGAACTAATTTTTATATAATTTTTTTAATAAATTGCAAAGAGTGTGCCTGTAGAATTCTTTAAGCCCGAAATTATGTCATCAACATAGATGTTGAAAAGTAGAGGGGATAAGGAGCCGACTTGAGGGACGCCAGAAGTAGCCGAGTTTGTATTCTATATTGTAACGTAAAAACTCCTGTTACTTAAGTAGCTAGTTAACCAGGTTATGTATTTATCTCTTAGACCAAATTTGGAACACTTTATAAGTAGAATTTGATGATTGACAGTTCTGAAAGCTTAAGCTAAATCAAAGTAACAAACATCTACTTGACCACGTGTAGTTACTTCTGAATAAATGGGATTGAGAAAGGTTGTTTTACCGGTTCTGATACCGTGTTGTGAATCAATAAATCTGTTTTTTAGAGTTGAAATCCTGATGTTTGATTATGATTTTGTCAAAGACTTTGGCGAAACTGTAATTTGAAACTTTCAATATGCTACCTTTTTTATGGATAGGAATAACCTTGGCGATATTCAAATTATCAGGGTAAGTGCCACTTTCAATACTGAAATTAAATATATGCTGAAGAAGAGATGCGAGGAGTAGAGAACAAACTTTAATAATAAAATTGGAATGTTGTCAGGACTTGTAGGAAAATGTAGATTTTAATTTTTTGATACTCCATAAAACTAGACTAATTGATATATTAATGTTTATTTTTAACTATATTTAGTGTTAAAGTTTAAAATTTTACTTATTTCCAAACAATAACAAAAATTTTGATAATGGCACATGTCCATTAAAACCCTTGCCGCACGCTGTTAAAAGTTGTATTTTTCAACCTCTTGTCTGCTTGCTTTCGTATAGACTTTGTGAGGCTGTTCCATATGTACACCATTTCCCTTATTGGAGTCAAAACATTTGACTAATACACAGCAAACCACTAACCTTCATCTATGCAGCAAACCACCAGTTGCTATTTTTGTTTTCTCGCAATTAACAACATTTTCTTTAGATCCTGTCTTTCGTATCATATTTGTAATACAATACTTTCCTAAAATTGCATTGTGGACAGTGGCGTAGCGTGGGTGGGGCGGAGGGGGCGGCCCGCCCCGGGCGGCAGCCCGCGGGGGCGGGTCGCCGGTGAAGCTGGTTGAGATCTGATCTATGATTCATTCATTACATGTGTCAGACACACTATAATGTTCCATTTTTATCTAAAATTTTGCGCACCAACTATTTTTTAATATTTATTGAAAAGAAAAACTGCGAAATCACTGACAGAGCTCTTTATAACGTTTGTTTGTTTACATACAAACGGCAACATCGCATCACGCCGCGCCGCCCGGCGCGCGCGAGCCGAGTTGAGAGGCACTCCTTATTATGTTAATTACTCATACAAAATCTTTTGTTTCACGCGTCGGCCCGTGTCGATGCCTCTCTTTCGCACTCATTGAATTTAGTACTACGCATTGTACTGTAAAGTTTGACCTTAACCCAGGGCAAACCAAACAACTTCCACAAACCGGGACACAGTAAAACTCCTATATTGCCCCGTACCGCGAGCGCAGGTAAACCCAAAAAAATATTAAAACCCAAACTAATAGCAGGCTTAAAAAATACTAATAAGGTTGCGAACAGTGAGAGGAGGCAGCAAGTTAAAAAGACGCAAAATTTATATGACAACATTTAATATATATATATATATATATATATATATATATATATATATATATATATATATATATATATATATATATATATATATATATATATATCATAAAATCGTTTCATCACAAATAGGCGCATCCATCATAAAATACATGCCCTATTACTACTTATAAAAAAATAGCTATATAATAATACTAAAAAAATACTTTAACAATTCCCCCAAAAATTATAATTTGATCATATACTTCGGAGCTCCGAAAATTAAATATAATTACCAAAAAGGCATTAAAAATATATAAGAACATATTAATACAAATACAAATATAGATACGCACCGGGCGTATCACCGCTGTAAATACCAATTAACATAGGCGAAATCTAGCAAAAAATTGACACACCTTAACATGCAAATAAATATACCAAAAAATTAGTTAATTACAAATTATGGGTTTACAAGCCCTTCTCAGTTAAGTCATTTTCTAACGGTCGACGCCTTTTTTCTTCTAGGTCTGGCAGGGATTGGGTGAAACACGCTGAACGTAAAATCCCAGTTTCAGTTTTATTAGTCCGTTAATTTAAATCCCAAAAATCCACAAATTATAGTTTCGCACCAGAGGTCAAAGGGGCAATCCTTGTATTGTTTTTCTTGCAAGCTGTTTGGCGATTCCGGCTCTAACTTCACATCTGATGAAGGATTCAACAAATGGTGGAAGCTAAATACAAGAATAGGAGACCATGAAAATAGCCTGGGCCATGAACAGAGCTTCTTGAAATGGAAGGAGTTGGAAGTTCGCCTGAACTGTACAGCAACCATCGATCAGAAACAACAAGAAGTTTTCGAAAGTGAGGAGAAGAAGTGGAGGGATGTACTGTACAGGTTGCTGAATATTATCCAGTTCTTAGCCAAACAGAATCTGGCCTTCAGAGAACATCGAGAAGACATTCGAGGAGATGATAGTGGCAATCGCGGGAACTTTCTGGAGTTAGTGCACCTTCTAGCTAAATACGACCCTCTTCTAATGGAACACCTGACAAAGATAAAGCTGGGAGCAAGAGTCTCAGTTTCGTATCTATCTCCAGAAACCCAGAATGAATTTATAAACTTACTGGGACAGCAAGTTCGATCCACCATCATCCGTCGTATTCAAGAAGCTAAATATTATTGCGTAATCTTCGACAGTACACCAGACATCTCCCACAATGACCAAATGAGCCAAGTTCTGCGATACGTACATATCGAAGGAGAAAAAGTCGCCGTGGTAGAATCTTTCATTGACTTCTTCGAACCAAAAGGAAAAAATGCAGAAGATATCAGCAACGATATAATCGCGAAGATAACATCAGACGGACTGGACATACAGAATCTGAGAGGACAGTCTTATGACAATGCTGCCACAATGTCAGGGATCCACAATGGAGTTCAAGCCCGGATTAAAGCACTGAATCCGAAAGCTATATTCGTTGCATGCACAAACCACTCACTAAACTTGGCTGGGGTACACGCTGCTTCTGAATCAGTGGATTCCGTGACGTTTTTTGGAACTCTGGAGAAGCTGTTTGCCTTCTTTTCCGCATCAACTGTTCGATGGAACGCTTTGGATGCCGTCACAGGTCAAGCAGTAAAAAGAGTCACTGAAACGCGCTGGAGCACTAGACATGTAGCTGTCAAGATGCTTAAAAATAAGTTTGAGGTAGTTCTTGAGGTACTAGAACAATTAACAGATTCATCTCAAACTTCCGAAACAAGATCGGGAGCCAGTCTTCTCCTGACAGCCATGCAGTCATTTAACTTCCTAACTTTTCTTGGCTTTTGGGCTGCAGTGCTACCTGAAGTAGATGACGCACAGATTTACCTGCAGCAACGAGGACTAAGTGTGGATAAGTGTGCTCAGAAACTCTGCGCTTTGAAAACCCTCTTAGTGGAAAGTAGAGACCGTTTCGTGCAAGAAGCAATTGACTTTGCTAAGACTCTCTGCGAAAAACTCGGAATCGAACTCAAAACGAGAAGAATTCGCAGGAAAAAACGCATGATTGCCATGAATCTTCTGAAGATGCAGCTTTGTCTCACGAACAGGAAATCCGTCGAGAGATTATCGCATCATTCGACAAGATCATTCAAGAAATAACGACTCTATTCCAGCAAATTCAAGAAATATCGGACAAGTTCGGATTTTTGATGCCAGCGAAACTTTTGGACAGCAAGTTCGGGGATCTTTCCCATGTATTAGAAGACATCGACAAGGACGAGTTTCAGATGGAGCGGAAGCGTCTTCAGCAGTTTGTTGTTGTTGCCTGTTCTGAATCAGAGGAAGATATAAGTGGTAAAGGACCACTGGAGCTCCTCCAGTTCATTCAAAAACTGAATCTCGGAATTTCGGTTCCAAATATAGTCATCTTGATTCGTATATATTTGACTTTGGCGATTAGTGTTGCAAGTTGTGAAAGAAGTTTATCGAAGTTGAAACTAATAAAAAATTACCTCAGATCTACTATGAGCTCCGCTAGACTATCAAACTTGGCTATATTGTCAATTGAACAAGAATTGGCTGTTAATATTGATTTTGACAAAGTTATTTCTGACTTCGCTGCTCATAAGGCCCGTAGAATCCGCTTGTAAAACTGCTCATCCTATTTTAACTTCAATATAAGGTACCTCATTGCATGTGAAATTTAATTTTAACTAAGCACCTATAGAATGGGGGCGGCAAAATAGGTCTCCCGCCCCAGGCGCCGAGATGGCACGCTACGCTACTGATTGTGGATAATACTTTCATCCCTCTATTCACATATCACATACGACATTAAAAACTGGTTTTTATTCACGTGAAACTTGTTTGTCGTTCTCGCAAATACAATTTCCCATGAAAACTTTGTTGACCGTATAAAATTGATTTTTTTTATTAATGTTAAAATTTATTATTTCTTTGGAAATTACTGTTTACTTATTTAATCAACAGAAATACAAAGTTGTCTAATGTGTAAATTCTCTTTCAAACATGTTTGTAATTATCATGTTTAGTCGAGTTAATGCCTGTATAGAGTGCATGCACATAGTTGAGTCTCTATTGATAGCTCACTGATTGCAAGCAGCGTGGAGCACGATTGTGTCGTGCTTACTAAAATATAATTTATAACCTGGAAATAAGGGGTTTTGCTTTTAACTGTATTAGGTTTGCAATCTTGTTAGGGGTGATGTTAAGGTTATCAGAAATAATAATGAACATTTAAAGTTATGAAATACATACCATAATGGCTTCTACAAGTAGTGTAAAACCCATTAAATGAAAGGCGTTACAATTTGAAGAAAAACTGAAAGTAATATCTGAAATTTATGAGAATCCTTTTGATACCAATAGTAACTATGGTAAAAAAAAAAATCTAAATGCAGCCGTCTACTTTGAGCGGAATCATGCTTTTTTTTTGGTAGAGTTGTTTTGTTGTGATAATTGTTTTTATTTGTGCTTATTTACCTAAATTCAGTTTAAATAATTCAGTTTGCTGTATAGTTTTTCCACCATACCGACAATAATGAGAGTAGGTAAGTGTATTTTTTTAGTTAATCATTATGTCAGTGGAGTGAAGTTTGTTTTTATGAAGCAACTGATTTTTAACTATTTCCCCCTTAGAAGTATTCCTTGTTAATAAGGTTTTTGCATCCAGCCCCTTGAAAAACATCTTAACAGGGTAGGAAAAATTGTTTATGAAATTGACTTAACCCAACTAATCTTTCACTTTAGTTACTTTTTGCCTCATTTTCTAGAAGTCACTACTTTACAATTTAGCCAAGAAATTTTGCGGACTGCAAAAAATTGTGAATCTATTTTGTGAAAAAATTAAATTTACAGCATTATTCGTGAAATCAGCTATTACTGACATTTTGAAACTGTAGTTATGTGTTTGTTTTGGTTAACAACTGCCATGTAAATGTTAGTGTAGCTAAGTGTTATTACTATCATGATTCCTGTGAATTCCTCTTGAATCCAGGAAATTTATTTACATTTATTTGTTTTTGAGTTGCGTTATTTTTATTATAATAAACACAGAAAATAATCTGCTACTTGAAATATGGTTCTAGATTGATTTTGGCTGTCAATTTGTTTACTGTTGCAACTATGGCACATAGTACAGTATCATTTTTTTTTTAACCCAAAATTCACATATGGGTTGCAGTAATTTTTTTTACACTAAAAATCTGCATAAAATATATTACCCACATGCAGGTAAATACTGTATACATGGTTATATACCTACTTTAATTTACTTCTGGCACAAGTAGTGTCAGAATGAAAACAAATACCTAAATAATTGTTTGTTTTCAAGTTTAAATGTCAAAAACACCTATTATGTGTTTTCAGTCCGCACAATTGTTCATTATCATTTTATTTGACAGTAATAAAATCACTTTGATTACATGCGTGTTTAAAGTGCTTATTATATTCATGTTTTTTTGTTAGTACAGTAAAACCTCTTACAACGAACTCCTTTATAACGAAATCCTCATTATAACGAATCAGTTGTTTGGTCCCACCAAAACGCCATATAACCCTATGTATTTTTACCTCAAAATAACGAAGTATTTTTTCATATTTCCACCAAAAACCCCCGCTACAGCGAAAGCATAATTAAAAATTTTCAAAAAATTTCCTTAGAATTTTCATATTTATACAATTTGCTTCGTTAATATTACGTTTCGGTAAACAAACACAAATATTCCCGCATCTTATATTGGCTGACTTTGACCATTGAACTATTGACGTACTGAAACGCACTTCGAAGCAAACACATTGCACCACCACTAGCGGGAAAAAAAATTCACTTCGATTAATCGATTTTCCGAACTTCGCCAAGAAAATTTGTCACAAATCCCACCTACAAAAGTACATCTGTTTCTGTGGAAATACGTTATCTATGGTTCGTTTGTTCGTTTGTTTTGACATGAATGCCGATATTTATTTTAGATTCTGTGGAGGTTTTACTTATCTAAAATTCGCGGTAGTCTACGAGTTGTTTTCTAATTGTGGTAAAATAAATTCTACTTAGTGTATTTTATTGTTTGGAGGTTAGCTTTGATGATATACTTTTGTTTACATACGAATTAGGTTATGGATGCACAAAACCATATGCGATGATTAGGACGCATTTTAACTTCTTTCGGTACTATAATTTTTTTTTGTTTACAATAATAGATTTAAAAAAAGAAGGCAATATATTTAGCATATTTAGTTGTTTGGAGGTTAGCTTTGATGAATTACTTTAGATTACATACAAATTAGGTTATGGATGGACAAAACCATATGCGATGATTACGATGAATGTTAGCATCTTTCGGTTTTATAATTATTTTTTGTTTACAATAATGGATTAAAAAAGAATGCAATATATTTTAGCACAAAAATAAAAATTCTGTAGCCTATGGTGTTGGTTAGGGAGGCAAAAATGTTTGTCTTAAGTTTAAAAAAATTATACAGGCTTGCATAGTTGTCATTTTGATGGAAAATAAAGTATTTCTCCATTTCATTTAATGGTCAAAGTTTTTGCTTGGATTTACTTTCTTACTCTACAAGCGGCCCTTAGCGTCGTGCATTCAATTCTTTTTAATTTATTTTTTGTATACATATCACTTTTAGTTTAGAATTCACCTCGTTATAAAGAAACCTCACTATAACAAACACACCCGAAATCAGTCCCTTCAAGTTTGTTATACTGAGGTTTTACTGTACTTATGAATATTTTTACATGGTTGAAATTTATTGTGAGTTTAGAGAGATGTAAATATTGATAATTTTTTTATTGTGTGCATAAATAAACTTAGGTTAATTGCAATGTTTGCTTCAAAAATAGATAACCTTATTTTTATTACCTTATATATGTAGTCCAAAACAGTAAACCCCGTAATATACTGGGACGCATCCTAACCATCGTGACAACACTTGTGTTTTGTTCAAAAAATCATAATACTACAACAACAGCGCCATCTTTTATTTCCTGAACAGTGGTCTTTACAGAACACAATTTTCTTTGGTTACTTTCTGAAAATTTATCCACACATTGAAAAACACACCATTTACAACTCTTTAAACTCAAAACAAATAAGGATGATGTAAAACATTTATAAGCACTAATAAAAAAAAACCTTAACTATTTTTGGCATTTAAACACACAAGTAGTCAAGTATTATTTATATCATAAACATGAAAGGAAACGTAGTCCAATTGCAGGATCTCAAAAAATAAAGGCCTGGATGTATTAAAACTCTTCATTTTTAGATTTTTAACCTTTGGGGGGGGGGGGGGGAGGGGGGGGGGGAGATCATACTCTAATTCCAAAATTGTGACTGGATTCTGTCTTTGCAGTGGCTGCTATCTTAAATTTAAGGGGAGAATATATATAGACACACACACTACTCTGCAATGTACGACTTTTGGCCTGATATGATAATGGTAAAGTTGTAGGAAATTGAACTCTCTACAACTTTGTTCATAACAGTTTTTACTCTAAACTTGATATATATTTTTTTAAATATACCTGAAAAAATCAGTTAAGTATAGTTATTGCTTTATCTTGTATATTGTTAACTAAACAAACACATTATTTCAATGTCACCAATATCTCGTATTGTAATACTGCATGAAAAATGTTTTGTCATAGAGTAAAGTTTAACTGTCACAATTTGGGGTGAGATAAAACCCAGTGATGGCATCTTAGTTACAGCTTTTTTTTTGGTTAATTTTTTCCTTTATTAAAGCAAAATGTATTTATTGCGATAATTGCATGTGTCTACTCATGGTGCAAGGTTGTGGAGGGGCGGTGTAGTCAACAGCTCGAGGCGGTAGTGTCTAGCTCTGGAATAATGCTACATGCATCACATATGCCACTGAACTGCAGTGTACGACATGACGATTGCGGCTACTGATAACTTTGGCATGGAAGGAGGTGGTCTTCCATGTTTTCTGGAGCTGCGTACATCTCCTCCCCTCAGTAACCCTTGTTGCTGCCTGGCCTTTTTCAAACTTCCTCTTCCCTAGCAGGACTCGCCTCCAGCAAGAGATACTGCGCTTGATCTACCACTGCCTTGTATAGCCTCCCTCCCCTATTTGTGCTGTGTCAAGTATCGTGAATTATTTTCTCAAGTGCTTCCGATATCGATACCGTCACTATAGGCTGCTATATTGATCTCTCTCCAATTCTATATATTTAATCATAATTGACCTTTTTTTTTAACTCAAAAACAGGAACAATAATTACAGGACAAATCCTTAAAAAAAGAAAGGGTTTTTCTTCTTTTTGTATTCTTTTTGGGTGTAGGCTTACATAAGACCAAAAAACTGCAGTGACTTGTAGTCAGGTGCTGCCACTCTTGGAGGCATCAGAAAGCACAAAGCCTCGGGAAACTGATGTTCGCTTGTTGAATGGGCGGCAGGCAGAGCAAGGAGCAAGTTGTGGCAGCAAGTGTAGAGATGATAAGGGGGAGGGGGTGCACAATTAGAGATTGCAGCAAGTGTGACACCGATTGGCTGTGCATGCTGAGAAAGCAAGGAAAGGAGGGAAACAGGCTCACCTCCCTCCCGCCCTTAAAAAAAAATATGAAGTATAGTTTCTTGTTTCTTCGTATTATAACAATGTGTGGACAGCGAAATACAGGACGGACATGTTTGTGAATGTCTACGCTATTGATATCCATGGGAAAGAAAAAAAGGCAAGATTTATTTACTTTTTAATGGAAAGGTTAAAACTCATGGTTTTGAAATCACTCACACATAGTACATTAAAGCAGGGCACATAGTTATAAGTATTAACATGATGTGCAGATTTTGAATGTAGGTATTGTCTTCTTCAGTTATATAGAGGTAACTTCTGCCAACTCTCAATATTTTACTTGTTCAAATTTTGTTTACTGAGAAGCACATGTTGCTACAAAATTCAGGTTTTTTTTTCTTTTCCCCTTTTCATTTTGCATTTTTAGACACATGCATAATTTGATAAGGTTCTTCAGGGTAGTCCAGTCTTTCCATCTCAAAAATTTACAAAAATTATGTTTTTGAGTTCTTGGTTTCCCCCAAAAAGTGAGTTTTGAGATGCCTACTGAATACTAAAGTACTTAATAGTGGAGGGGGAAGAATACCAGGGAAAAAGTGAAGTCAAAACATTAAAAACTAGAATATATTTAAATGAAAATAGTAATTAAAATTACTATAACATTGAACTCAGAAATACCATTTTCAGACTTTTATCTCTATTTTTATGTAAAAGCCACTTCTCTTCATGATTACAATGTTTTCATATGGCTCGTGAACTTTAAAATTGTATATTGTAAGATTAAAGTATACAAATTTTGCAAACTTATTCGCTAGTGGTTTGGTCTGTTACAAAGTTGAGTTATATTAATTATATAGTACTTTTCTAAGCCTAATTTACATTTGAACTGTAAAAAAGTATTCTTTGTTCTTCTTGGCGATGTGAAACTAAAAGTAATAGGAAATGTATTCTGGAAAAATTTACCACCACAATCAACTTTTCTGTAATCTGCATCAACATAGCGTTGGCACACTAGCATGTGTGCTGATATTCGGAATTGTGTGATCGTCCCTGGAAACTTTTATTTTCCATAATTTAAAACTTTCCGTTTTTTTTTAAATGTGTGGAAGTGCTATTTCAGGCATAAAACTCTGATAATGTGTATGTGACACTTTTGCATCAAAGGGCATATACCTCTAGTCTTCCATTGGTTTTAACCCAAAAGCTGAAAAACATATTGTCTGCAGTAAAGCTAACTTGCTATTAGTTATACGTCTACTGTTTTTATTTTGTGGATTGTCCACAGAATACACAGCTCAAAATGTCAAAATATTTGTGTTTGAATTCATTATTTTTAAATTGGAATATTTGTTTGGAGATGCAAATACATTCCATAACAGTAAAATTTGGGCGCCTAATAAATTTTGTGAAAATTCACAAATAAGGTCATACAAAAGCTACCTCATAACCCAGCAACATTCTTTAAATAGCCTGTGCATATTATGTATTCTTTAAACATAGCTTTTCCTCACATGGCTAACTACAAGCTTTTGATGTTGTTCCCGTATACCACAGAACACAGTGTGTGCTATTGAGTAATGTATTTTTTTGCTGTGTTTCAGGGAACATACATATACTTTGACTACGAGAAGTGGGGCCAACGGAAGAAGGAAGGCTTTACGTTCGAATACAAGTACTTAGAAGACCGTGACTTGAACTGAGTGTCGATCCAGCCAGAGTTAGGAACATCCCGTACGGAGAGCCATCAGTGATAGTTTTTACAGAGAATAACTTTTTATTTTCTCATCTCGGTGTGGGTCTCCGGAGGGGGGGAGAGCGAATTCTGGAAGACAGTTTTTTTTATACAGGTTATTGTACATTTAGTTTATTTTTTTTTTCTTCTTTTATTGTAATCGTAAGTTAACCGAGCGTCCGTCCGGGAGCTTTCGTGTTTTCCGGTGGTGCCGGGGAAGATCTCCGCAGGTGCAGCGACCGAAGACGGAAGAGATGGGAGCAGAGACAAAAGTGGCGGCTCGCCGAGTGCTGCGTCGCACACATTCTAGGACCGTTTTTGTCACGGCTCCACTTTGTGATTTAAGTTTCCTAAATATTCCTGTGGTGGTGCAACTCGAGTCATGGCTGGTACAAGTGACCCCCTCTTCCCCCGATCCTCACTCAGTACAAAACGAAGGGAGGAGACAAGGAAGAACGCGAGAAGTTGGATGGCGGTGCGCGATCCGCTTGATCCGCGACCCCCGGCCTCTGGCCGCCCGAGCACCGAGCATTCCAACGCCCTTTTGCTCACGTGCAAAGTACTTGTTTTAGTTTTCACTTTTGTAAAAAGTATGTGCAAAGAAAAAGATATAAAACAATTACCTGTATATATAAAAACCTATTTGTGTAGAAAGAATGAATTAAAAATAATTATTATTATGAAGCTGTTGAGTATTATTGCAGTTATTTTGCACGTTGCAGAAAGTTGTTCAATGCTCTGTGAGCCAGAGGTCGGTGAGGTTGGAGTCACGAAAGCCCAGAGTCAGTTTGCATATTCAATTAGTTTTTTAGTTAATTTTGTTTTTCTTTTTTATATTCAAAAGTCGCAGTTCAGAGTGTTACATCGGTAACTGTTCTGTTTTGAAAACTAAAATATAAAGAATGGTTAACGTGAGGAGTGTTGCACCTACCTGGGAGCCAACCTTCGCAGCACGCCTCGTCTAGCTTCTTCACAGAGTGTTTGTGCGACTGTCTGCCAACCTGCACGCTATCAGTTTATTCCTGCCCGTACCGCGACGACGCCCTCGGAGGCCGTCGGAGGCCGGGAGACTGGGCATCACTGCCACGGCTGTCCCGTCAGCCCCCACCAGTCTCCGCCACTGCAACGCCAGCTCTGCATTGTCCACGCCTATAAGCATACCGCAGTCTTGTCTTTTCATTTCACTTTGTATATGTGGCATTTGTTTTTAAATGCTGCTTGGCATTTTTTGCTGTTATTTGTATGTAGTTGTTATTGGACGTGCTAGTCGCATGTCCAAATTTTATGTTAAGTTTATGGTTTTTTATTGCTTGTAGAATGTTTTATTTTGTATCAGTTTTTGACTGTAGTGTGGCGTGTGTACTGATAGTTACAGCCCGTCTTAGGGCCCTCTTTCAGAATGACATTGTGATACTTGGTTACTTAGCAGTGATCTCCATACTTTTATATTCTCCTGCATTTTTATATAAAATGATAAATTATATATATTTTGTTTGTACGGTGTTCTTTGCGGTGTATTCCTGCCCAAATCTTGAGGCTATGTTTTAGCGTAATCCATGATTTCGGCAGAGATTCACAATGAAAGTAGGTAGTAGTGTATCTGGTTTTGTCGAATACTATCCTTACAAATTTTTAAACCGTCACAAGTGTGCAATATCGTAAGTCCATTTGGTAGTACGTTAGCAAAATTTGGAAATTTGCTGGCCAGTTTAATTCTGGTTTAGTATATACTGCCTTAACTCTAATATACAGATTTGTACATCTACATTTTGTTAGTTTGGAGGTTAATTTTGCTGATGCAGTCAATTAGTTTAACGTTCCCCCAAAGAATGCAACATTATTGTTGCATAATTACATAATCAGACCTATCGATTTACCTACTAGATTATCTTTGTTTTATTAAATCCTATAATATTTTTTTTTTCTTTCCATAGGCCTAATATCAATTTCAAATATATATAATTTTCTTACTACGATTAGTTACATTGATATTCTCTAAGTTTTGCCTTCTGCCATTTACTTTTTTTTATTTGCTAACTCTGAATTTAATAGCATGCCTGCATTTGTAAGTGCAGGCAGGCACTGCCCTAACTTAAACTGGGATATGCTCACCACTGTGATGGTTCAAAGACAGTACCTATTTGTTTTCTACCTGTTCCACAAGATGACCAAATTCTGATTGGGAATGTCGAATGTAGAAATAAACCGCAACCCTTTAAACCCTCTGTGGTTATGCCTGCGGCAATGTTCTGCGTTTCGTAGTCAGCGGTACTGCTCGTAATACTGTGACAGTTGGGTTTGGAGCTCGCTCTTCCTCGTCCAGTCACAGCCTTGCTCTACCTCGACTCTCTTCGCAACAAACAACTAGCATCTATGTCCTTCCATCTCTCTCGCAGCCACCCTCGCTCGCCCGAGTCCCTCAACCAGAACGCATGTGGCCATGTTCCCGTTCATTGCTACAGCAAATGTTTGGAAATGCTTTTCAAAGGATTATGGGTGGTATTCCAAGATGTTCGGGTAAGGTGGCAAATAAGCACTGCCTCTTTTGGGAACTGTTTTAATAAACTTGTGTCTTGCGCTAGGCTGGAAACTGGTTTCAGCGCATGCTAGCAGACATTTTGTAACCATTGTGTTACGGCAAAAATACTAGAGATAGCAGCACCGTCACATAAAAATATAACTTGTCTTTCTAATATTCTCTAGTACTTTAAAAGTTGCGATTATTTCTTATGACCATTAGTGTGTACAAAATATATTCCAGGATAGTTTCGCTTCATAAAGTTTCATTCGGCACACCGACATGTTTGGTACGTCCGCCGATGATCACAAAAGTGACTATACGCATAAAACCTTATTTTTGTGTCTTGGAATACCGGCCTTAGTCACCTTGGGAATGATTGCAGGTACACATTCTATTTTTTTTTTTTTTTTTTTTTTTTTTAAAGCATGCAGTACAAATAGTTAATACGGGAAGAAGTGCTTTTGTTTCCCATGAGTTCCATACATCAGTTCAATATATTTGAATGATGGGGTTTCACTGTCTGTCATTACACCTACCGACATCACCTACACATCTACCTGCTCGTTCATCCGCGGGCGATACCTGGTGGTTTGAATGGCAGAGTGCTCTGAATGAATGGCTTGTTTTGTCTCATCTCGCTTTAAAAATTAGATTTGGATTATTTTTTTTTGTACTCTTAGAGGCAAGAACAAGTAGGCCTTTGCTTTTCTACTGTGAATGAGTTATCAATTCAGTAACAAAATACTTTATGTGCAACATATGCAACTAGAAAGGGGAAGTTTTAATTTTATGGTATTTCTATCCATAATAACTGTACGAGTGTTTATAATATTTGATTATCAGAATTTCTCTTCTTTGCATTTTTTTTTACCTTTATTTTTTTAATACTGTTATCAGATCACTTCTGTAATTGGTTAGTGTAAGTTTTACAGATTAAGTTCAAATTTTTCGAAAGCCACTCTTTTGCCTCAACATGTAGTTATTATTTTTCACATCATTTTGTATTCTTGACCATGGGCTTGCAATAATGTGTCTTGAAAGTAGCTTCCGCAATAGTGAAGATCACTGTGCTGCTACAAAGTCAGCATGATTTTTTGTGTGCTTTGTAAACACAAATTTTATACTTTTTTTTTTTTTTTTTACTCATTTTGAATAGATCTATTTAAAGAACTGCTTCTAATGATTAATTTTTTAATGTTTCATAATTGGAATTTGTAATTGTAAAACAACTAATTTGTTAAAAATTCAGTAGTAATCATAAATGTGTAGGAGCAAGCATTTTTAAAACAGTTGCATTGGAAAGTTTGAACTTATAGGAAATATCCTGTTATTCTGCTGGTTAAAAATTTTTTTGGCAGCTGTTTTATCCTCTTATGTTAATTTTAAGGTATTTGTGTCACATTTTTCATAAATTGCATGAAACTAGTTTTTTTTTTTGTTTTGTTTTGTTTTGTTTTGTTTTAATGCCAGGCAGAAATCATTTAATGCCAGTTTAAGTTAATTTAAAATAGGACATAATTTTTCATTGTTGAGAATGATACACAATTTGGACCAATCCTTAAAAATAATTCTAGGAGAAGCAAAATTTGTCCTCTCTGGAAGTGGGTGTGTTCTGCTTCATTTGTACAATTAAAGTTTCGGTTTCAAAAAGTAGACTTTAACTACCCCTACAGACATTGCAGCATTGATCGTACCCACTAAGATGACGACTTGTTAGTGGCTGCTTGGCAGACTGTAGACACTTCACACACAGACAATACAAGCTGCGTTGCTTAAGGTGGATGTGAGATTGCTCGAGTTAGTCAGTTTTAAACATTGGCAGGTGGACAGGGACAGACAAATGTACAGTTTACTGCTTAAACCGTCTTGATGCAATTTGACAGTTCACAAAAGTATTATATTAACTTTACTAAATTATGGACCACAATGAGTTTGCAATTAAATCATGAACACAAACAGAAAAAAAATTCTGCATAGAGGGTTTATTTGTATTATTTTTAAGTGTGGTATGAATATAAATTATGTGTCTTAACAATTTGTCTTGGAATCGCCGCAAAATTCACATGCTTTTTTTTTTAAAATAGTGTGTTGTTTAATTTGTTGGCAGCATTGTTGCTCAGAATTATTTATACAGACATTCTGGAGGTCTCTTGGTTGCGTGGTGGATGGATGTAACAGTATGGCAACTTCTGTGCTTATTTATACTTGCAGCATTTAAATGTTTTCTCCCAAATCCATTTCTCTCTATTCCAGCCTTCGGTTGCACACGCTCATGTCGCGACGGCGGTTCTCTGGTGATGCGGGAGGAATGAACTCGACAATTGCAGCTTAGCCCAACCACATGTCCCGTTGCTAGGCGTGACAGCCCAGCCGCATGTTCCGTTGCTAGACGTGACTTAGCCCAGCCGCATGTTCCGTTGCTAGACGTGACTTAGCCCAGCCGCATGTTCCGTTGCTAGACGCGACTTAGCCCAGCCGCATGTTCCGTTTCTAGGCGCGACTTAGCCCAGCCGCATGTTCCGTTTCTAGGCGCGACTTAGCCCAGCCGCATGTTCTGTTGCTAGGCGCGACAGCCCAGCTGCATGTTCCGTTGCTAGGCGTGACTCGCTTGTCGCACTTGTGCTAGCTACTCCTCAGACTGCTTCTAATGTTGCATGCATCTGTTGGTCACTGTGAGCAGCAAATGATCCTATTTTTAAGAGAAATCGGCACACAAATTAATGATTTGTACAGCTAGGTTTACAAGATTATGTGTTTGTTTTGCTTACAAACAGATGGTTTGTATCATTTTGATACCTGTTTTTAATGTTTACTGTTAAATGTTTTTCACACATAGTAAATACGTACTATAGCCTACTATTTCTAAAAATCTTTCAAAATCAACTACGTATGTATAAATTTATTATCTTTTTTTGTAGTTCATTTAATTGTCAAAATGGCATTGTTCTGGTACAAACCAACCAATTCAAAACCAACTTGATTTCAAATTGGATGTTCCTGATTACATCATCAGTGAGTGTACCTGCAGCTGTCACGAATTTATAAATGCTTTATGAAGATTGTTCCCCATGATGTTCTTACTGCAGGTATCATTCCACTCTATTTTATTTATTGTTGTACAGCTTTTATTTATTTTGGTTTTATAAGACTGTATAGATTTGGCTAAATTCTAGAAGCAGTTTCATTGTTATATTTTCATAAGTGTTTCATCAAATTGTCAAACCTATTTCCAAACCTTGGATGGACTATTATCAAATTTCATTTATATTTTTTGCATCCAAATATTGTTAACGTGTGATCATAAAAGTTTTTTAATGTTTATGTTTGTGACTCATTTGATTAATTTTTTCACTTAAATATCAATTAAAATTCTTTTTACATTTAGTCACCTTCTGTACAGCTCTTACAGCTAAAGAGGTTGCTTAAATAATACCACCTGTAATTTCCCAAAGATAATGCAATTTTCTCTTTCGTACACCCAACCAGATGTATACAAAGCCTTTCGTACAGTGCATTGTGGTGCAAAGTGCATGGGAATAAGCAACACATGAACGTAGGAAAGATAAGTTTCCCCATTTTTATGTAGTATTTCGAGTATTATAATTGTTCTGAGCGATGCTTATAGCCATCAATTCATTGGGTTTATTTCTTGTAGTCATGTGTCTCAAAAAGTGTAGCAAATCTAAAAAAAAAAAAAGTGATCTGTTCTTCAGCTACGGATCCTCATTACGGACAGTATTTAGGTGCATTTAACTGATTAGGATATGCTAAAGTATTGCCTTCTAAATTGATTCTCTTGTTTCAGTCATGCGTTTATGTCTAACCATCACACACTTGTTTGTGACCTGTCTTATGATTCTGAAAGACCTGACAGCTAGGCCTGCATAGTACTTTTCAGCTCATCTAACAGTTACATGCTTTATTGGCAAACTAGTCGATTTTAAGTTGGGACAATTTTTTTTATATATATTATGGCATTTTATTTTTTAAATTAGCTGTAAGTCTGATTACATTATTAGTTTATTACCCCTGACGAAAATTAATGTATTACGTAGCTGAAAATTGGAGTTTATATTATCATAATTTCTCTAAAATAAAATTATGTAACTTTATTTCGGTGTCCTAATTCTTCAAATAGTATAATTGTTGATACCTAAATAAAGTAAAATGTATTTGAGATGGATTAAGTAACCAACAGCATTGCCATATAGCATGGAGAATTTTGCTTCTGTAATGCATTTAGTTATCACTCAGGATACGTGCCTGAAAAAAAAATTAAAATTCTGATGAGCATTATTTTAATTTCATTAAAACATCACTTAAAATGTTTATTTTAATACTTACGTGAAACAGTGTTCTACTTATAATGTGCTGAAAATGCCAAACACTCAGAAGTGTCTGTATGCCAAAAAAAAATTCTCAATAACACTGATAAGACAATACATGTAATACATATTTTATATAAACATCATAGTTGGAAGCTTGCAACTATGGCAACAGATTAGCAAAACAATTTTTTCTTGTTGGTTTTTTAGGTTATCTTCAGAGTTTGTGATAGAATATTTAAAGTAAAACATGTATTTTGAAATGTGTCGTTCTATAATTTATCTTTTTCCATTTCATCAGAAATGCAATTGGCTTCACCTTTTAAATGATAAAATTTGCTTCTCTTTTTTTTTTTTTTGTTTTTTTTTTTTTTGTTACATATAGTCTAAATTTAAGTTACCAGTGTTTTATATGATATTTTTTTATATGCATCTGACATGTAGTTCAAATTTTGATGATGAAAAAAGTTGTAGCAACATTTAACTTCGTAGTTAATGGTTTTCCTTTCCACAAAGTAATTTTAAATTTCAGTTACAGATGTTGCAATTCCAAATCTTTATGAATTGTCACATAAAGCCTGTGAATTACTATGATTCTATGATACCATTTCTTGTGAGAGCGTGCAATACTTAAAGATCATGTGTTCTTGCAAACGTACTGCGAGAGAAGTGTGGGTAGGTAGCAGATCACTTTGTGATTTTAAATTTTATACTTCAAAGTTAATTGAAATTTAATTATTTTATTTTATAAAAAAAATGTTGCATTCAAATAAAAAAAAACTGTCAAATGATACTATTGTAAAAACTTTGTATTGATTAATTACAATTGTTGCCCAAGGATTAAAAGAATTTTATATTTAATACTATGTGAACTGAAAATGTGTGAACTTTGGCGGGGTCGTGGGATATTGCCGCCACTCCTGTGACTTGTAACTTCTGACACATACCAACTGTGTACAAATGAAACATCTATAAGATTACCAAAACTGAACTTTTTAACTGACTTGGTCTCATTTCTTAAGTTGTACCTTCTACCTTTTAATAATGTTAAACTCTTAATTTGTTTTTTATTTTAAACTGGTACCCTTGCTTATGAAAAGTGTGATTTTTTATGACATACAATGTATCGTATTATTTTCCTGCTGAAGTATTCAAAAAAACACATGACTGCACAGCATGTGCTTAAGTGAAATTTCACAAGCTAGAGGTATGATAATATATAACAACTAGCACGCACATATGCCATCGAACACACACTCCTGAGCTTCCACACTATTGTCACACTCTCGTCACCTCCACTTAACACTATCTGCTGTGAATAAATTTCATTTTAAGAAATCTTGGTCTGATTTGGACCTGAATACAAGTTTGATGATTTTATAGAGTACCTAGGTAGTCTTACCTGAAGAATAAAATGGGTACAGGTACTTATGTATGCGCGTTAGAAGTTATACTTTTTGGCGTAGTGAAAAACTAACTTTAATTTTGCATGCAAATAAAATAAAAGGACTGGAGTGATATAAATACAGCTGGTAAAGTATAAATTCAATCAAATTAAAATTAATAATATTTAAATAAATACTCAATATTCAGTAGGTATTAATATAAACACGAGTATAAAATTATATATTTTAATAAAGTAATCCAGATAAATATTTATTCAATAAAATAATTTATAACGCAAATAAGGTATACTTACGGGAACATAGCTTTCAAACATTGCTATGATAATGGCCAAGATACTACTAACCCTTCCACAGAAACACACTGCCAGCGACAATGAAAGCTTACAAACAACCTTACATCGTACTGTAACATAACCTCACTTATATTCATGATAAATGTTTTTAATCACATGGACCCGGTATTAAATATCATCACTAAGGTAAATGATTTAAAAGCACATATGTAATTTTTATTTGTATGTAGCTTTTTTTATCCTTTGGAAATTTCGCTGCATGGTGCATGCGCATCGTTAAAATTCACTCATTTTTTTATGATATGCCTAAAGAAGTATAACTTATAAAAATGTGAAAAGGGCACAACTACATAGCACATATTACCGTAGTTTTAAACTTTAGCTGTGCGTTACCAGCTGTAAAGAAGTATTACTTAAAAATATTCAGAAATTCGCTCAAATTATAAAAGCTAAACAAAGTACACAATGGAGATGAAAACCATTATAGTTTAACATTTTTTCACTCTCTTCATTTTGCCCATCTCCTCAATCCTTTTTAAACCAAGTGCCACCAAGCAACATTCTTTGCCTCAGTTACTCTGTAATATCACTCATCGTACTTTACAGGTTGTAAAGAAGTTTCACTTCAAAAATTCAAGTGCTTGGCAGTTGGCAGTATATGTATGTTGCAAGTTGGGATTACCACCTCGTCCATGAATTGAGTAACAGTTTTCAGCCTGTGGGGAGAGATATGGTAAACTGCCCCTTCCGTTTCCTGTCTTGCACATAGGTAGTGTAATGTTCACTTTAGTGGGACAAATTTTTTCAGAAGGGAAAGAAAAAATGGTACTTGTTTGTGTAAAGCCTTTCATACAGCAAGTTGAGTTTATTTGTCCTGTGCATAGGAGCATGCCAGATGTGATTCGAGTTAGCTTTCCTAATCCAAATCTTGAAATTAATTGCCAAGTTGTTCCTCTCTTAGCTTGGTCTTGTGTTTTCTTCTTCCAATCTGTGTCATTCTGTTAAGGATAGGATGATGATAGGAAAAATAGGAAACGAATGGGAGTGTTTCAAATTTAATGTGCCTCGAAAAGGTCAAATCTATGGTTGTTCCAATCGAGTGGAAGAGAGATAGATGCGGCGCAAGCGTACAATGAGCGTAATAGGGCACAGCATAACGGGACAATGTGCGTTATGGGACACTTTTTTGCACGTGCAGCCGGCGTTCATCGATTTATTAGACGTCACGTCAAAAATCTGCGACCCATGTGCGGGTATATACGGTAGTATCAACTGTAAGCGTTGTAGAGTTTAGGTTCAAGGCAACAAAGAGTAACACAAACAGTTTAAGATAAGCGCATGCGCGAGTACTGCTTTTTCTCACTTGCAGTACCACCTATGCAAAATGGCTACTCCTGAGCGTAAAGCGTTTTGTGTTATGCAATTTATTAAGAGTGAATCTGTGATTACAGCCCCTCCTCATTGGAATCTCGTTGTACGGGAGTGGTTAAATGTGGAAGTCCCTGACCGTTTGATTGGTCGTAATGGTCGAGGCGACAGAGCTCTTTTTTGCTGGCCTACTGGACATAACGTCATGCAAATTTTTTTTCCTTTGGGACTTTATAAAAGATTGAGTCTACATTCAGCCACTACTTAGTAATTTTCCAGAGTTGAAGAGGCTATTGCTTCCATTACCGCGGACTTGTTAACCAAAGTGTGTTAAGAATTGGACTTTAGGTTGGATGAGTGCCGTACAGTTAAAGGTACACAAACTGAATTGTTGTAAATAGTCTAAACTAAACTGTTATAATATACCATTGAAATGGGACAATCTTTTTATGGATATCTTGTATTTATATACAGATAAGCAGACAGCTTCCTCAGCCTTAATGCGTTTAAGAGCTCATGATCTTAGTATGAGTTCAGGAAATAGAAATGTTTCTCTCTCTGGCAACCACAAGCAATAACATGCTACCTACTGACATTGCACTGCTAGCCTGTCATTATGACACAATGAGCAACAGTTGCATGGGATTCATCCCGGGACTGAGAAAGGTGCTGACACTGGATCACCGAAGTGTTACTTGAATGATAAAAGAAGCTTGAACTATCTAACCGCCATTTGCATAAGTTTTGGTATATTCAATTCTAACTTGAATTACTTGTTTTCAACATCAAAAAAAAAATTAACAATATCCTCTATACACAATTTCCCTTACAAACATCCCAGCCACCATAAATCTTCAAAGTCTTATTTTAGTAGAAACAAAACGAAACCTCTATGAGCTTAGTTGTGGAGCTGCCTGGTTGTACCACACAGTGGTGTGAAGACTCACTTGCACATTGCACTGACAGGAAGGTATCTAACCATTTTCCTTTTTTAAAAAAACATGCAAAATATAGGCATTATTTCAAGAATTAAGTTAATTAAAACACGTTGCTTTTAGGTCAAACTTATTAACTATACTATAGCGCAAGAACAGCACTTCCAGCATTTTCATAAGACATCATCTCACCAACTCTAGACCTCAAAATCAATCAAGAGATACATAAAATTTATTTCCAGGGCTTTCTATTTATATTTAATTTTAATTACAAATATTTTTGTATTTATATTAAATTTCAAACTAATAAAAAACTCTCTACAGTAAATATTGTTTGTTGTAATTGTTGCATTCTGTATAAATATTTCACCTTATTTTAACTTTTTATTCATTAACTGCAATTAGCTTTTTATACCAAATTCCAACTCTGGAACTTAAACTTCAATTAATATCAAATATTAAAATGATTTCAGTGTTGATTACTTCAAACATAAAGGCATAATAAATAGAAGTATAAAGTTGGCCAACTCGTGCATTGTATAATTCATCATTTATAGACAGGTAGGTTCTCAAAATCATTTCCATAAAACGTACTGCATTCTTTGCATCTCACACATTTAATAAACCCAGCCTCAGGTATCTGTCATGTAACAAAAAAAATAATGTTCAACAAAAATAATTTTATTCTTGTCACAATAAACATTTTGTACAAACATTTTTGGTATAGCTGTAGTGCAATCAACTTTTTGTTGAAATATGTCAGTCAGGCACATGGCCCCTGTGTTTTAGAGTTTAAAATAAAACATAGTTTAGCAAATCTTGTACTGTTTGCCTTGTAATGTTCTGATAGGCATAATCTATACATACATAGCTTTTTATTGATAAAAAAATTGAAATAAGTGATTTACATAATAATACATAAGGCCCCTGTCTCAAACATCCGAGAATTCACATAGCATCGTCATTTCAGGCACACTAACAGGAACTAAAGTCTGCGCACATTTTTAATTCGTGAAAACACTCCTGCTTGCACTTGGGTTACTAGCTTCCGCTGGAACAACCCACGTGATATATATAAAACTAACTAGCTAACTGTAATGGTGGTTGGTGTGGACTCTTGGAATGAGTCACAATTCCTCTTATTGGCCAGTGTCAAGAGCAACAGAGAGATGCTGCTTTGCGTTACAAGGAGAGATTTGAGCCCTTTCCCGTTCCCTTCCAAGCAGCAGAACGTACAAATCATTTCTTCAGGCAATTGCTTAGATGAAAAGGAATAACATTCAATCCAAATCAAAATTTCAACTTACCGTCTTTTATCGCATAATGGTCGCACGCGCGAAATCGTCGCAGCCATATTTTAGGGCGTCAAAATTTGGATAAAACAAAACCTCTCGCGTAAACGTTGCATAATGTTTTTGGTCCCGCTATTAGATTCCAAGTGCTTTGTGTGGGTATTTTTTCCGTATAAAGCAATGTATTTTAAAATAGAAATCTAATATACATTCGGACATTACCACTTACTTATTTAATTAACGGAAATACGAAGTTGTCTGACGTGTAAATTTTCTTTTAAAGACTTTTTAAACATTACAGTGGAATACCGGTACAACGTACCTCACTTTAACGTATTTTTCACTTTAACGTATTTTTTTCAAATCCCCGCCAAAAAGTGTATGTTTACAATGCAAAATTGTTTCAGTTTAAAGTATCTTAATGTTCACTATAACGTATAATTTTCACTGGCAGCTTGGCACTGCTGCCACAAAACTTACATAAAATAGTAAACAAACGTCGAGCTAAATAGCGAATGTGATCGAAAGAATAAACAGAAACCACTTACACCACCGCACCGTAAAATATAACCTCTAAATATAATCAAAACAAACGTTTGTGCGCCTGTACCATAGATGAATATACATACGTACGCAACACGTAATGTATACAACACATCGGCATTCGATACATCGAAACACAAAGCGCGAGGTAAAAGTGTATTTAATTCAGTGGAAAGTGTCCCGCTAATGTACGTATGGTTAAATCCGTGCCGTGATTACTGTTGAGTGTTGTTTGGAATTCATTTTCATGTTACTGTTTTTAGACGCCACGTGTTAGTGCTACAATGAGTGAATCTGGAAATAAAAGAAAAAGAAAACAATTCACGCTTAAAGAAAAAGTGGAAATGCTTAAAGAACTGGATAAAGGTAAAAAGCAGGTTGAAGTTGCGAAGTCATACGGCGTTGCGGCGACGACTGTAAGTACAATTGTGAAAGACCGTGCAAAAATTGAAAAAATGTACGACGAATCTTTGTTTGATTGTGACCGCAAAAGGCTTCGTTCCGGAGATCACCAAGGTCTAGAAGAAGCTTTGAACAAATGGTTGAAAGAAACTCGTTCAAAAAATGTTCCAGTAAATGGTCCCATGCTACAAGCAAAAGCAAAGCAATTTGCTTTGCTTATGGACATAACGGACTTCCAAGCCAGTTCAGGGTGGTTGCATCGCTTCCGGGAACGACATGGCATATCATGGAAAGTTGTGTGTGGGGAGGATAAGGATGCAGACACAGAGGCGGCAAACCAGTGGAAGGAAGAAAAGCTGGAAATAATTTTTAAGTCTTACTCAATGGATGATATTTTCAACGCTGATGAAACTGCTTTTTTTTACAAGCTTTTGCCAAACAGAACAATGGCGTATAAAGGTGAGAAGTGCACTGGAGGAAAAAAAGCAAAGGAAAGGTTGTCTGTCTTGTTCTGTTGCAATGCCACTGGCACAAAAAAACTGCGGCCCCTAATCATTGGCAAACACAAGAATCCCAGGTGCTTCAAGGGAGTTTCTTGTCTTCCTGCAGATTATGCAAATAACACTCGTGCATGGATGACAAGAGAACTTTTCTCCAATTGGTTGGTTAAAACCGATAAAGAGATGCAAAAAGAAGGAAGAAAAATTCTTTTGTTGATTGACAACTGCGCAGCACACAGTGTTGATGTTAGATTGGAAAACATCAAAATTATGTTTTTGCCTCCAAACTGCACTTCTCAGTTGCAGCCACTTGACCAAGGCATTATTCAAAATGCCAAGGTCAATTTTCGAAAACGCCTGGTCGAAAGGCTGCTCATCAATTTGAGATTGAAATTGCCCACCAACATCAATGTTCGTCAGGCTATTGAGATGATCACCGGTGGCTGGTGGAATGTCCAGAAAGAGACAATTGCTAACTGCTGGAGGAAGTCTGGCATTGTAAACTGTAATGCTGATGAGATCACTGCAACATCATCAGACCAGGATGCAAGCCAGACTGCAGCTGCAGCACAAACATGTGAAACCAATGATATTGACCCCCAAGTATGGCAGGAAGTATCAGCCTCCATGCAGTTTGATGCTGTATCATTCACAGACTATGCCTCTGCTGATAACGAAATAGAAACAACACCAGGGTTGACCGACAGTGATATCATCAGTGAAGTCATTCAATCACAGTCATCAAAAGCTGAATCAGATGATGATTCTGACTGTGAAGAGCTACCTGTGACTGCAACGGAAGCTGTTCTGAGTGTAGAAAAACTAAACAAATTTATCTCTAAACATGAAAAGGTCCCAGAAGAGATCAGGAAATCTTTGCACAACATAGAACATTTTGTTCAACAGAGCATCATTAAAAATCAAAAACAAACTGAAATAACAAAATTTTTTAAAAAATAAATGAACTTTTGTTTTGCAGAAACTGATGTAATGTATTCGCCAATGTTAATGCCATGTGTTGTTATAACTATTTTTGATTAATTTTATGATTTTTTTTCTTTGAAGTGATAATATGTATGTATTTATCAGTACTTAGTCATAAATGTTAATGCCATGTGTTATAATTATGTTTTTTTTTCTTTAAAAGTGATAATATGTATGTATTTTTCTGTACTAAGTCATCAATATTAATGCAGTGTGTTATAATAATGCTATTTTTGATTCATTTTGTAATTTTTTATTTAAAGTGATTATATGTATGTATTTTTCAGTACTAAGTACTTTCAGTACTAAGTATAAAAACTGGAGGTCCCTGTAAGTACTTAGTACTGAGATTCTACTGTATAACCTTCATCCGTTCGTCAGCGTCGCCGCGATGGTATACCGTACAAAACTGTAGCCAGCGCTCGTTGCAATCATTAATGTTTGGTTATGTTGCTTTCCATATAGAGCGCGCGCACGTAGCCGAATATTGATATCTCGCCGAGTTCATGCAACGCGCGCTCTCTATCAGGTGCCGAGTTAGCTAAATTTGATAGCCCGTATGCTTTTGTGTTGTGTACTACGATAGTTACGCATTCATTCGGCTTGCATTTGGATCACAGATGTTTTTCTTTTTAAAGTTGAATAAAGGTTTTTGTTGTAGGACTTATTAATTAAAATTGTTTGGCGTGCCCTTTAATACTTCCCTTTTTAAATAAACGAACTTTCCATGAATGGGTTTTGTTTTTATGAATATCTTTATCTAACAAAAAATTTTTTTTCTGCATAATCGTCACACTCCTACTTTTCAAACTTGATTTTAGAATAATATGTGCGACGATTATGCGAGAAAACACTGTATTATTCCAAAAATACATCATGGGGTCCCTCTGCAGGTCTGTTGAGAGAAACTAAATTACTGGGGGAAAACAATTGTGTTATGTTCCCCCCCCCCCCCCCCCCCAAAATTACGTAACGTTCAAATTTTCAAACCCCATTTAAAAAAAAACATAATTTTGTAAACATTACCGGCCATAACCATAAACATGATTTGTGTGTTTCACATTAACTTGTAAGGTTTCGAATTAATTTGATTAGCAATGAACATAATTTTTGTCCTACTATGAGGGAAAACTTGTGCACCAAAAAAAAATCAAAGAACTTCCACCAGAAACCGGAACTTCCAAGCACCGAGGCAATGAATTATTCCGAACAATTGCCTACTAACACGTCAGAACTGCACAAACCCAGGTTTACACTATCTTTGTCATTATTTCTCGAGAAGCAGGTACGGACTATCTATTCCCTGCATTCATACTTGCGTACTTGCAGTGTGGTCTTCATAATTTATTGTTTATTGTGTGTAGCATTGGATTGTTTCGTGGTAGTTTAATAATTTCAATTCTCTAAACTGACATTAACAGAACCGTAATATTGCCTAGTAATTCACTAGGAAAAAAGGATTTTCATTTTATACAAAAAATCAATGATGAACTGCAAAATTCACATACTATTTAGCAACAGTTTGAACCAGGAAAAGGCTATTCTTTTTAAACTTCACTTTATCACAGCATTTAAACTGCCATCAAAAAGGCAATGACAAATGACAACCTCTATTCTAATGAATGTTGGTCAGGGATGTATCCTGATATCTCCCCTTTCTTACGCCTTGTTGGGACCATAAAAACTTGTGTACATTGTGATCAACCTGAAAATACTAAATAACAAGAATTTAAAAATCTTTCTTTCAAACAATCAATCATGGGGAACATCCAGAGATCACAGCCAATGAACAGAAGACTGATTTGACTGCAGTTTGCAAGTCAGTGCCAGAAAAAAATTGTGAATTTTGCACATCTTTACCAATTAAGAACAGATAACTGAACATGGCCATCAAAATAGAATGAATATATACAATTGCCAGAATAAACAACTATGCTTGAAGAAATGTGGGTGTCATTCCCACACAGCATCAGGACAACCGGACATCAAGACTGCTCCAGTTCCAGAGAATCTGGAGTAATACTGGAAGCTGGGGTGCATGCGTGCTCCAGGACTTGGTCCTTGCCGCTCCTGAAACAAACACAGCACCGATCAGCAGTCAAGGAGTTAGAGAGTCCCAGAGAACCTTTAACGTGACTGTACTATAGTCTTGTAGTACTTTTCATGGCATGGAGACTGTGCTGCCTTGACTTCAGCCATACTTCAGCAATTGTGTCTCACCATGAAAACATACAGTTGGTTCGAGTCCCTCCCTAGTAAAACACAATGAGTCAGGTTGGATTGGGATCCCAGCATCACAATGCAACAATGCAATATCGTCCTGTACGACATCAAAAGAAGTTTCCTTCAGGTCAAACTAGCTGTAGCAGTTGAAAGTTTAATACGAGCACCACGTATTTTCTCTCGCCGATAGAGTATGAATTATTGCTGCCGACGGTGATGCATACAGCTTTGATGTAGAGATAGTTTATGTTACCATAAGTAATCTTGCTGCATTTACCTAGTTTTTTTCAGTACAGTAGAGCACCCCTCAACCGTAATTCCCACAAACGGAACTCCCGATATCCGGAACTAATTTTCACAAAAAAAAAAAAAAAAAAAACATCTCCGAAACATTTCCGCACTGGAACGAGGCGTTTTTTCTTTTGCCTGACTGTACATGTCTTGTATGCACGCGTGCGCGCACGTCTGTCAGAGAGCTAATTATAGCCAGTCTTTCCCACGCATTGCGTAAATACACCGCTGGTTTTCGCGTCGGACGTGAATTACTATAAAGATGTTTATGCTGTAAGTAGTTTTATTGTTTCACTATGTCAAGTAAACGGAAAATTCCGGCCGGTCCGAGAGTACACACGCTGACACACGTGATAGCCAGTAACATTTACTTCCAACGTGTGATGCTTTCAGTTTGTAGACAATAATTTAGTGTACAAATATGTATTATGTACATATTTATACGTTAATATATGGTTAAACAGTCTACATTTACCTGTATTTCTCTATCTCTGTGTTTTTAAACGAGATGCTTGAAGTGTTATTCTTGTGTATGTGAAATGTAAACTGTGCGTGGCAGTGACTATACACTCTCCAGGAAGTGTGAATCACTAGCACGTCAACACAGAAGTAACACAACACTGCAGCTGTAGTCCTACTACCTCCCCCGAACCCTCATCATCCTCTTCGCTCACGCACACCACACGCACCCACCCACAGAGATAAGAAATACTTGCCTGCCAGCTTGCTAGAACGAACAATGAAGGTCATTCAACCGGCCCGGAGGCCGGCCCTACCGCAACTCCCCTTACCCGGAATTTTCCCACAACCGGAATAGACCTCCCCCCAATGATTCCGGTTGAGGGGTGCTCTACTGTAGTAAATTAGTTATCTGCGACAATAGACACAAATGAAATGTCGTGGGTGATAAACATATGTACGTATGTATATACAGTGGTGCAACAACAGGGGGGGGGGGGGGGACAAGGGTATTTTGCCCCCCCTCTGAAACCTTGAAGTGGGGGCAAACGGGGGCAAAGAAAGTGCTGTGTAATCAATTTGTAGATAATAAAACTGCTTAAATAGCACCATTTTCCATCTTCAAATACAAATTTTCCTGGACCCCCCGCTTCAATAGGGGGGGATCGATGATTCTTTATAAAAAGGTATATTCCCCCCCCCCCCTTTTTGGAAATTTAGTTGTTGCGCCCCTGTGTATGTAGACTGAACATGTAAGCTACAGTGTGAAGACTTCTGGCAACTACCTCATGCCTGTCTCGACTGACCTGACGTCCTGGGCACAAGGGCGAGGCGGAGGCCGGCCGAGGCACCTGGGCGCCTGTGCTGCCTCGCCAGCGTCCCCGCCAGGCAGCAGCAGGGAGCGGTGGGGCCGCGGCACGTCGTAGTCGGGGTCGGAGTGGCGGCGACGCCTGATTGGCCCGACGGCCGCC
Source organism: Bacillus rossius redtenbacheri (assembly GCF_032445375.1). Classification (NCBI taxonomy): domain Eukaryota; kingdom Metazoa; phylum Arthropoda; class Insecta; order Phasmatodea; family Bacillidae; genus Bacillus; species Bacillus rossius. Next base: position 6,815,614 of record NC_086332.1, read on the forward strand.
CACTGCAACCACCACCACATGGAGCGTCACCTGCAGCTCTCGACTCCGACCGGGGGTTTGGGGGAGGAGAAGCCGTCCCAGCACTCGCCTAGAGTGGTCTCGAGAAACCACGTAACACAGAGATGAGGATGGCCGTATCGAAATTTAAACCTGGAAGCTGTTGAACATGATTCCAGTGTCTTGCCTTGCTCCACAAGTGTCCCTTCAGACACTCCATTCTTATCACGACAGTGTGTGGTCTCCAACATCAGGGGCTGGTGCTGGTTAGGGCGCAGGCTTGGCGACAAATAATGGTTCTTAAAGTAACTTTAACAAACTAGCGGAAGTTCCCAGCATTACCCGGACTAAACACATCATAATAACGAACATCACTACTGAGTTCCAAGTTTGTAGGACAAGACTACGTGTACGTATCAGCCAAAACCGGGACACAGCTTCATTTTGTAGGAATGCAGGGCGTAAACCCTAGGCAAGACGTGACTAATGCACCAAATGATAGCACTTTAATGTTTATACATGATACTACTTCCGCATTGGACTTTGCATATGTAGTCAACTATGAGTTACGTCACTTATTTTATAATTTCATTGTGAGGTTTTGTAGGCAGGATCACCAACTGCTTCGTGGCTTCTGAATGTAGGCCACCTGCGTGATATGACTGTGCTCACTGCTAGGGTTGTGCGATTCCATGATTTTCAGTTCGATTCGATTCCGATTCGATTCTCACCACAAGAGTTGAAATTCGATTCCGATTTCGATTCTTTGGGTAACTTTATCTACATAGTCATTAGTCTGGTAGGAATAACTAAAAAAATTGCATTTATTTTGAACCATATGTATTTAACTTAAATGAATAAGAAAGACAATTCTGGCATAGTACCTATGTAACTAATAAGTTCTTTTAACACTGTTGGGGACCTGAGACCTGCCTTATGTTATAACAGGTACATAACTGGATGATAATATTTACACTATACAACACAATGCAGCATTAAACAATAGCTAACTAATAAACACTTTTCATTTGATAACTGGGTCCCGATTAGAAATGCTTTGAACACTACATTATTTCACGATTAGGCCTACAGGTTCTGATGTAAGAAGGTTAACTGTTCTACACTTTCAGAGGACAGATTCTCTCTCCTTGCTGTTACGATATTTCCTGCCGAGGAAAACAGGCGTTCACTTGGAACAGATGTTGCAGGAATACACAATAGTGTTCTCGCAGCATCAGAAACATATCTGTGGCGAACTTGGTTTTCTTGCCACCACTGATATGGATTCGTAGTACGTTTCTGAATGGGTTCATTTAAGTACAAAAGGATGTCTTTTTCCACCATATCTATCCGAGTATTTGAACATGATGCATCCAACTTTGCAGACTGTTCTTCAAAGCAACTCCAAACACGTAAATTAGACCCTGAGGTTGCAGCTTGGCTTTCAACTCTTTGTGCTTTAGAATGGCTGCTATCAGCACAGTCTTTGGAAATTAATGTTTTTAAAATACTTACACCTTTCTTTTTCTCATGATCCTTCAAAAGTACTGATTTAAATCTAGGATCAACAAGCATTGCAGCAACATATTCATCTTTTGATTTGTAATCAGGAAATCTTGAGAATACAGCCTTCAACAAATTTCGTCCGAAAATTATGCCTTCGCCTGGTTCTGCTTTGCACACAAATGTATCTAACATGTTTTTTATCCCATCAATAACTGGTATAACTAGAGAAATTGTGGGGTAGTCTTGTCTACTAAATTCTTTAGTTGCTTCATTTATTGGCTCTAAAATTCTGACTGCTCCTTCTGCGAGTTTCCATTCATTGGCAGTTAAATTGTCAACGCCATCAGAAGAAGCTAATTCTGCAGCAATAGGCTCTTTTTGTTCAACAAGTCGTTTCAACATAGCAAACTCACTGTTCCATCGGGTGTCTACATCCTGGATCAATTCATGTTCTGGTTTTCCCATCTTCTTTTGTAATTCATGAAGACGCTGACGAGCTTGGGAGCTACGTTTGTAGTGCCCCACTATAGCACAACTTTTTTTGCACAGCGCCTCAATCCCAGGAGTTTCCTTTTTGGCATCATTTATGGCTAGCTGCAAAGTGTGCCCTAAACAGCTAAATGAATGCCAACTGGTTTTAGCAGCTGCAGATTTCATGTTTCTAGCAGAATCTGAAACTATGTAAATAGGTATAGTGTTTGGAATTTCCCACTTTGCATTTAGTCTAAGCAGAGTATTGGCAATTGCTTCCCCACTATGTTCTCCGGTGAAAAGAACATTCCCCAGCATGTGATGAACAGGAATGAAATCTGTGTCCACATAATGACATGTTAATGATAAATAGCTGTCATTACTGCGTGACGTCCACATATCTGTTGTAAATGCCACCGAATTGACGCCTGCTTTGAAGTCATTATTGATTTTCGTGTGAATTTTTTCTACCAGACCATTGTACAGCTCTGGCACTACACGCCTAGAGAATGTTGTTCGGTCTGGTACGGAGTACTTGGGTTCAACTAGCGCCATCAAGTCTTTGAAGCCTTTATCTTGAACCATACTGTATGGCTGTAGATCCACAGCAATCATTTTGCCAATGGCATTGGTTATGGCAATAGCTTTTGGATGGTCTCTACCATACTTTTCTTGGCTACTAAACGAAGCTGACAGAGTGAGTTGTACTTTGTTACATGATGTGGAAGGTGCATGAGTTAATTCTTTCTGTAGTTGTAAGTACTCTGCATATACACTCTTGTGTAATGTTAAGTGCTTCGCCATGCTAGAAGTGCTACCATGTACCTGTTTGAGTTTAGTTCCACAAGTTTTACATTTGGAATGGCTTTCTGATATTTTGTCATAGAATTTCCAAAGATGACTGCGGCCTTTAAACTTGCCACAATTTTCATCCATTACTTATTTAATTACTTCACCACTGTTTAAAGATGTCAAATGTTACCAACGGTAAAGTCAGCTGCCTCACTAGTCACCGAGATAGTGCGATGCGTGCTGCGCACAGAAGTATAATTTATTACTTAACCTACATTTGCACATATGATGTACGCAGCATGGCCTAGCCAGTAGGTTTATTTAAATTAAAACCAATAAGTAACATATATTTCTTCGTTTTTTCAACAAGATCTGTTCCCCTAAAAACGGAAAAAATACGTAAATATTATTTATTTATTTATTAACTTCACGAAGTTAAAACACACAACGATGATCAGCTTTAATTAAGTTTTGTAAAAGGCAAAAGCATAAACAGTACCTACTTCGATACTGACATAATGTTACGATTCAGTGTTTCGATTCCTTTGTGTCGGCACGCGCGATCTATGATAAATGGTGACATAACTGTCTACACGTATGGCACCGCTAAAATATTTTCATGTCGTGAATGTTGGTTATTCTGTTAACAGAAGACTATCACAGAATGGCGATCTTTGTAAATGTATGGTTGAACAAGGAAATATTTTAACTGTTAACAGAAAATTGTGCGTTGATGGTTGTAAAATTCATTTTTAATACGTGTTATCTATTTTTCAAAACAAATAAACCAACAATTTTTTTCCCATGCAACGTTAGAAATGGTCATGAGTAATATGCCGTAAGTAGGCATAAATAAAAATGTTTGAGCAGATTGTTAAACTATTTCATAAACAAGCAGTTTTCGTAAGGTATTTATCTTTGCAATTCCTAAACAGGTAGGTAGTGGTTCTGAACGTGTAAATATATCATACACGATCTTTGAAAAAAATTTAATGTTCGGCCTAACCTATATTTCATAATAACGTTATGAAATTTGCTTGAGTGAATGTGCGCGGCATTTTTACGAGTTACATTAATGAATTGACGAATAAATTTATGTCTAGCAATCAGTTAAACAGTAACCGTCATTTCTTTCTTCGAATTTTTTTACTTTTGAAATATTTGCCCAAATTTTTCGATTCCAAATTTTAGTTTCGGTTCTGGGTTCAAATAGTTGAGGAATCGAATCGAAGTTGAATTTATCGGGTACCCGCACATCCCTACTCACTGCCCAATATTCGGGCATGTATTGTTGCAGGAGCAATTAACGGCCAAAATGTCATCAGGCACACCATCATTTTTACAGACACGGCCTTAACCAAACAGCGATGAAGCAGTATTTTAGATACGTTTTTATTTGAAAGGTAATGCATAGCAACCTCGGTCCATATCAAACCCCTGGGATGTCAAACATTTGCAGCAAAGAGAGAGCCCTGGCAGCAAAGTAGCGGCAATTCTGAATTTAACAGCTGCATTCTCTGTTCTGGGATCCGATGAAGATCATCAGACCTGCTCAGGACTAGAACCCAAAGTTTCAACTGAAAATAACTGAGGCCACTGCAATCGAATAGCTGTATAGCTACTGTGCCATCTGTGATTAGAAAGAGGTAAGTAAATAAATTATGATGGACCATGATTTCACTAATAAATTAGAGATGGGACGATACCACACTTTCGATACTCAATTCTGTATTGTTTTTTCAGTTCGATACTTTCGATACTCCAAGGAAAAATATTTTCCCATTAAGTAACAATTATTACAAATAACATAAATTAGTTTTAAACTATATAAATTCAATCTAGCATACCAGCACGTCAGATTAAAATTAAATACATAATGTGTAAATAATTGCATTATATTAATGAAAGATATGAAATCATCATATATACATATAATAAAACCACCAGAAATGTAAAATACAGCCCATAATCAAGTAAAGCTGACATGAGCAACAGTGGCCTTACAAAATGTTATGAAGTCCTTTCTTGGAGAGGAGGAAAAGTCACCAAGCCTAAATTAGAAATAAAAAAATTTAGGCTATTGTAAAAAGAAAATCAGAAATTTTTGCTTGTTTGTTTCATTTTACAAACAACTTTATGCAACAGAATAATTTTCAATAAAATTTTAACTTGAGAAACGTAAAATACAAAACAATCTGGTCGTAAGAAAACAATAACAAACGGGTATATTAAGTTCAAAGATTAATGAATGCACAGAATATGAGATCCGTGCCTTGGTAAAGCGCGTGCACCATTTTCATAATCATTGCTAGTTTGCGCCACTAGTCTCGCTTGGTGCTGGCCATAGGTGCTACTATCGAAGCGCACAGTCTTCCTGATACTATCCATATCTATGATGCAATAAAGTTATTTTCTTACGTTAGCAAAGGACAAGGTAAACAATGAACGTTTTCAAAATAAAAGCATTAAAACGTAGTTTATCACAAGGAATATAACGAAAAAACTTGTGAATTTTAAGGCTTTTCCGCTTCGTAAAAACGTATGAAACGGGAAATTAATGATTTTATAACTGTATGTTCCGGGAAAGTAAACCATTGTAAATATAGTAGGTACTTTCGGCGGGATCAAAATTAATCGGCGTATGACACGGGAAAATGTATGAAACGGGAACGTATCATCGAGGTTCTACTGTAGTTGTATTTTGTACGATGGCGACTCAAAACTTAATTCAATACAAATGAACAAGCATTCCGGTATCGAAAAAATGTATCGAACTTACAGTTTCGATACTTGATACTTTGCGATACCGTCAAGTATTGGTATCGAGGTATCGAAGTATCGAAAATCCCATAACTACGTAATAATCTATCTTACTTTCATTTACAGTGAGGATATTCATTATGCTAGTTTTTCAGGAAAATATAATCAAACTCCATCGCCACCATTGCACCAGTGAGACTAGGGTGGGCACAGTACCTCGTCTAGCTCGGAGCCGTGCGTGCGGCCTTCGGGGAAGTCCACGAGGCTGATGGTGACACCGGGAGACAGCAGTGGTGCGCTCGTTATTTCTGCCAGCTGTGCCAGGAGAAGATTCAGTTCGTCCGAGTGTCTTTGGGCCACGGGCAGCAGCACGCACTGGAGGGGCCTCGCTCCGTCCCCAGGGCTGCATGCGGGGCAGGCGAGGGCGTCCCCCGTAGGTCTGCGAAGCTCCACCCTCTCCACGTCTTCCTGGACGTCGTTCAGCTCGTCCGAGTGTCTCTTGGCCACGGGCAGCAGCACGCACTGGAGGGGCCTTGCTCCGTCCCCAGGACTGCATGCGGGGCAGGCAGGGGCATCCCTGCTCTTGCCCTCCTCTGCCACCCACCGGCTCATGTCCCAGCTCGCGGAGCACTGAGAGGCGTCGTCGGACATCAGGCTGTCGGGCGCCATGTCCTCGCTCACCTCTTCGTTTCCTAAGGCACTGTCATTTGTGTTCTGTAGTCTGTCAGTAACCTTCCTTGAACAATCGTGGATATCTGCTAATGTGATTTCACCAACAGTTATACAGGTATGACTCTCATCATCGCATTCTGATGATTCTTCATCCAGGTTTATAGCTTCATGTTCACCTTCACTTATGAGATCGATGTACGTGTTCGTTTTCATCAGAGCCGGGGCAGGAGGAGAGGCTGCCGGCTTTGTGCCCTCAGCAACTCGCGGGACACTCGTGGTGTTCTCTCCTCCACACCCGCCGTCCTCCGAGTGCACGGTGGCCAGGACCAGCGTGAGCGCGGGGCCGGGCGGGGGCGACGCGTCGCCAGGCCCCGCGCGCTGCCCCAGGCGGCTGGGGAAGGTCACCTGGCGTCGCTCGCGAGTCCACTGCGCGGCACCCCCCGCCTCCGCCGCCTGCCAGCGGCTCCTCACCACCGCGTACCCCTGCGGCCCGTCGCTGAACAGCTCCTGCAACCACACGGGCGTTCCCTGGCTCTGCCATACACACTCCTCATTTGTAACACTATCAAATACTCCAACTTAAAGTAATCTTAATGCCTGATTTATTAAAATTCGTCTTTGGAACTGATAAAATAACAACTGGTTACATCAAGTGAACAGCTTCAACAGATGTTTTCCAAGAGTTTTATAGTGACGTTCACAGACTTTGCAGTGAATTTCGTAGCTACATCCACTGCTCTCCAGTGAATCCAGTAAACTGTTTTACTGAAGTTTTAGCGATGAGTGTTTGACTGACTGAACTCGGATCGAGACAGTTCAGTGGTTTGCCTGCACGCGAGACGAAGGAGCGTTACCTCGCAGTTGCCGTAAATGGGCGAGTTGTTGCTGGGGACGTCGTGCCATGGGGACCTGGGTCTGACGAGGCGTCTCGGAGGCAGCTCGGGAGGACCGCCCGCCCCTGGCTGGCCGCCCTCTGCGGACATCCTTCACTACCAGCCACACAACTCGACGGCAAGGACCTGCGTCAGTCTTCCACATGTTAGGAGCCAAGTGGCTCCAACTTGTGGCCTGCACTGTCTTTACCTTGCCACCTGCATGACCTTTCATTTATAGCAAATATGGACATCTCATAGCCCCTCTGCCAAATACTTGTGAATATTCAACTTAAATATAGCCTGTCATACACTGTTTAGAACGACAACATTGTAAAATCAGGAGTTTCACAGTTAGATGCGGTCTTGAGCGAAATTATACGTTTAGAAAGAATTAAGAAATATTGATATTAGCTGGCAGGAATCTGGGTGATTTTTCATCAATTATTTTACTCTGCAATTATAATTTTGAAATGAAATTAAAAAATATTTTATTCCATTTCAACTGCAGATAACTTGGATTTTATTTAAATCTTTTAGCTAAATAGGTATGTCAATGTAACATTTTTAAGAGTAGTTTTTGATATGACAGCATATTTATGCATTTTAAACTCATTATGTGTTCATAATTGAGGTCAAACCTTACTCGCACACATTTTGGTAATAAAAAAAAAGGTTACTTTTGTGGTAACTGCTGCAAAGACCACCTTAACAAATGCCAGAACAATTCCTTCCCAGACCCCCTAATGAGGATATTGTATGACGTGTGTGTATCTGTGGAGACCTCTTTTTCGGTGAACCATTAAGTCAAAATAAATCAAGTTAAATGTGAAAATGTATCGGTGTCATTTCTCTTCACTGAACATATTTTCAAAATACGGGTAGGTTTGGTACACCGGCCGAAAAAATGTGTTTTGTTATTGTTATCTGTCAATTTGTTACAGAATCACGTTGAAACTATCTGTCGTGTAGGACGTGTGTAGTGGAGAGGTTGGTGGCCCTGCGGGGGTCGGCAAGATGGTGCTTGTGAGGTCGTTCGGTTGAGTGTGTTGATATCGGGTTTGGGAGTGGAAGGACACAAGGACAGGATGTCAAATAGCGGGCGAAGTGCTAACAGCATGTCAGGAACGACACAATACTATCCTAACCATTAAAAATATCCAATGGATTTTAATGAAATTTAGCACGACAGTGAAATATGTAGTAGGTGACATTTTTTTTTTTTTTTACTTTTTATCCCGATAAGTTACATTTATCCCGCTTGATGCCACCTTTGCTTTTCTTGCATCACATCCATACAGCAGAACGGAACTGGTAACCCCGGGGGCACAGTTAGTAATGGGCTACGTCCGAGAGTTTGAGGAAGCAGGTGTGTGGTCAGTTACCAGTGGCCAGGCCCGCAGGCTGCTCCGGCTCGGAGCCCTGGGCCAGGTTCCTCCGTGGCGCGGGCACGGGCAGGCGGCGAGGGGCATCCTCGAACCCCGCGTACTCCGCCTCGTAGTCCGGCTCCTGGGGACACATCCAGCCCTGCCCTCCGTGCTCACAGCTGCTCCACTGCAGTTCACAGTAACAGGAGCGCACTTGATCTGTAGGGACCAGCAAAAATTAGCATCTTGCTACAGATGCTTATATTTTTGCTAATTTACACTTTGGATGCTTTTTTTTTTTTTTGCTATTTTCCTGCATAAATACCGGTAATTGCTTTTTTCCTACTAAATTAGTTTAAAATGTCATTCACTTATAAAAAATATCTGTTATAAAATGTGTTATAACTACTACATACATTTTCAAAGTTTTTTTTTTAAATTGATGTACAATGTGTCTTCTCACACTTGGAATGAAACAACCCTTCATGTAGAATTTAATTTACCTGACTCAGCTTATATTCATACTTTGTTTGTCTAGGATATATGTGCATGTGTAATTATTAATTAACTTAATTACTTAAATTTACGTTTGCCACTTAAGACTTACCAGTTAATGCCAAAAAAAAAAATCATCCACCATTTTTTCAGCAGATTTTCTCATCTCGCAGATGAAAAGTGCATGCTAATAAGATGAAACAAAACAGGCTGCACTTTCTTGCATTTTTCTTTAGCGGGAGCGTGAAGTAAACCACAGCAATGCCACAGACACATGGCATTCCCCCAAATGTTACACCTGACCATGTGGTGAGTTCTGGTTATCCTTCTCTACAGGGCCGGTGCAAGGTAAATTGGCGCCCTAGGCGAAAAACCTTAATGCCCCCCCCCTCCTTCCCGCCGGACACCACAAAAAAAATTTTCCTTGCCTCAAAATACATCACGTAAGCCTAAGATTTTGTCAACAATCAAATGTAAGCAGGCTTGTGTTTTTTGACGTGACGTCTAATAAATTGATGAACGCCAGCTGCACGCACGAAAAAGTGTCCCACTACGGATGTGTCCTATTTGCTCATTGTACGCATGCGTGGCATCTCTCTTCATGCTCATTGTAGGGCCTACGCATGCGTGGCATCTATCTTCCACTCAATTGGAACGACCATCGATTTGACTTATCAATCATATTTTCGTCGTTTGAATTATTAATATTATGTAATTTAACGATTGTCCACCGATTTTCAGCACAATCGGTACAGTTATTTAAAAGTAATGTTGAATATTCAAATACGTTTTTAACGAACAATGGTGTTTTACAGTTACACATAATAATTCCAATTACAACCGGGATCTTTTGCACAATGTTTTAAAAAATATTGTAACACATTATAAATAAATTTATGTATTTGGGATGTGTATTTGTAATAAAATCGAGTTATAAAAAAGAAATAATATTATTCCCCTACCGTGAACAAAATTTTTATAAATGTATATATAACCTCTGAAACTATTAATTATTGAAAATGGCCTCGTGGGTGAGCGATCAGCGGCGCTATGTTGTCGGTTCAAATCCCGGTAGGTGCAAAAAAAATGTTTGTACTTGTAAAAATAAATACGGCGCACGTAACATTTCAAAAGTAATAAATATATTTGAATAATGAATGCAAATAAAAGTAAATTTATTAATTAAATTGTACATTTCATTTTACTCCTTTGTATCCATACAAAATAGTGATAATTCAATAAAAATTATTCAATTTTATTCATAAAAGTATGCAGAGGTAGATTTTATCATACAAAAGATAGAAAAATTTAAAAAAAAAATTCTTCCTCAAAGAATATAATATTTTTAATGCCTAAATGGTTTGGTTGCAAAAACCTATTACGTCTCAGTCTCAGGCCGAATATGATATTTCCTTTTCTTCTGGATCAATCATTTCATCAATGTTTTGTTATGACGTCACGTTAAACTATCGTCCGTAAACCGACTTTACAGACAACCAATTTTTTTACTTTTTTACTTATTACAAATCATAAACAGGTCACCGTGAACTTAAATAATTACTTATATCAATATAAACATTCCAAACTGTTACAAAAAACCATTTTCATCTAGTTTCAATAATCAAACATATTATATCAGCTGTTATGTGTCGTTCTGTGCCGCCCCCAGCTACTTGGCGCCCTAGGCCAGGGGTCGGCAACCTTTTGAGTCGGAAGAGCCAAAAATGACAATTTACAAAATTTCAAAGTATTTAAAGAGCCACAAAAATTTTTCTTGCCAACAATAAACAGTACTTGAATAAATAAAGTTGCGCAGTAATATTGCGTCGATCGCATTTTTACCAAAACACACAATGACGTAATATTACGTCGGCAGCCTTCAAAGTGTTAATAAAATATAACAAGCGTGGAAAAAAAACCAGGCTTACTACTGGTTTGTAATAAAAAAAATATTGTCTGTATAAATGACCTGGTGATGCAGTATTTCTGGCACGGAACTAAAGAGCCGCAGCTTAACATCCAAAGAGCCGCATGTGGCTCGCGAGCCGCAGGTTGCCGACCCCTGCCCTAGGCGTTTGCCTAGTTTGCCTATATGGACGCGCCGGCCCTGCTTCTCTACAATGGTTTTTGTGACCATACTTCGTGATATTTCCATGTCTCTTGAGATGCAGCCAAGTTACATTCTGAGATAAATTCCAAATATAACCCAACACTAATCCAGTTGATTTGTGAATTATGAATTGCTGTGAATCACACCTATGATTGAATTTTTTCTAGCATATTGCACTACCAATTTTTTTTTAATAAGTAAAATAAGCACATACATGATTTTTGCGGTTTTAATCTAGGAAGATATGAAAAAATTGGGGTTTTTCTTTTCACGAAACTTAACTAGAGGGTAATTTGTAGGCATCCGTATATTTGAATATTTAGTTTTTAAACATTTTGAGTTTAAATATTAAAATTTAAATAAGTTGCATTAAAAATTCTAATTATACAATAATAGATGCTAATATATAAAATAGTAGATGCTAATTTAATAAAAAGTAGATGCTAATTTTTCCAGCCCCTACCTACTGATCTGTAAGTAAATTCTTCTAGTATATATTGTTCTGGGAATACTAATTTAGTCATTAAAATTTCTCTGTAGACCCATATGTCACTGTGTTTGTATCTACAGTACAATAGTAATGTAAGTATTTTTGAATGAAACTGTTCACATTTTGATTATTTTTTAACTCTGCCCCCACTGAATTTGTGTTACATATGTTGATATTTGTAATGAATGCATAGATGAAATACAAATATGAGTATGTACCATCTGTATCAAAACTCAGATTAGATGCCTGACCGTTAGGTAGGTACAGTGTTTGGATCCAGGAATGTTACTTTTTTTTACTTTTGAAGTTAAATGTATATCAATTCAAATCATTCTCACGAAAGCTATAAAACCTTTTTGAGTGTCCCTATTGCTCACCTCAGGGTCTTGTGGTGAGGGTTGGGGACCCGTCCTGTCTCTCAGTCTCTTCTGGAGCTCTTGGAACGTGTTGTTGGGCATCAGGCTCTTGGCACCGCTCATACTCGCCATGGACACCTCGTGAGGTTCCTCTTCGCCGCTGTTCCCTTTGCCCGCGTCCCTCTCGAAGGAATTGTAGTCTATCACGTCATATTCCACGCCGTCGTTCACCGACCGCCGAGTGTCCTGAAACAACGGTCATGTTCCAGCAGGCCAATTAAATCATATTTCCCCTTTCCAACTTCCAATTCTTGAACACACTTCCCCACTTAACAAATACTACAGCGAATGGAACTAACAGACGTATCAACAAGTGAAAAAGAATTTAACATTCAGGTCTGAACGTCGCCGAATAGCTCATCAGTTAGGGGTGGAACGGAGAGATGGGGCAGCTACGGAATGCATGATTGGAGAAACTAGCGACACCGTGGTCCCAGCTGGAGGGCCAGGTTCGAGCGACGAGAGTCCCCTGCAGTGTCTCGCGAGCTGACATCATCCAGGCTCGAATAGCATTCATCCCCACTACGACTTATCTGCCTGGTCGCCGGTCCAAGGAACAGCATCGTCATTAACGTAGAGGGACATAATCCAACTAAGAGAGTGTGAGTTTGATGTGGGAACCACACAACAACCACTAAATTCTCCATACAACCCATAAACATTTAGCATCAATCAAACTAAATACTTGAAATGTTGTAACTTTTAACTACTTCACAGAAATAATTGGTTAGTAGAGAAATCTTGTTTTAACTAGACTCACTAGTTAGGATTCAAATGGTTGCACAACAATATACGTACCTAACTTAATATATTGAGATATTATATTGCATAATCTTTTAGTATTTATTTGATCCTGGTCCTTTGTAATAATCTTGTTTAATTGTTGTATCTCAGCCAGTGATCCCAGTCAGTTACAGTGAATTCATTTGAAACCCATTGGATAAGTTAGACTAAGTACCAATATCAATTTAGGCTGCTGGATAGTGATCGTTTTGGAACCAAAACAATATATTCACAAAATTATAATGATATGTACTGTAAATGTGGAAATGAATCAGAAATATATATTATGTTAGGTAACACACTGCTTTAGAACGCGATGATAATGGATATTTTCACAGTAAAAATCAAAAGAAGTTCAGCTTACTTGGTACCTATTTTACTGGTGCATCTATCACTGAAACGTGAGTTTTCTGCTGCAAGTAAATAGGTGTACAACTTTCGTAGCACATCCTTAAGTGAAGAGACATCGCAGTAAATATTTAAACGCAAGAACGTGTTGCGATAAAAGCTTGCACCGTATGTATTGTTCAGTGGCGGATCCAAGGGGAGGCACCAAAAGCAAGTGACCCCCCCCCCCCCCCCCACCACGAAATCCAATTGTCAACTACATTAATATTGCCGACAAAAATGATTGTTTCTGAAACCAATAAAATATTTTAATATAATTAATGAATTTCTTGTAGAATCATAAAGTGTGGTGGTTGGACGTTATGTGTAGTGTGAGTAGATTAAATACAAATTTAGTAATTTTAAGACATTTTTTCTCTGGCTATTCTGAAATCCTAGAGTGCCCCCTCTGAGGTGAATCTCTGATCCGCCACTGGTATTGTCAAAGCTTACGTGGTTGACGCCGTTGTGATGCTTGGACTTCTTCTTGTGGTACTTCCCCATGAGCCGGTGGATGAAGCTCATCCTGCGCCTGGCCTTGGGGCGAGGGTCGGCGCGCTGCCCGGTCGAAGCCGGCGCGGCCCCCAGCATGCAGTACTCGGCGTAGTCGGCGTCCTCGTCGTCCTCCGCCGCGGACACCGAGCCGGCGGGCGGTCTGGGCGGCAGCTCCGGCTCCTGGGGTTCCTGGGGCCGCTCCTCGTCCAGCGAGCTGTAGTACACCTCGCCCTCCCTGTCGGCCGGCGCCTCCACGACCTCGTACCGCCCGGCAGTCTCCGGCCTGTCCCCGCTCGGGTCGTACAGCCTGTTCTCCACCACCTCGCCCGTGCCGTTCCGCAGAGCAGCGGCCCCGTGCTGGCCCGGGGTCTCCTGTGCAGCGCCCTCCTGCCGCGCCGAGCCGTACCTGTTGTTGCGCGCCTTCAGCACGGCCTCCAGGCCGCCCATCTTCTTGATGTGCTGCAGCAGGCCCTGCTGCCGAGCCCTGCGAGGCAGCGTGCTCTGCCGCTCCTCCTCCGGGCCCGCCTCGCTCTGCAGCACCGCGCCACACTTCCCTGACCCACGGCTCTCTTCCCGCCGACAACAGGGCCTGACTAACCCTCGGGCTAATTGGAAGGTGTTATGTAAAAATGGTTCAACCCACAAACATTTTCAACTGAGTAAATTGAGCTCAAAGTTGAACACACAATAACCGTTATTGTGGCAGTGCGTTGAATGTTTGGTCGCAAGATGGCATAGTAGCAAGGAATGTCGGGTAAACAAATTTAGCTCAATTAAAAGTGTCATTTTATCTACACAATTATTTCAATAACTTTTTTTTCCTTTTGTTGGTTAACTCATTTGTGCATAACACCATCCAATTAGACTGCATCCTAGGGCACGCTGAAATTGTGTCTTCGCATGCACTATTAATCTAGCGTCATTGCATCTACCCTACATATTTCAACTAGACCCGAAACAAAAACACTAAAACTAAACGCGCTGTGAACTGAAAAAACCTTGGGACTCCCTGATCTTAACAATAAATTTTGAAATTTTAAAAAAGTGCGCGTAAAACAAACACTTGACTTGTCACCTGGCTGGGGCGCATCTTCATAAATTAGTCTAGGGCGGTCAGAACTCTTGATCAGTCGCTGACCGAAAACAGATCATCTAAGTGAATTACTCTTAACTGTCACCAGCTGGTCGAACACACCGTATTTCAAGTGCGAAGTTCGTGCTAGTGTGTTTCATCGGTCTAGAATGTTGTTACATTGTTGCATTAAGGAGTATTAGTCATTCTAAGAAAACAAAAAATATAGGTATATTTTTTTGTTTCATTCCAGAATTTTGGGCTATTTTTCTTAATGTTTCGCATAAGAAGGCAAACATCGTATAAGCTTTAGTACTCTGTTACAATTTGTTAATTACTTTTAGACTCTCATCTGTAATGCAGAGAGAATCATTTCACACAAGCGACTATTCTCAGTAATGTGTGGATCCCGCCCGCGCAGCTAGATCAGGCGAATCTGTGTGGGAAATATCTCAGAGGTCGACACACATGGGACTTCTTCACTTCACCAAAAAGAAAATGGCATTTTAAATTGCAAACATTACATAGCCACACAGTTTAGGTAGCGTGTACTTACATTAAAAATGCTTCCTAAATCATTGCTTATTGAGTAGTTAAAATTGTATTTGGATTTAATCACCAGAATATATCTCTATAAAAACCCAGTGTAAAAGAAAACTTGTCATACCTACGCATGGAAAATGTTTTATACTTTAAGACTCGGTCTCGGATTTTACATCGCCATTATACGGGAGGAAACACAATGACGTGTCGGTTGCTCTACATCTATATACTCTATGAGCACCTTAGCAGCGGTGGGAAGCGCGTCCATAGAGTAGCGGAAGTGCAGAGAGCCGCCCGCCGCCGGTGCTGCCGCCTGCTGGCAGCCTATGGAGTCGAGCAGCGCCTGCAGCCACTGCTCCTGTACTGGCCGCTCCTTCATCCTCTGCAACCACGTGGCGTTCACTCCCTAGACACCTTCCCTGCTTCCTTCAGTTGGTCTGCATGTTGCATCATGCCTTTCATTTCATCCTTTTGTGTTTCTTCGTAACCAATTTCGCAGGAACAGACTTTTAAGTTTGAAACTGCGACTCTTGTGTAACCAGATTTGTGTGTATTATTATTATCATTATTTTATATATTTGGCCTCGATGTCTCTGTACTCGCTTACTCAATGAATACACCGAATTTTTGAAAACTAAAAACCTTCAGCCCCTTAAGGGGCCCGCCTCGTCAGGGTGTATGTGTGTTAGTGAGGTGGGATGATAAGCGCGACGCTCGCTGGTGCTTCCAGCGCGGTATAGCCTCTAAGCGCAATCTCTGAACTGGCGCGCATTCGTCTCGTCGTCACAGGATAACTGTGAAATTTGAGCGGTGACCGTAACATTATATGGCGGAGAAATGAAGATAAAGGTGTTATGCAAGCCCCTTAAGTACTTTCAAGAATCTGTACTGATTGTTTTATGCCTAAAAATTACTCTGAAAACACGCGTTTTAGGCATTTTAACGCTTCTAAAAATACAGTTTAAAAACTTAATCCGAAATTAAAAGTACTTTTCGGTCCTCAGCGAACTCTTAAATGCTATTCGTAAATAGGCCCCACTCGGATATCTTGAGTAGTTTTGAAATCGCGTTGTTTTTCCTGAAGCTCTGCACACTGTATGTGTGCCCAGGTAGGCGGGCCCCTTAATATAATTGAAATTCTACACTGCCCCACGCTGGTGACGTAACTGCATTTTCATTGACTTCAAGGCTCTCTCTCATGATAATAAACTGCTTCAAATCAAACATGCAAGAATGTGTTGCATAGCTGGTGACATCGTCAACACCACTTCGGTGAAATTCGATATAGGTCATCCCCATAATTTGTATTATTTGATGGTGTTTAGCGTGGCACGATTGTACCAACTCAGAGCGCTGCTCTCACCAAATAGCGGTCACGGCTACTAACTTATCAATGTCGAAATGTTGACGAATCGTTTCGGCACGAAAACACACGTGACCAACACTTGCTCGAGTAGTATCAGGATGCAACATTAGAATAGATTTAATTACGTTTTCTTTCAATACAAATAATTTTAACTGTAACATGATACTGTGAACAAACAGAAAATTAATTATCTATGTGAGTATATTGTGCAGACAATCTGTGCAGTAACCATCGTTTGGGAGCGAGATATAACTGCTTATTGGTACCGTCAGTTGGGGTAACATTGGCCCTTTGAGGGTAACTTTAGTCCAAGACAAAAAAAATTTTTAACCATGTTACAACTCTTCAAAATATTTATTAGATGTGATGATACATATGTAACATATGTATCATCACATATAATAAATATTTTGAAGAGTTGTAACATGGTTTAAATTTTTTTTTTGTTTTGGGCCAAAGTTACCCTCAAAGGGCCAATGTTACCCCAACTGACGGTAGTCATATTGAACCAACAGAATTAAAACAGTGCATCGTGGCTTTGCGCCCAATACTACTTGCGCAGTTGGTATGTTTTTGAGGCCGAGATGTTGTATGAGTTGTGGGTCCGACGCGACGATCAATGCAGTTAATGTTTGATTATTTATGGTCAGTACGTTGCCAACTTAACATTAGAGTACAGGTCTACATGTGCATAATTATTTCAACAAACACAAGGGTCATGTTTATATGAGACGATATTAACACCTCCACTGGCCAGGCCAGGCAGATGAGATCGATCAGTCTGTCATGTACCTCCATGATAGTCGGCGACATAGAATAAAGAGGGATATAGAAGTGCGTCTCTTACAATGGAAACTGAAACCATGTTTTCTTTCAGGTGGGTCCATAACTACTAGCATAAACAACTCGAATGGGAGGTTCAAATTCGAAGTGTTAGGTCTATAATGTTAATATAACTACTTGACGACTAATTACAAAATGAAAGAGATTTAAACTGTGTGACAAACACTTAATACTGTTTTGTGATTTTTTTTAAAAAAAGAAATATTCTTGACTAAGAGATGCAAAATTTCTGGTATGCCACACCATGAAATATGTGGCAACAAAAATAAAGTGAATTAATTTAAAGTGGCTTGTTTGCCTGATGATAGCTTATGTATTCTAGTAAAGTATTAAGAAAGCTACAGTCTAGCGTGGCTCACGAGCAGTGGCAGTGAGAGGGGCAGACGGCTCACCAGCACCACGCGCTGCGTGCGCGTCACCACCTCGATGGTGTAGCCGTCGTGCAGTCTGGCGCCGCGCGCCGCGCCGGGCCGCACGCACGACACCAGCCCCATGTTGATGGAGCCGCGGCACGCCGACAGCCGCACGTAGTCCTGCTCGGAGCCGTAGTACAGCAGCAGGCGGCCTTCCAGCACGAACCAGTAGCGCTTCCAGGTGGCCACCAGGCGCTGCGGAGCATATCCGCCAGTGTGTGGCTGGTCCGGTCTCCGTCAGACCGAGCATGCTTCTTTCCACAGACGAGAGAGCCGAACACCCGATCGTGCATCTTCGGGGTTTTTTTTTTTTTCATTGTAAATAAATATACCTCATGATAACTAATGGTCAATTAGGTTAGGTTAGCTACATCATAAATACTTTAAAACATTGTGGACGGTTGATTTGGTTAGGATAGCTACAATTAAAGATACTGTGAAATCAAAAATCCAAAAAAGCGAGCATGAACCTCGGGTGTGGCTCTCTCGTCTGTGAAATAAAGGCTTCCCGTCCGCTATTAGTCTAACAAGGAGGGAGATCAGCGCCCAATGATCTCGACAGCACTGCTCTCTCTTCGGTCAATGTCATTACGCTTCTAAAGTACCTACACCCCACAAGCGAGTGCACTTTCATGAGAGGTAACTCTATCCACGTTTTCAGTTCGACAGCTGAATATTCTTCCATCATACCTGAGAAGAAACAATGTTAAATATTCGGCTAACAATTATTTTTAAAACTAAGTGCAGAGGTTATTTTATCAAAAGGAATACCATGCGTAGAATGGAAGCTAATTGTCTCTCTAGAATCCGCAGGGGAAGCCTTCATTTCACAGACGAGAGAGCCACACCCGAAGTTCCCCGAAGTTCATGCTCGCTTTTTCCCCCCGTATCTTTAATGTAGCTATCCTAACCAAATCAACCGTCCACAATGTTTTAAAGTATTTATAATGTAACTAACCAAACCTAATTGACCATTAGTATCCTTTTGTCAACACCGCCATATTTATAGAGGTGTAAAAGTAACGAAAAAAAACGTACCCGTATGTATTCGTTACTATAACAATCAGTACTCGCTACTATCGTATCGTTACTCGTTACTTCTGATACCGCATAACATGCAACGAATCGAGTCGTATTGCGTACGCGTACAGTATGACGTCGCGTAAATAATAATAAATAGAATATATACAATTAACAATATTTGATAATTAACAGTTTTTGTTATCCAAGAAACAATTAAATCTCATTAGAGCGGCTTTATTATATTATCTCTTTTAAGATAATAAAAAAAACGTGAAAATTCGCGATAATAAAAAACAAAAACATACATATTTCTAATTTGTAAAAATTACTTTCTTACGTTGTTTCTGTTCCAATTTGAAACTTTGTCCACACACAATACCTTTAATAAACA
The DNA here is from genome assembly GCF_032445375.1 of Bacillus rossius redtenbacheri. Classification (NCBI taxonomy): domain Eukaryota; kingdom Metazoa; phylum Arthropoda; class Insecta; order Phasmatodea; family Bacillidae; genus Bacillus; species Bacillus rossius. The sequence continues at coordinate 6,834,878 of NC_086332.1, forward strand.
GTAAAAAACTTGGATGACGAATTTCCAAATTATACTTTACTTAATAAACAAACATCGTTCTTTGTAACGTAAATTCATCGAATATGCGCGCGCATGCGTGAAACATACGAAAAATGCGAGTAACGAAATGCAGCCGTGTGTAACGTTTCGTTACTCGTATATAGACAGCGCACCCGTTACTCAGTAACGAATACAAACTGTTTGCTACAGCTCTACATATTTATTTACCAGAGGTCCCCCCCCCCCCAAACACTATGACTCACCCCCCCCCCTAACATAATGATGCCCCCCCCCCCCCCAAATTTTTTGTACCATTTTCTCAATGATTTTATAATATTATACTTTTTTAGTATTATATTTTGTCACATTTTGCATTAATTAAAACTAATTTTCTAATAATAATAATTTTGGTCATATGCGTGTGTGCGCTTATTGATCGAAGCGGGGATAGGGACCATCCTGAACCGACAGATGCCAAACTGCTTTTATTGAGGAAAGTGCGGGGTTGCCAATTTGATATACAAGATCCTTTTCAATTATCAAAGCACCAGAAACGTATTTTTACATTAGAAGCTATAAGTATGTAAATGATATATATATATATTATCTCGTCTTTTGACAACCCCCTCCCCCCCTGAAATTTTAATGACGCAGTCTGCGTCGTAAACCCCCCCCCCCCCCTGAAATTATAATGACGCAGTCTGCGTCGTTACCCCCCCTCCCCCCTGGTAGGCACCGCTGTATTTACAATGAACAAAAAACAACCGAAGATGCACGATCGGACGCTTGGCTCTCGTCTGTGAAAAGAAGGCTTCTCATCCGCAGCAGGCTGTAGCGTACCTCCGGTCAAATGGGGTAGTTACTTGGTCGCAGCATGTTTCACCGACTCGACGTGGCGCGCGCGTGCTCCGGAGAGGAGAGCGAGGCAGTCGACCAAGTGAATCTGAGGTTTCACTGGCCGCGACACGCGGCGAGACGGAACACGTCTGGCCAATCAGCGCCGGCAGAGGCGCATCAAGGCCGCAGGAGCGCCGCGCCGGCGAGACTTGCTGACATGCACTTTCATTTCACTCAACAGTCAACACCCAACTAGATATCTTCCATTTTTTTGAAAATTATACTTCTTTACGCGCGTTATGATAATATGATGCGTGAAATTTTACGATGCGCTCGCAGCATGCAATAACATTTTTATAGGATGGAAACATTGGAAACATAGGCTACATAAAAAAAGCCACATAAAAAAGGCTACATAAAATATAAAAACTACATACAAATAAAAATTATGTGGTTTTAAATCTTATACTTTAGAGATTGATATTAAGTAGGCCTACTGGTCCATATCATTAAAAACATTTATTTATTGTGAATGTTAGTGTTTATAAAAGTTTTCAAGTGTATTTATATAAGTGAGGTTATGTTCCCAAATGTATAACGATGTCAGGTTGCTTGTAAGCTTCCATTGTCGCTGGCAGGGAGTGTCTATGGAGGGTTTAGTAGTCTCCTGGCCGTTTTCATGGGAGTGTTTTTTTTTTTTAGATTATGTTCCCGTATGTATTAATCATTTGCATTATAAATTATTACATTATTTAATAAATAATTCGATTTAATAAATTAAAATTAATATTTAGTATATTTATTTATTTTCATTATTAATTTTAATATATTTTGATTATTTTACTCAATTAATTAATTTTATACACGTGTTTATATTAATATTGAATATTTATTATTTTATTTAATTTTTAATTCATTAAATTTAAACTTTTACCAGGTGTCCGGTCCTTTCCTTTTTTATTTCTATTAGGTAATTATATACATACACAAAGTTAGTTTTTTACTACGCTAAGTAAGTATAACTTCTAACGCGCGTACATAAATACACGCACCCATTTTTTTTCCCCCTGGTTTAACATTCACCCCAAGTGCAGTGACATAAGGCTCAAAAACAATTTATACTCTTAAAATAATAAGCAGTTAACTGAAATGGGCGCTGTAACATTGGTGACGTTTGTGAAGGGACAAATACCGTCCCCCCCCCCCCCCAAAAAAAAAAACACCGTTTAAGAACTGGAAAATTTTGCAAGTACTGCGTTAATAGGCCTTTTAATTTTAACAAGTGATAAAGATATCGCGTTTGAGGCTGCGTGATTTTCTGGAAAGCTTAAATGAACTTCGAGCACACGCGTCAAATGAACTGGAACTTTGCAAAGATACTGAAAGCCCGGGCTATAGAACTTTATTAAAATAGAAATACGTTATTCTATTGTTTTGTATTTACGTAGCAGGAATATTGTATTTAATTTTTAATTAGCTTTTTACATGTTTGTTTTTACTGTATTTTTTTAGCGTGGGCACGCAGTTATGCCAGTTTGGATTTTAACATCTTTTTCATTATTATTATTATTATTATTATTATTATTATTATTATTATTATTATTATATTATTATTATTATTATTATTATATTATTATTTCAACATTGTTTTTGTCTGCAGGCAGTTAAATGCATTTGTATATTTTGCCTGGAAGATATATGGCGCTATTAAAGAATAAGGTAGTAAACTTTTACACTGCTAATATAATTTGCCCACTCCATCAACTTTAGTTTTTTTTTTAATTTTAAAGTTTTGTTTTTCCGATCACCCCTACGGCGTGAGAGCAGGTCAGAGATAAAGTTGCGGATTTGAGAGTTATTTTTAATTTTGCTCATGTTGGCACCGCGACTCGTAGACGCTGCTCCCTGGTGATAAATCAAACAAATGTTCGGGAAAAGTGATATGGCCCACGGAATAGCACGTCTCAATATCCCTCAGCCTAATTCATTTTCATGACTCAATAAGAAATCAAGTACTGGCGTGGAATGGCTGTGAAGCTGTGAAGCCGTGAAGCCAGCACGCAGACTGCAGAAACAACAAATGAAATTATTGCGTGCACACAACTCCAACAACTAGAGAGAGCGAGTGTTTGAAGAGGTATTCCACTGGCGAGGGCTCTGGCGTAGACCGTCGACTGCAATCACGAACACAGAAAAGAACCTCATTCTTGTGTTTTCTTTTGTTCCGTGGTCACTCAACCGCTTGGTTCAACCACCTCCAACAATGGAGGATAGGTCCCTTCTAATAGGGGTCATCTGTAGAGACTTGCAAAATTCGCGGATTCATTCGGTGATAGGCTAGAATTCAAACACATATACCTCTTAGATAATTTTGCTATTGGCTTACTGTTCATCTGGACGAATCTCAACCAGTTATAAACCCTCAACCAAAGAAGGATCGAATCAGACAAACCAGCTGAGACGAATTACAAGTCGGCAGCCAATGAACTTGCGTTATTTGCCCGAGTGTACAGGGGTAAGTATGTGCAGTCTATCCTGAAGGCCATCGAAACCGCGAATTTTGCAGGTCTCTAGTCATCAGAGAAGATGAGGGCTCACGAGGTGAGAATGGAGCATTTCAGTGGTGAATGCACCCCGAGCAAACCTACCGGACTGTGTCAACGTCCACCGCGTCCCCGCTGGTTTGAACCCGGTCCTTCATGCCGTATGACCTACACTCGACCACCGAGCCCCTGTGACTTCGCTTGAGATCACGACAATGCTTCCGATTGAGAATAACTTCCATACTGCGAACCGAAGCACGCGAAACCCAATGCACCAGAAAGGTAATCAGAAAGAATTAAAAAATTGGTTGTCTGTAAAGTCAGTTTACGGACGATAGTTTAACGTGACAACGTCATAACAAAACATTGATGAAATGAGTACATACTTTTACGAATAAAATTGAATCATTTTTAATTAATTATCACTATTTTATATGGATACAAAGGAAAAGTGAAATTAAATCTACAATTTAATTGATGAATTTACTTTTATTTGCACTCATTAATTCAAATATGTTTATTACTGTAACGAAGAGATTATTTTAACTATAACTTTTATACATGTTTGCTATTTAACTTTTTCCAATCTGTGTTATTCTGTTAAGGATAGGACGATGATAGGAAAAGTAGGAAACGAATGGGAGCGTTTCAAGTTTAATGTGCCTCGAAAAAGTCAAATCGATGGTTGTTCCAATCGAGTGGAAGAGAGATAGATGCGGCGCAAGCGTACAATGAGCGTAACGGGACACTTTTTCGTGCGTGCAGCCGGCGTTCATCGATTTATTAGACGTTGTCACGTCAAAAATTGTTTTCATTATAGTAAAATCGTATCACCGATATAATCTACTGAAACGTTCTTTACTGAACAGTTGCTGTAGCTGTGCCAGCCGTACTTACGAACTTGCCCCTCTTCTCCAGGTAGCCGGACATCTTGACTGCCCCCTCCTCCTTGCCGTTCTCCTGCGGCGCCTCTGCCAGCGAGCCATCCATGCCGAGCCTGCCGCTGCCCGCCGCGCGCCGCGCATCAGACCCGCGACCTGCGCACAAGGGCACAGTGCTTCCACTGGTTCCAGCCGCCCCTTCACCCCGCTACCGCACCAGCTCTGCCAGTTAGAGGCCGGTCCACACGCAACGTTCTGTACACAGTTTTGACTGCGCAGGCAAAACTGCAGTTTAGCCGTGTCCACACAACACAGTTAGCAGCCAAGTTTTATCCTATCAGTTGCGAGGATTCCTTACTTTGGCCAATTCTTTCCGGCATACCGACCTCAAAGAATTATTATTATTATTTTTTTTTTTTTGTGATTTTATCTCTGTTAGCCACGATGTCAACCTCTTTGTATTTTTGCACAAGTGCTTCATACGCTTGACTTTTTTTTTGTCCCTATTGCTAAATTCTTCTGATTTGAACCACCACAAACACGGTTAGGACTTGTACAGACCAATGAACTGTTAGAAATTCACGTGAACACTGTCGCAGATCGGTCATCGTTGAACAGATTACACTGTTCCGGCACAAACACCGAGGGAGAACTGAGCCCCGTGTACGGAGAAGACGGAGGAAGTGTCCACACGCTACGACAAGTCTGTGCAGGTCGACTAAACTGCGCGGACATAAATGCTCTTGGCCAGAGTTTTTCATCTCCGTGTTCCATCTCCGCGCAGTTCACAAAACTGCGCAGTTTTCCTGTCTGCACGCTACGTCTTGTCTACCACGATGTGACCTGCGCTGGTAAAACGTTGCGTGTGAACCGGCCTTTAACAACGAGGGGCAGGTACTTCACAGAATAAAGGCAGACCAATCACTTTTCAGAAGACCCCAAGTCTGCAAGCTCTTTTGGCAGGCGGTCAATCCGAGAAGTTACCTCAGATTTAACAACCAAAACCAGACGTTTACTTGTACATCGCAGCAATCGTGCTTACAGTATGTGTGTGTGTATGTTTACACATATATAATTTAATTTTACCCTGTAATTCTTGAAAAAATAAAAAAAAAATATTAAACATGAGTATTAAAGATATGTAACATAGAGATTTAGTTATGATTTCAAATGTTCACAGCAACTTTCTGAAAAAAAAAAAAAAGTATTAGGCTATATATTTTGTGTGTTTGATTCCTATTTCTTTATAACAGTGAAACTAAATACAGAAAGACGTTTTGTGTGATAAACTGGTCGGCCAGCGGGTGTACCAACTGCAGCTGTGTCCACCAGTCAGCACCGTTCCTCGAGAGTGAAGAGGCCCGTTCGCCTGACACCAGTGGCGGATCCAGAGGTTCACTCTAGGATTTCAGAATAGCCAGAGAAAAAATGTCTTCAAATTACTAAATTTGTATTTAATCTACTCACACCACACATGACATCCAACCACCAGATTTTATGATTCTACAAGAAATTCATTAATTATATTAAAATATGTTATTGGTTTCAGAAACAAATCATTTTTGTCGGCAATATTAATGTAGCAGACAACTGGTTTTTCAAGGGGGGGGGGCACTTGCCCCTGGTGACCCCCCTTGGATCCGCTATTGCCTGAGACTGCCCCTCGCCCCCTCACCTGTTGCCAAGGGCGAAGCGAGCAGTGGTAGATATCACACGAGCGAAGCAGCGTCGAAGATTACAGGTACTTGTAGCAACTGGAAGCCCGCTCACTCGAGTTCTCAGTACTTTGCTGGCAGATTTGACCCACTAGCACTTTCTTCGCTCCTTTTTTTTTTCAATCTTGGAAAGATGCGCGTCTTGAGGTGGCAACTTCACGAACACGCTAGCAACCGGACACGCGCGTGGGAGACGTTTGGTACCGACGGCCTGAAGGTTCTGTCTGCTGGTCGCAACACTCGGTGTATCTCAGAGGACAGAGGAGGCGCAGTGGCGGCAGAAAGAGGCCGGTACTTCTCTCTCTCTCTTGTCCAGTTCGCCCGCCAGGCACGGTCCGCGCGAGACCGCACGGCCGACTGAGCTGGCGTTCCGTTACTCGGCCGGGATCTGGTCCAAGGCCGCGGGCCAACAGCTCTAGGCTGCACGAGAGGGGGAGGGGAGGACCCCCCCCCCCCCCAGCTGTGTCCTCTTCCCCCCCCCCTCCTGCGGTATCCAGTAAATGCACCATTTTGGCATCGTCTCGAAACACCTCGATGAAGGCGTCAAGGCATCCGCCTGCCCGGGCACACACACGGTGCGCAGAGCTTCAGGGAAAAACAACGCGATTTGAAAACTACTCGAGATAATCCGAGTGGGATCTGCTCACGAATAGCATTTAAGAATTCGCCGAGGGCCGAGAAGAAGTTTTGTTTTCCGATTGAGTTTTTAACTGGATTTTAAGAAGAGTTAAAATTGCTAAAAAGCTTGTTTCCAGAGTAATTTTTAGTCATAAAACCACCAGTACAGATTTTTGAAAGCACCCAAGGGACTTGAATTACACTTTTAACTTCATTTCTCAACCATATAATGTAGTAATCGGTTACCGCTCAAATATCATATAGTTGTCCTATGCACGACGAGAAGATTGCGCACCAGTTCAGAGCCTTGTGCTTAGAGGCGACACCGCGTTAGAAACACCAGCGAGCGTCGCGCTTATCATCCCGCCTCACTAACATTGACTGGGCGGGCGGGCTAGGTGACGAGGCTGGAGATTGGTGCTTAGAGACGGTAGGAGGTAATGAAATCAGACTGGAGCATTGACGGATATTTGAGTTGGGTGGGGGGGGGGGGGACTCATTGGCTCACGGCAAATTCCGCCACGTTTACCACTTGCTAAAAATTCCTGGTTTGACCCCGCCGGTAATCGAACCCGAGTCACTTGGCGGTAGGCGACCCTCGTTGTCCCAATCTAGCAAAATAGTGTATCCGCGCTACATGAAGTTTGTGTAATTTTACAGGCATATCAAAAAGAATTCATAAATGTGAAATTTATAATCGCTAAAAATGCAATATTTTTATTGGGTTTCCATCCTTTCCGCACGAGGTAATTGGAGGCTGGAAGCCCTCTTTTCACAGACGAAAGAGCCAAAACCCGAAGTTCCCCGAAGTTCATGCTTTTTTCCGTATCTTTTATGTAGCTATCCTAACCAAATTGACCATTAGTATCCTTTCATCAACACCGCCATATTTATTTACAATCAGCAAAAAAAAAAAAAACGAAGATGCACGATCGGGCGTTTGGCTCTCTCGTCTGTGAAAAAAAAAATTCCCATTGGAGGCAGCCAAACGCAGCTCAAGGATACATAACCTCAACAATATGCCAGAGGTGCCCACCCCCCCCCCCAAACACTATGACTCACCCCCCCTAACCTAATGATGCGCACCCCCCCCCCCCCCCCCGAAATTTTTTATGCCATTTTCTGAATGATTTAATCAATTATTTTATAATATTATACTTTTTTAGTATTATATTTTATCACATTTTGCATTAATTAAAACTGATTTTCTAATAATAATTTTGGTCATATCAGGTAATATTTCCATCCTGAACCGACAGATGCCAAACTGCTTTTGTTGAGGAAAGTGCGGGGTGGCCAATTTGATTTACAAGATCCCTTTCAATTATCAAAGCACCAGAAACGTATTTTCACATTAGAAGCTATAATTATGTAAATAATATATACATTTTTCTCGTCTTTTAACCCCCCCCCCCCCCCTTGTGGGCACCACTGAATATGCAGAGTGAGTTCTCGACCGCTATACTGGCGCACGAGTCTTCCTCCGGCGAGTGGTCTCTTTGGTCAGCGGGTCAACTGAGTACAGAAGTAAACAGAGATTTCACTCTCATGTTAAACGTAATTCCTTTTTTCTCTCTCTCTCTGAAGTCAGTTACTAACAATTCTGACACTACCAACCACATATCATAAAACCAAATAAATTTAATTTTGTCCGAATGACATCAGGATCTGTGTCTCTTTCAGAATTGCTCGGGTTCAGGTTTTAGGTATACACAAAACATTAATACGTTGTAATAAATATACATTTAAAAAATATATTTTCTAATTTGTATTTCATAAAAATGTTTTATAGTATTTTCTTATGATTTTATTAGAGACAAAAGGTCGTGTTCGTTCATGAACTTAAAGAATGTTATGTAAACCTAGTTGTTTCACAATTAACCATCTTTGGTTGCTAAAATCGCTATATTAATTTACATAAATGCCCCTCTAATGCAATATACACAAACTATTTAAAGTGGTAGCCATACAAACACCGTAAATAAACACCGAAAATACGCTAATAGGAATATATAATCAGTGCCTTCAAAGAATCAACTGTTACATTAAAAAAAAAAACACGAGAGCACAAACTAAAAAACATAAAAGTTGGTATTTAAACTTTTACCGAGGTCTCCCAGTTTCTTTACATTTGAGGCGCTACACATTAACCAACGCGTATGCATTCTATTTATTAAGTATTTTAAATACATCTGAAGGCATGTGCAAAACACAACGATCTTTTGACGCGATTTGAAAAAAAAAAAAAAAAAAGGACTCGAACTCGACGACGTAACCATTGTTTATTTGCATCTTTATTCAAAAAGACGTGTAAATGGTTTACTCGGTATTTATATGTTATATGTAACATAATAATCCTTTTTAACGATAAAATTTCAGTTTGTTCATAAATAACATTATCTAAAAATGTTTAGAATTTAGCCGTGAATTTGAATGACATTCTGATGTTGGCACAGGCGAATAGTCAGTGTACGACAAGCACATCGCAGGCGGCAGGCCCTGTGCAGAGGGGCGAGGCAGGATGTCGCGCTGCTATCTGGCGGCCGCGCGGAGGAAGCGAGGAAGCGACGCCATGTCGCTCCCTTCCTGGCCGCGTCTGCGCGTGGCTCCAGTGTTGCCACACTTGTCACATGTTCGCACGGGTCGTTACCACCACGCCGAACCTACAATAACGCCGAATGCCAAATTGACCGCAACGCCGACAGCTAGAAAACTGCTGTGTACCACAACGCCGAAATACAGTAACGCCGAAAAATGTTGCTGCGGGGAAGGGAAGGGCCACAGGAGCAAAATAAAGAACAACTGAATGAATTTGTGTGCTAACCTTACCTAACCTAACCTTTGTGGCAGTCCTGCAATGACATTTTTTGGGGTTAATGTATTTCGGCGTTGTTTTACACAGCAGTTTTCTAGCTGTCGGCGTTGTAGTCAATTTGGCATTCGGCGTTATGGTTTTCGGCGTTATTGTACGTTCGGCGTTGTGGTGCGTCCCCTGTTCGCACTGTACGCTTTGTGCGTCTCTATTTATTATTTATCGTCTTTACTGGAGGCGAAGTCAAGGCGATACGCCTTTTCTTACACTTAAAACACATTAAACATTTACATTTCTATAGATTAACATTGCATGTTAAAAAAATTAAATACAGCAATATATAAAACAAACTTGAATGTAAACTAAATATCAAAGATAAAAGATTAACAGATACCTTTTTTTGTATTCAAATCGAGATTGGCATACACACCTGCTGAAATGTAATTAAAGGTTAAGAGAGTCAATATGAGATAGTCAAGATGCCAATATGAGATAGTATAACATTCATAACATTCTCCCACGCATTAACACACACACACACATTTTTACAGTTAGTAAGCCGCGAAGTGATAATAGGTGTTCCAGAGATGTTTCTTCAGCCTGTTTGAAGGTTGCTAGATTATTAGATTGCCTCGTCGCCTAGTCTACTTCGTTCCAGAGCATTTGTGTGTTTGACATGTCACTAGTACATTCAATTATCAACTGTGTCAGATTAAAAACCTCACATTATATTTGAAAGATTTGTGCAATGGGAGTGCATGACTTGATGTAAGCTTTTGGACATGCGCCATTGCTAAGCACTTTTTCTGTAGAAGAAAACTAAAAAATACCCAAAAGACAAAAACACAAATTATGCAAAAAATTACTGTTGTCAACAGGAGTCGCACCTGTGTTTTCCTACCATGTGCGTCTCTGCCTGAGGACGGGAGCAGATAGCAGTTCCCGAAACGTCGCTTGTTTCTGTTTTGGAAAACTATTGTGTTAGTTTCGTCTTTTCGTTTTGTCGTGTTTTTGTCTCGTTTCAACTGTTGTGCTGAATTTTTTTGGGTTCAATATTTTTGTGCTGTCATCATTTGTGGGGGTTTTTTCGTTCTCATAGTCCATTTTTCTTTATTTTTCTTTGTTTGTTGACCATATTCCTGTTATGGAATATTATGATGTTGACAACAGTAATTTTTTGCTTAATTTGAGTTTTTGTCTTTTGGGTATTTTTTAGTTTTTTTCTACAGAAAAAGTGTTTAGAAATGGCGTATGTCCAAAAGCTTACATCAAGTAAAAACTTCACGTGAAATTGTTGGACTAAAGCCATGGAGTTAGGAACTGTCAGGAGACAGCATTCTGTGACGTAGTTAAAGTTTTTTTTTTATCTCGCCATCGCCATATTACAACGCTTAAAACATTGAGGTAATGGTGCTTGACCACGTATGCTCATGTCGTTAAACACAGTCACTTCGCGAAATACAGTCATTTGATACTGTTTCGACCATGCAAACACTACAGACACTTCAGCCAATGTTATGGGCGCCTAACCAACATGGTACAGGCAATGAGCTGGAAAAAAAAAAGCCTTCACTCTGTTACCACATGACTTTGCAGACGTGACTACTCCCTGACTAAAGCATGTTTGTGTTGCAGTAGCATTTGTAACGAACCCACATTCCATCGCTGATATCCGCTGATAGTGAGATTCCTATTGGGAAATCGTAAAGCCTATGTTCTCCTCAGGCGCAGGAAACCAGAGTGGGTCTACAATTGTACAGTCGTTATTTCTGTGATCCGTACGCTGGCTGCCTTCCCCCCCCCCCCCTCCTCATCACTCGGGTGTTCACTCGCGATGCGATCACGAGTCAGTGTTTACTCGCCTAGCGAGTAAAGTTGAAAAGTCAACTTTTATTGCTTCTCACGTTTCCCTTTGTGACTTTTCTTGTTGAGTCTCGGTAACCATTTTAAGTACGAAATTGATCAATAACAAAACAATAAAAAAGTTTCATGTAATTTTAATTTTAGATTAAATAAAAAAAGGTAATAACTTCTAGAACTAAACGTGATCCGAGAACATGAATATGACCTCGCGGCCAACCTCTTGTCCTGTGTGACGGACTCGCTTGGCTACCGACATCTTGCACTGTCGTGACGAGTAGCGGCCGCAGTGTTGCCAACTGTCTCGCCACGCCCCTATAGCCCGCAGGCCGCATCCGCTGTTTTGTTCCGCGGAGGAGGAGATTGGCTCGCCTGTTCGAGATAGCCACGTCGGGTTTGACACGGCTTCAACCCAGTGTCTCCTCATTTCATCTAGAAAACACGTCTGAACATGCCTAATCAATACGGTTGAACCTGTTTCTCGACTAGAACCATGCGCCCATACATACAAATGACGAAATATTTGACTAATGAGCCAGATATTGTTTTGAAAATGGCGAACTCCTTGTCGTTGTAAATATGGAAATTATGTTTTTACGTGTACTAAATGGTCACTAAAAATGTGCAGGATCAGAGTTCAAGCAGCTAATCTTACGCCCCCCCCCCCCCCCCCTTTTTCTTGTCTAGTTACCGCCAAACATAATACAAAATTTAAAAATTTAAGCCTTTATTTTACTATCAGTTTTAAAACAGTACATTATGCAACCAAAACTGAGATTTTTTTTTCTTCAAAGATATGGGCTGTTTGTCTTTTTTAAGTTCATTGTAATAGTTATTATAAATTAACATTTCCCCATGACACGTATTTCTGAAAATCCAATCATACTATAATTTAAAAATAAAGTTTATTTTTCCCGTATCCCAAATTGTTTTCACATCTAATATTCCCTCGCCACTCAAAAACCAGCCCTCTGGACAAATTTGGCCGGTTGGCCCATTTGTAAGTAGGGGCCTGATTTTATTGCTGTGCAACATCGAGTAGATGTAAATACAAAATGGCGGGACTAGCTGCCGCGACAGACACGAGAACACGTGAATTATGAATATTTTTACTCATTTAATATTGGACAATACCACTCATAATCTTCGATTTTCGTCATCCTCAATCTTCAATTTTCTTCATTAAAATTTCTTAAAGATTCTAAAAAATATATGACTTGCTGTACGTTACATTTTAGACCAGTGGTTCCCAAACTATTTCAGCTGACGACCCACCTTTACTTATAGGAATACCTCCACGGTATATCGGTCCACGGGGAGTAAACAACCTTATTTGATCGTATCCCTTACTCATGTATATACAATTTACCATCAAATAATCCAAATATATACATATATACAAATATATTCTTTTCTAAAGATACAGATTTATTATTGATAAACAATGTGTGTTCTGATTTGAAAATGGTTGACAAAATATAAGCAATTTGTAGCAAAACAGTTATTTAAAAATAGATGTGTGTTTGCACACAATTCGATTTGTTTAGATTTTTATTATCTTTTCTGGTGGTTTGTTCGATGGTTTCGGATAGTTTTAGGATTGAGTCGCGACCCGCCGTTTGGGAACCGCTGTTTTAGACTATTACATATATATCCCCCCCCCCCATGAGACGAGAAGCATAAGATGTACATCAAGTTCAGTCCCTGCCCGAACACGCCCGAATATTCATCTTCGGACAACCTCGGGATTTGTTTTATTTTTGCGCAGGAAAAATGAATTCAAATATTAAAAGTGGTCGGGTAGGTTAGCTACATTAAAACACTTTAAAACACTATGGACGGTTAGTTAGGTTAGTATAGCTACATTAAAATAAACAGAGAAATATAATAAATATATATAAATAAACCCGAGGTTGGCCGAAGGTGAATATTCGTGCGTGTTCGGGCAGAAACAGAGCTTGATGTACATCTTAGGCTTCCCCCAAGAGACACAGCGACTGGCTGACTGTTCGAGCAGACTCGCCTACCAGCAGACACGTGTCCAGTTACGCCCCGCCGCATGCGGGCGGCATATCTGCTGTCCCGCTGTGCGCTAGGAGCGTCTTCCATCGCCGAGCGTCAGGGTGTCCACAGTTACTACTTTCCTTTTAGATCTAGTACTTTTATCATTTTGACGTGGCGTCTAATAAATCGATGAACGCCGGCTGCACGCACGAAAAAGTGTCCCGTTACGCACATTGTCCCGTTACGCTGTGTCCCGTTATGGTCATTGTACGCTTGAGCCGCATATATCTCTCTTCCACTCGATTGGAACAACCATCGATTTGACTTTTTCGAGGCACATTAAACTTGAAACACTCCCATTCGTTTCCTACTTTTCCTATCATCGTCCTATCCTTGACAGAATAACACAGATTGGAAGAAGTTAAATAGCAAACATGTATAAAAGTTATAGTTAAAATAATATCTTCGTTAAAGTAATAAACATATTTGAATTAATGAGTGCAAATAAAAGTAAATTTACCAATTAAATTGTAGATTTCATTTCACTCCTTCTTTGCATCCATACAAAATAGTGATAATTCAATAAAAATGATTCAATTTTATTCATAAAAGTATGCAATCATTTCATTGATGTTTTGTTATGACGTTGTCACGTTAAACTATCGTCCGTAAACCGTCTTTACAGACAACAAATTATTTTCTTTAATATAATAACATTACAGTAACTCCAATATGTTTTATTATTAAGCGTAATTATTTTTAAAAACTAAGGAATGTATGTGTGTGTGGAGTGATATTTAGGTTCGAGCATTGTAATGTCATCATAACTTCCAAAATTGTTAAAACCATAACAAATTATTTTTTAGTACTTTTTTTTTCAAATTTAGGCCTATTATTTTTATCTCGCCTAAGTTGGTACGAAATATTTTTTCCTTGTGGACACCCTGCGCCGGGGGGAAGCCTAAGATGCAAAGTTCTGCCATTCCCGATTACACCCGAACAATTCACCTTCGGCCAACCTCTTGTTTATTTATATATATTTATATTGCTCTGTTTATTTTAATGTAGCTATACTAACCTAACTAACCGTCCATAGTGTTTTAAAGTGTTTTAATGTAGCTAACCTAACCGACCACTTTTAATATTTGAATTCATTTTTCCTGCGCAAAAATAAAACAAATCCCGAAGTTGGCCGAAGGTAAATTGTTCGGGTGTAATCGGAAATGGCAGAACTTTATGTGCATCTTAGGTCTTCCTGCACCCGGGGTCGTGCTCTCCGCCGGAACGGCGAAAGCGCAAGGCAAAAGGCAAAAGGCAAGAGATCCACGGCTTCACGCGCGCACACGGAACTCCTGACGCTGCACATAGGGGTATTGGACTAATCTAGCGGGACAAAATTATTTATCGCTCTTAAACGTTTGGAAAAAAATCTATAATTCATAAAAACTTGTATGCAAAAGTATCTTCACTTCTAATTTCCAACAATGCAATGTAGCAAAGGGCAAAAGCGAAAACAAATAGCGAAAGAAAATGAAAAATTCTTGTAAATAAAATTTATATAGGCTAATCATTACAGTGGTCAAATATATACATATCTACTAACTAAATTAAAATAAAAAATTATAATAATAGTTTAAAACTAAAAAAAAAATATTAAATGGAAAAAGCCTTAACTTTCTTCACATATGAAGATTTCCAATGTTTCCTTCATACAAGAATTTGGTTTTTTCTTGATAATTGTTCGCCTTGATGCAAACAGGGGATCAGATGTTAACAACTACCTATTTAAAATATCTGTATTACTGTCTACTCTATTAAATTTCCTTGCGAAATTTTGCCTGTATGAACGGAAATGCTTATTTCTGGCTTCTGCTGCCTCTTCAGACTATAGGCAAAAGGGCATTCTCTATTATTATAGAACCATGTATCAATAGTTTATGCATGGTAGGCGTCATGTTATGCCTACCGTACAGTTCAACATAAAGTTCTGCAGTCTCTCTAGTAAATTTTTGAAATTTTTTCACATCTATTTTGTACCCGCTTGAAATGCATTCAAGAATCACTTTTATTCTTTGAATGAAAGTAATATCCAGGACTGTTATTTCAGCTGCCAACTCAGGGTTTTCAAAAAATCGTCGACTTGTATTTCCGTCATTAGTGTTCCCGGATCCAGCTTTGGGAAAATCTAAGCGGAGACCTAGCTTGCTTTTAAATTCGTCTTGAATTCTTTCTTTGTTCTTTTAAAAGTTTGTCTGCTTCAGATTTAGCGGGTAAATATTGCACGCCAAGTTTGTAAGCAGTATGCAGTAAGCTTTCAAATAGCCGTATCCTGGCGTGTAAAATAGACAAACCGAATTTCAACGAATCTACATTAATTTCACTTGATTTATTCAAATCGTTGAAATATTTAGATGTAGCTCCACATATATAACATCTAATTGTATATTTTGTGCCTGTTCCGCATTGCACACTTTTGAGTCTATCATTGTTAGCATCATCTTGTTTTCTACAATATATGGTCTTCCACCAATTGTTACTGTTGGTTCCAATTTATTTGCCGCACTTTCCACATAACTGATTTCTTCCTTCGTTATGTAAACTGTCTCCTTTACAAAGCGTATACGGATAGGTCTACAGTAGCGCGGTGACGATGGAGTTGCGTTCTGCCAAAATATTATATTTTCCGTTCAATTTACTATACGCAGAGGCACAAAAGAACTTTGAAAAATGTGTGAGTCGCATCCGCTATCATTTTCAAACTTTTGTTTGAGCTGAGCCTGTTGTGAGCCATTACACCCCTATTTACAAATCATCCGGAAAGTATTTTCACTATCGTCAAGGGTTTTCAAAACTTCTTCTAAATGTAAAAGTAATCTTTCGGCTGTGTGGTTCACAACACCTTGTAAATTCACTTCGGCACAGGTTTCAGTTATGTTGAAAGATTCATTGGAAGGATAACAATGTTTTTTATATTGCTGAAAAACTGAGTAGCAGGGAAGATTTCCTGTTGTTTGATTCTGTCATATTGCGTCCCTGACAAATCAGCAGCTACAAACATTGCTAGTGCTTCCTCCAGACAAACTTGCTTGGCATATGCCTTGTCACACTCAATTGAATTCCTGTAATCTTTAGCACGATCCTTACTTTCTGAAATCTCTCAGTATATTTGACGCACATCTATTTCCTTGGGCTCTCAATTCCATTCCAGCTGCATAGATAATTTTCTCAGGGCTATCAGACAAACGTATACCCTCAGCCTTGCATCTTTTGCTTCGCTCACTAATGTCTTGAAAGGATATTGTTGGTCTTCCCGGTCTTCTTCTTGCCACTAATACAGGTAATTTAAACACTCCACTCAACCACTTTTCATTGTTTTTCACAAATAAATCACTTCTGTATTTTGCTGTTACCCAGCGATTTTTCATTTCTGATCTCAATCGTGATAAATTACGCTTTATTTCCATAACTTGTTCTTCAGTATAAGTGAAACCAAGTAATCTTCGATGTATTCTAATTAACCATTAAAATTAAGATGATTTTTTGATCTCATTAGGTCAAATATTGCCTTACGAGTCATCAAACTATTTCCAGAAGGTCCTGAAATAATAGAAATATAATGTATCGGAACTATGATTTTTTTCACATTTTCATATTATAAATTTGAAATCACTCTACATGGAGGAGTAGGAATTAGTTGGAACCAATAAATACAATTCTTAAAAGTATAACTACTATATTTTGAGAATATATAAGCATCATAACCGGGAAATGCCCGGCAGTATAACAAAAATGCTCCCAAAACTACTAATTTGGATAAAAATAACTGAATTTAAAAGCCTGTTTTAAAAGTCAAAAATAAATAAAGTGGTGTATAAAATTATAATATTTGGACTAAAAAAACAAAGTTACTTACCAGGAGTTTCAGAATCCATAACCAGAATTCATATTTTCACAATAGAACATAAAATAATAAATACTTAAATATTGAGTTTTAAAGCACGAACATCGAGTATACACAACCACTGCGAGCAATGCCCGAGTTCCGACTGACACTACCATCTGTAAATTGGGTTGGGTGAAATGAAAACAATGTGGTTAGGTCGCCCAACTACTTAGCTTTTATAGGAAACGGTTTTTTTTACCTGAGTGCAATTCTGAGAATTCGACTTTTGGCCAGCTAAATTTAAGAAATACCTCTATGTGCGCTGTCGCCAGGTAGCCTACTCGAGCCATTCTTCGCTTCCGGGGCGCACCGAGGTGTGCGTCATTTTCCTGGCGATCTGTGACATCCAAGACTACAAATAAAAGTCGGTGAATGTCAATTTATATATTTTAAAAATGTTTCGTGCAAGTTAAAATTATTGCGATAACGTCCAACATGTACTGTTAATAAACACACACTGGAAACGTGCATGATCATAAACCATACAAATTTGGACAACTAAAATCAGCACAGACAAAATCTGTTGGATACCTAACTACAAAGGAAGGATAGAAGGCAGCGGCTCTAGCGTACAAGACCCGAGCTAGTCTTGACAATCAGTAGCCTGCACCCAATATCCGCCGAGCGGGTGGAAAGTTTTGTGGGAAAAAAAAAAGGGGGGGGGATTTGAAATCCCGGTTTAGTTTCCAGATTTTTTTAATGCATCAGTTCTCCCAGATAGTAGTGCGGAATTGCAAGTTTATGACTAACAGACATGCTATGCAATACACGCAGTTCACATTTACAGTTATTGTCGTGGTAAAGTTTTATCATAATATTTTTTTGAAGTTATACTTTGGGCGCGTTATAAAAAAATAATGAAATTTAACGATGTGCACGCAACATGCAACAAAAAATGATAGGATGAAAAATATACATATAAATTAAAATTACATAATGTGTTAATTAAATCACATACTTTAGTGATTGATATTGAATACTGGTCCATATAATTTTAAAAAAATATTTATTGTAAATATTAATGATAGAAATTGTGTTTATAAACTTGTTAAGGGTACTTTCAAGTTTATTTATATAAGTGAGGTTATGTTCCCGTATGTAAAATTTTAATTGCGTTATAAATTTTATATTACATTATTATTTAACAAATAATTAAATTAATATATTAGAATAAACATTCATGATATTTATTAATTTCATTATTAATTAAAATGTATCTATATTATTTTACTAAATAAAATAATGAATTGTATACACATGGTGATATAAGTAATGAATACAGAGTATTTATTATTTTTTCTGTAGTGCGTGGGTTTGTTTCCTCGTGTTCTGGCCGCCGCGGGGGACTCCCCGCCTGTCTGCCCAGTGTCGTCGCTCCTCCTCGCCATTGGCTGTTCCGCCTCGAGCCGCGAGCAGCAGCTCGGCGACAGGCGATAAGGTCGCTCTTCCGGTCGCCGCCGGAAGAAGTGACCTCAGCGCCGGGCCGCACCGCCCAGCCGACCCACGACTTGCCGGATGGAGCTACCGAGTCCAGGCAGCCCCTGCAATCCCTGCAGCCCCTGCAGTCCCTGCAGCCCCTGCAGCCCCTGCAGCCCCTGCAGCCCCTGCAGTCCCTGCAGTCCCTGCAGCCCCTGCAGTCCCTGCAGCCCCTGCAGCCCCTGCAGTCCCTGCAGCCCCTGCAGCCCCTGCAGTCCCTGCAGCCCCTGCAGCCCCTGCAGCCCCTGCAGCCCCTGCAGCCCCTGCAGTCCCTGCAGCCCCTGCAGTCCCTGCAGTCCCTGCAATCCCTGCAGCCCCTGCAGCCCCTGCAGTCCCTGCAGCCCCTGCAGTCCCTGCAGTCCCTGCAGTCCCTGCAGCCCCTGCAGCCCCTGCAGTCCCTGCAGTCCCTGCAGCCCCTGCAGCCCCTGCAGCCCCTGCAGCCCCTGCAGCCCCTGCAGTCCCTGCAGCCCCTGCAGCCCCTGCAGCCCCTGCAGTCCCTGCAGCCCCTGCAGTCCCTGCAGTCCCTGCAGCCCCTGCAGTCCCTGCAGCCCCTGCAGTCCCTGCAGTCCCTGCAGCCCCTGCAGTCCCTGCAGTCCCTGCAGTCCCTGCAGTCCCTGCAGCCCCTGCAGCCCCTGCAGCCCCTGCAGCCCCTGCAGTCCCTGCAGTCCCTGCAGTCCCTGCAGCCCCTGCAGTCCCTGCAGTCCCTGCAGTCCCTGCAGCCCCTGCAGTCCCTGCAGCCCCTGCAGTCCCTGCAGTCCCTGCAGCCCCTGCAGCCCCTGCAGTCCCTGCAGTCCCTGCAGTCCCTGCAGTCCCTGCAGTCCCTGCAGTCCCTGCAGCCCCTGCAGTCCCTGCAGCCCCTGCAGCCCCTGCAGTCCCAGCGACTCTACCCTACCGTGCGGTTCAATCAAGACTATAGCGTTCTAAGTGACGTTACACAACTATTATAGCGTAAAAAGAAAAGGTGTGAGTACTTACGTACGCGCGTTAGAAGTCATTCTTGTGTTTGATTTGTGTATAAATAATATAGCAACAATAAGATTTTAAAAAATGGTGTAACCAGTACAACTGTTTACAGTTATATTATTACTATTTTGATTATTATTGTAACATTAATTCTATATTTCACAAGCCGATCTTATGTATTTAATTATTTTATTGTAAAGAGGACAACCAAAGTTAACCTATATAACACATCTAATTGACAGAGACAACACACCTTTTAACTTCAGGGTCTTCTAAGCATTATTCTTTGGAAACTTTATTCATTTGCCTTAGTTCAGCACTCTTACACGCTAATATCCAAGTTTTATTTCACTATGCAGTTAATTTCGTTTGCTGATTTTTTCTATAGCTCCTTGGTTGCTAGGGACAGAAAATAAATAGTTAGAAGGAAGAAGAAGGAGAAGCCATCGCCATCTTGCAGCGGGAAGGCGTTTCTCGGGCTGGGGCTAACCAAAGCCTTGGTTGCCGCCTGAGGAATTGAAGATTCGCGTCATCCGCGGTCGTGTGCTATACAGAATTCTCCATACTATTATTTGTGAGAATAGTTCTGGACTGAATAAGTCTCAGATAGGGAGTATCGGCGACATCTAGTGCCAACTTCCGCGTCGGTCCCGTTCGTCCCGTAGTGGTTCCGGACGACTGATGTCAGCGCCAGCTACGATTGGCCACGACGTTTGGTGAGACCGATCCCAATTAAAACAGACTTTTTAGGACGAGAGGGAAGTCGATTCTTCAGCCAGACCCCCGGCTACATCAGATCTTCTGTAGTTCGCCAATTACAGCTTCCAGCGTCCAGTGTTCCAGCGTCGCAGCAGACCACCTGGAGGTCCTAAGAACAGAGCCTCAAGCCTCCGACAGATTATAGCTAGACCCGGCATGGTAGTCGATGTGTTCCTGTGACGTCATTTACATCTACTTACTGACACCTAGGTCTGAACAAAATGATAACATACACAGTAAATTATTTTGGTTGTTCCTCTCGCTGAATTACATGTTAACAGTAACTTCACGTCAATATCAAAGAACCCATTAAAATCGTATGTTTTCAAACTATTACTATTTCATTTACCGTAAATGTCAGTTACGTATAAGACAGACTGGGTCATAGGTAATGCAAATTTCTACTAGTCACACAACACTAACCAATTTATTTTTAATAATTACTCTCCTGCCAGTAATACAATGCAGTGACGTGCTAGCTGGATTAGCAGTCTGGGTAATCGATACAGCAGCAGCGTTCCTGAGATCTACTGCGGAGAGAATAGGCGCCAAAACCCCGCAAGCACACCAATTACCTACAGTTGACCACATAACATATAATACATATTTCGATTAGAGTGGCACCCATTATTGTGGGGCTTGTACAGTTGGCCACACACACAGAGAACAATTAGAATGTATTCATATATAAATACATTTGCTTGAAGTATTTCTGTAATTTAAAAAATAAAAAATTATTTTCCAATGGCCTTTAGCTTACTAACCGTGCACTACAACCACTGCGCTACGAAGTCCGACAAGATTTAAAGGAGAATATGGATTATAACCTATGTAATACCAGAATCCTGAGGCTTTTTTTTTAAACTTGATTGAAATTACTCTTTACTATGACTATTTTAGTTTACCAAATATATTGCAGGGTAGTTTCAGTATTACAAAATAAAGTTTCATTTGGCACACCAAAACAAGTTTCGTATGTCCCCTAATTTTTATGAAATTAACTATATATGAGTTTATGTTCATACATGTGTCCACCATCTTCCTGTGAAAACTTCGTGCGCACGCATCGTAATAGTTCATTCTCATCATTTTTCCATAAAGCGCCTAAAGTATAACTTCTTAAATAATAACGATAAGATAACTTTAACATGCACTGGATTCACATCATAGTTATTAACAAATTGTGCCATGCTATTTAACTGCTACGTTCCATGTGCATTATATTAGTTTCTTTTGCTATCTCACGGCTTTTTTTAATGTTGGAAATATGTAGAATTTTTAAACTGACTCTTCAATTGTTGTTTAAGTTGAAATAATGTGGCTGTATAGCGGGTTATATTCCGTTGGGATGGTCGACGCAGACGCTATGGTTGTTTTTGCCAACAGATAGCATCACATGTTGCTCAAAACATGATTTCAGTTTAAACTGTAAGAGACGCACTTATATATCTCCTCCCTCATTGTTCTATGGCAGACGCCACTATTCCCACCGCTGACGAGCGATCCACTGTGAGTTGGTCACCTGGCTGGTTGGTGGTGTTTGCCAGCCGACCTCCGTAGCGTAGTCGGATGCACACCGGCTTACGGTGCGAGGGGTCCTGGGTTCGGGTCCCGGGTAAGGCATGGGTGTTACTCTACGTACGGCAATTTTATCGATAAATTGATACTGATAATGGCTTCGAATACAAAATGAAACGTCCCTGTGGCCATTGGCGCACCGCTGTAGAACACCAAAAATTTGGCCAGCTGTATCCTCGACGCTGTCAGGAGCATATGAAACACACACTTAAAATACATCGCAGATAACTCGACGTGACGGCCTATCTCACTGGACACCTCCGCATCACATCTACTCAGAGCGAGGGATCAACAAAAAAATTGCCTGTACTGGTAAGTATGAGAAACTCGAGCAATATGCGCAACAGTTGGTTAAGGAATGTTGCACTTCGTCAACAATCGCTCCTCCTGAGTGCATTTGCTCGAACATTAATCGTACAAGGCAGACCTATTTTTTGTATTATTGACGTGACAACGTCTAATAAATCGATGAACGCAGGCTGCACGCACGAAAAAGTGTCCCGTAACACATATTGTCCCGTTACGCTGTGTCCCGTTACGCTCATTGTACGCTTGCGCCGCATCTATCTCTCTTCCACTCGATTGGAACACCCACCAATTTGACTTTTTCGAGGCACATTAAACTTGAAACACTCCCATTCGTTACCTACTTTTCCTATCATCGTCCTATCCTTAACAGAGTAACACAGATTGGAAGAAGTTAAATAGCAAACATGTAAAAAAGTTATAGTTAAAATAATCTCTTCGTTAAAGTAATAAACATATTTGAATTAATGAGTGCAAATAAAAGTAAATTCATCCATTAAATTGTAGATTTCATTTCACTCCTTCTTTGCATCCATACAAAATAGTGATAATTCAATAAAAATGATTAAATTTTATTCAAAAAAGTATGCAATCATTTCATCAATGTTTTGTTATGACGTTGTCACGTTAAACTATCGTCCGTAACCCGACTTCACAGACAACCAATTTTTACATTTCAGAAGCAGAGATATTAGTTAGGTACTGTTAGTTTCCCTCTACGCCGCACTTGCCTCAATAGTTTCACTTGAATACACAGTATTGGTGGTTAAAGAGGGTTAGTTGGTTAAATCCTCACGTGGAGACGAAAACTAAGAAGCTCAATCGCATGCGTGAACATCGAAGTTGAGATGAAATGCAGAAAAACAGCGATCAGTAATCTTGGAGAAGTCGCGAACTGGGAGACCAGATAGTACCACGGCCTTCGAACCACTCGACAAGTCAAGGGTCAAGGGACGAACTCTGGCCGATAGAGGACGGTTTGAAACGCGCTGTGACACACACGCTGATAACCAGCTGAATGTTTTCTGCTATGCACCCGGTGAAAGGAATATAAGACGGCACGCGGAAAGCCTAAAGGTAGTGCACAGATGAGTTCTTGCCGGTTAGAAACTAGTCACTTTCATCCCTACCCTGGCTCAACCTCGACAGCGAAATGCAGTTTATTAGGCAATTGCCGGGAAAGTACTTAAATTTCCACGTGATTCATTTCTGATATTATCTACTATTGACTCGTGCTAGAATTTAGCCTGCACCAAAACAATTGAACATTTTTTTTTCGTGATAACGGCTTATAAATCGATGTACGCCGGTTGCACGCACGAAAAAGCATGACTCATTTTCACGTTCCGCCTGAGCCGAGCGTGCTAAAACCGGCCAACCACCGTGCGAGAAAATCTTCTATAATACCAAACAGGTTAAGGCGGGCTTTTTAACTAATTGTTCGTGATTATTTTAAACATATTATTTCAATTTCATTTTGCAAAAACTTTAAATAATATTTGAAAATTAAAAGGTATGCAATTTTTCATCAATTCTTATGACGTTATCACGTAAAATTATCGTCCGTAATCCGACTTTACATACAAACCTCTTTTTTTTTCTTGACCTTGTTTGGTGGGGCTTAATGCGACCCGAGATTTTTTGATGGAGTGTAAAAGGGAAAGAGGAGGTAGTTTGAGCTCAGCTTTACCAAACACTTCTTGGTGCGAATGCCACCACAGGAACAATTTAAAAAATTATACGTTTGGCATTACTACACGAACATAACCTTAAAAAAAGTTTCGAACTAGGCAGGAATTTGCCTACATGATTTGCATTTAAAGCATTTAAGAAAAATAAACGCTTTTGAGAATAGAAACGAAATGAACGATGGTTTTAAGGGAAAATATGTTGCAAGAATCAAGTATCAAGACGCGTTGTGTTAAGCAAAACAACCAAACAAGCTTCGTTAAAATAATCAATTCCACCATCAACGTTTCCCTTCTCTGCAGACATTGCAGCCGGCAGGAAAGCAATGTCGGAAATGTCGGCGGGCGGGACGTTCCGAGGCCTACCCCCCCCCCCTTCCCTACAAGGAAACACAAAAAAAAACTGTTATTATCATCAAAATATGGAAATAATTTTATGGCAAACAGCAGGAAAATAAGAGGCGTGGTCGTCGAGTGGTTAGAAAACCAACCTCCCACCAAAGCGCCTGAGTTTGATTTCCGGCGGGGTCGACCTGGTTTTTCGCAAGTGAGAAGCGTGGCGGACGTTGCCGTGGCCTGTGGGTTTCCTCGGGGTGCTCCCGGTTCCCCCACCGCTTCACAACCCCTCCCACCCCACCACAAACACTCTCCAGGCCGGCCGGAACGACAGGTACGCCCCTGACCACTTGGTCGAGTAGTTGCCGGGAACCCAGAAAGCGCTCGGACTGAAGGTAATTTCGGACAAGTGTCCCGCGCGCACTAGCGCTGGGGCGCCACTTCCGAACTAACCTCGGTGAAGTATCGACTCGCTTCACGCGTGGGCACGTACGCACGTGTGATAACAAGTGACGGTCGCAGGACTGGGTGGGCCCGCAGGGACTCCGCGGGCGGGAGGTTGGCAGCACTGCGCGCCGGCCCACTGGAGCGCGCTTCCCGCGCCGCGCGACCGGAAGTGGCTGTTAGAGCGCGCCGGACATCACCGCAGCATCCTCGCCCGGCAGTCGCGTCACCCCACAGCAGCGAGCCCTCCGTGGCCCTCTATGGCCCTGCGTGGCCCTCTATGGCCCTGCGTGGCCCTCCGTGGCCCTGCGTGGCCCTCCGTGGCCCTGTGTGGCCCTGCGTGGCCCTCTATGGCCCTGCGTGGCCCTCTATGGCCCTGCGTGGCCCTCCGTGGCCCTGCGTGGCCCTCCGTGGCCCTGTGTGGCCCTCCGTGGCCCTGCGTGGCCCTCTATGGCCCTGCGTGGCCCTCTATGGCCCTGCGTGGCCCTCTATGGCCCTGCGTGGCCCTCTATGGCCCTGCGTGGCCCTCTATGGCCCTCTATGGCCCTGCGTGGCCCTCTATGGCCCTGTGTGGCCCTCCGTGGCCCTGCGTGGCCCTGCGTGGCCCTCCGTAGCCCTGCGTGGCCCTGCGTGGCCCTCCGTGGCCCTCCGTGGCCCTGCGTGGCCCTGCGTGGCCCTGCGTGGCCCTCTATGGCCCTGCGTGGCCCTCTATGGCCCTGCGTGGCCCTCTATGGCCCTCTATGGCCCTGCGTGGCCCTCTATGGCCCTGTGTGGCCCTCCGTGGCCCTGCGTGGCCCTCCGTGGCCCTGCGTGGCCCTGCGTGGCCCTCTATGGCCCTGCGTGGCTCTCTATGGCCCTCTATGGCCCTGCGTGGCCCTCTATGGCCCTGCGTGGCCCTCTATGGCCCTGCGTGGCCCTCTATGGCCCTCCATGGCTCTCTATAGTTTTTTATGGCCATCCATGGCACTCCATGGCCCTCCTTGGCAGCTCTCGATAGCCGGGCTTTACTCACTTTACACATGTGTACGTAAATCATCAAGGCATCAACTATCTTCAAAAAATAAATATGTCCAAGAAAAAAAAATAGGTGCTAGTACTTATTAAAATAAAATAATAAAAGGACTGACTGATAAAGTATAAATAGAACTCAATTAAAGATATTAAATAAATACTCAAGCGTTCGATATTATTATAAACACCTTAATAAAATTAACCATTTAATTTAGAAAATAATTAAATAAATCTTAATAATAAAAATATTAAATATGCTTAATGTTACTTCCTATTTATTTATTCTAAATATTTATTCAATAATAACGTAATAATTTGTAATTAATAATTTAAATAAATTATACATATGTGAACATAACCTCACCTATATAAATAAACTTGAAAAAATATATATAAATACAACTTATCACTAATATTCACAATAAAAAATGTTTTAATGATATGGACCATTATTCAATATCAATTACTAAAATATAAGATTTAATAGCATATATATAATTTTTATTTGTATGTAGCCCTTATTTCGCATCGTGTGAAAATTTCGTTGGTAAGTGCACGCGCAACGTAAAAATGCACTCTAAATCATATTTTTCTTAACGCGCCTAAAGAAGTGTGAATTCAAACAATCGTGGAGTGTTTATTTCAAGCTCTCAGCGAGGATTGCGTCACCTCTCCTTCACCACCGGCTGAAGTGCAAATGTAGTACATAGACATAAATAAGTACATACATATACATTCGTGAAGTTTATGATTAATCAAAATTGGTGTTTCCTAAACACAAGCGCTCTCTATCTATCTACTACAGCTAAATTGAATATATTACGTATGTTTGACGTGACAACGTCTAATAAATCGATGAACGCCGGCTGCACGCACGAAAAAGTGTCCCATAAAACACATTGTTCCGTTACGCTGTGTCCCGTTACCCTCATTTTTCCGTTACGCTGTGTCCCGTTACGCTCATTGTTCCGTTACGCTGTGTTCCGTTACGCTGTGTTCCGTTACGCTGTGTTCCGTTACGCTGTCGGCGAGTGCAGTAATAATAGGTTATGTTACAATTGACTAAAAAATTATGGTGATTCATATAATTGATGATAGATATTTGATTAGTTTATTTATATGAAAACTTGTTCATAATTAATTTTAACTTTATAGCTAAACGCCAGTTTTTAAAATTAATTACAAGTCATCTACATGTGAACTGTTTCGTCGACTGTTTATAAAGTGAAGTGAAAAGTTTAAGTGGTTTTCATTGCTTATTACAACAACAATTTCGCAATAAAGGTTAATTATTCTTGCATTTTAAAAATCTGATTACTAGTATAATTTCAAGTATTTATTCTTTTATTATTAAAATAAAAATAAAAAATTTTTATTTATTAAAGTATGCAATCATTTCATCAATGTTTTGTTATGACGTCACGTTAAACTATCGTCCGTAAACCGACTTTACAGACAACCAATTTTTTTTATTCAAATTATATTCTAAATAAATAGATTTATTTGCAGTGATTTCTTTTTTAATTTCATCACACGTTGGATAGTACGCGAAAAATACCAGTTCTTTTTTTATTTATTTGACGATATACACGTGTGTAACTTTCAATACAAATAATGAGGTTCATCTGCCCTCAAAACCTTTTTTTGTGTGTGTTACGATATTCAAGTAAATACCTATAGTAAAATATACTTTACGTTGTTCACCTCCTCCCCTCCTAACCAAGGCACAAGCCCCTCTAGTTGCGTCGCTGGGGAGCTCCAAGGAGGTCGCACGCAACCTCCTTGGCGGGCGGACACGGCTTCCCGCCGAGCCGAGCTGCCGCAGATACATCTGCGTGTATCTGCGGTGTATCTGCGGTGTGTCCGGGTGAAACTGCGCACTTTCCCCGCCCGGCCTCTGCACTGCGCATGCGCCGCACCGGGACCATAGAGCAACTCTAGTCTAGAACCAACACCGCACCGGGACCACAGAGCAACTCTAGTCTAGAACCAACATCTCTATTTCCTTTGGAAATCAAACAACTGTGATTGGGATTTACATGCAACCTAACTAAAAGTCGTTACATTTTCCAAAGTAAATGTTGGCACCCTTGATATCTTTTTAAAACTCAATGCTTTTTCGATTTGGAGTGTTCCCGATTCAAAACATCGGGCTTTGGTGGAAAATATGCCCGGGTAAAATAAAAGGGGGGGGGGGGCGTAATGCCCCCAAATTTTGAAAATTTTAAAAAGCATATTCTTTTCTATTTAAGAGTTTTTCCAAGGTCATGTGATGTTGGAAAATGTGCCCGGGTTTCGTCTTTCTAACCCCCCCCCCCCCTAAATTTTCTAAGATTTAGAGCGTTTCCGAAGTCGGGTTATGGTGGAAAATGTTCCCGGGGTTCGTTAATGGCAAATATGGGTATAACACCTTAAATTAGCTGGCCACTCTTCTGGCATGATCAAGTGTATGTATGATACGGACATTCCTTCAGTCCGTGTTGATTTCGGCACAAATGGTCTACATATAATTAAACCACTAGCCATTCAGTTTCCAGCGACATACAGCTACGGTGCTGCTGAAAGGTGAATGTTGCCATTAATACTGATAATCTACCGTGCATAAAATGCAAGGCTGCGCTGTAGATTATGCAGTTGTTTATTTGTGATCGCGTCTCTTTGCTGCCGGACAGGCTTATGTAGCTCTTAGTCGCTTAAAGTCACTGGATGGTCTCCAAGTAGCAGTACCTGATTGCTCTAAGATAACAAGAAAAGTTCCATGTAATGTTGACGCATTTGCTGAAATGACTAGATTACGTAATTATTAATTTTAAGTTCATTGTAACAAATAAATACTTTAATCACTCATACTTAGTATTTTTAATTTGTTTTAATTACTCATATTCAATATATCTATTTTATTTTAAAATTAAAAAGTATAAACACATAGTTTATAAAAAAATTAAAAAAAAAACTCTTATATCGTTGAATGAACTAAAAATTAGAAAATAAATAAATAAAATTTTAATTTAATCTTTTGTCCAACAGCCAAATAATGCACCACTACTCTGTATAACTAAAAGCGTGGGGTGCTCTCTTATTTCATTTTCGTAATGACTATATCATAAAATTAGTGATAGAACTTTTAAGACAAATGCTATCAAGAACCCATGAGTGTACCTCCGGGGGGGGGGGGGGGCTGGAATTAAGAAGCCCTTCATTGAGGGGGGGGGGGGAGAGGGCCTGCCTGCACATGCAAAAACGTGACTGTGAAACGTGTTTGATGTCAAAACTATATGTTATGGAAAACTTTCTGTATATTTTAAAGTTTTCTACTTATTGCATGCATGTAGGACAAAATATGGGCAGTGAACAGCATATGGGCACCGCATCCTGATACGACGTGACGGTTAACCCCACGTGCAAAATTCTGCCCCCACTCCCCCCCGGGTCACCAGCAAATTTCCGCAGGCCCCACTTGCGAATCCTACAGTTTTGCGCCCCTTGAAGCACCCCATTACTAATTTTAAGTGCATTATTGTTATTAAGTTCATATATTCATTTTCGTAATTACTATATCCTAAAATTTTCGTATTATTTATACCCTAAAATTAGTGATAGAAAATCTATTACAAATCATATTGCTATTGCTGATAGAAAATTTAAGACAAATAATATCAAGCACCCCAAGTTTTAGTTACAGAGTTGTGGTGCATTATTTGGCTGTTGGTCAAAAAGCTTACATTAAAATTCATTTTTTTTAAATTTTTAGTTCATTCAACAATAAAAGCGGACTTTTTTTTAATGTTTTTTTTTAAACTATAATTTTATTTGGTTAATTTTTAGAAACGCTTCTGTTCCTCAGCCAAAATACACTTCGGCGCGCCTTGCATGAATTTACTTGAACGCAAGCGCGGCTCCAGAAGGGGGGCGGTGGGGGCGACAGCCCCTCCCGAGACCAATTTTATTGATTAGTGTATATTTATGTTTACTTAAATATTTAATTTAATATGTTAAACTTTTATCTCATCAAAAGAAGCATGGAGCTACTAAGGTTCTGTATTTGAAACCTGTCATTTGTAAATAATATTCCAAGGCCAATATCTGACCACTTTCATTTTTTGCAACTACGACCTTTCTTTGTGCGATAGCCCCTCCCGAAAAGTCATCCTGAAGCCGCCATTGGTTCAACTGTTCTGGCGTGAAACGTATCACGTAATTCCCACGTTATTCCCACGTAATTCCCAGTCTGAATGAGCGACCTACGACCAGTACAAGCTCTAACAATGACCATAGGCCACACCAGGGATCTTATAAACTGTATCGTTATCTTCGTAGATTTACGGGTACTTGGTTCACGTACTTCGGAAATGAATTCACAAGAATAATATTTGGTATGTAAGCAAAACATTAAATAACTTTGTCAAGACGTCTGCTAAAACCTAATTATTTCTTCAAAGTGTGCGTTGACCTTGTTTGTGGCTAAAAACAGAACTCGGAAGTCGAAGTACGGGGTTGTTTCCACGAAGATCTCGTTATCTGAAATTACAATAAGTATAATATAATTTTGTTTGTCTGTGCTATTTGCGTTGATTTGCCTACTTGTTTTCTCGCATTGATTTCAATTTTTGTTTGCATCTGTGTTAATATTTTTTTTTTAGAATAAAATAATGTTATGAACATAGACTTGGTAACATATTTGCTGTGTGTAGGTGTGTTCTTGTGCGTTGTATGGACGTGCAACGTGCTGCTACAACGGCGTGTGTCCAAATTTTACACTTGTTGCGAAAAATCGTTCAAAACACACACTTTGCTTTGTCAATGTCAAGTACGCCGTCTTGACTCGGTATATCTTATACCGAGACGCGAACTGACGCAAAGGCAAAAAATTGTATGCGTTCGCATTAGAGAGTAAGCCAGGTTCAACCTTGGGGGTTCGTTCAGCCTTATTATTGTCCACAAGTTTCCCCGAGAGGTGACACAGGCAAAATTCTGCAAATGTTCACCACAGGCTTGTAACCTGTTCCATTCCAAGTTCCCTGCATTATCCTTGGTCGAATGCGGTATCTCGAGGCCTCGCTGCTGGTGAAACCCAAAGCCCAAATAGAAACAGACCAAACACAGGATGACTCGGCAGGGAGAGGGGTTGGGAATAAGGGGGGGGGGGGGGGAGGGGTGACGTCACGCCAGAGCGGGCGCGACCTCGGGACAGACGTGGCTACCGCCGTCACAGACTGGCGCTCCAGCGTAGACCAAGAGCACGGGGGAGAAACTCTATTTACCGAGACTGAGACCTAGTTTTTAGAAGTAGTTATGGGCCCGTCCGCTAGATAGTAGTTTTCATGATATATTGCTGACATTAACTACATTAACTTATTAGGAGAAGTAATGTATAAGCTATTATCAGGCAAACAAACCAGTGAAATTTCACTCTATTTTGGTAGCCACTGATTTTGTGGTGTGTAATACAATGAGTTTTTGCACCTCCTACTCCTTTATTTATTACATGAGTTTTTTATTACAAAACAGCATTAAGTATTTTTCGCATCGATTAAATTAGGTAACTTACAGGGCCGGTGCAAGGTAAATTGGCGCCCTAGGAGGCGAAAAACCTTAATGCCCCCCCCCCTTCCCCCGGGCCGGTCACCCCAAAAAAATTTTCCTTGCCTCAAAATACATCACGTAAGCCTAAAATTTTGTCAACAATCAAATGTAAGCAGGCTTGTGTTTTTTTTTTTTACTTTTTTTACTTATTACTAAGTATTACAAATCATAAACAGGTCACCGTGGACTTTAAATAATTACTTATATCAATATAAACATTCCAAACTGTTACAAAAATTCATTTTCATCTAGTTTCAATAATCGTTAAGCATATTATATCAGCTGTTATGTGTCGTGCTGCGCCGCCCCCAGCTACTTGGCGCCCTAGGCGGTTGCCTAGTTCGCCTATATGGACGCGCCGGCCCTGGTAACTTAATATAACCAAAAACAAAAAAAAAAGTATTAACTAAAAAAACTTTGTATGAGAACCTCTATTCCGATTTTTTATTTGCTGGTAGTTATGGGCCCGCCCAACAGATAGCGACACATGTCGCGTGAAACATGGTTTCAGTTTCCACTGTAATAGTCGCACTTCTGTGACCAAGTGTCCAGCCAAAGGGGCGGATCGCCTGGCTTCCGGCCACGAGTCCCCTTGGAGCTCTGCTGTTCGCGCGCCTTTTCCGGCGTCGCTATTCTTCTCACAAACTTACACCAACAACTCAACTAGGATTTTTATATCTTCAGAATAACATTAAATCACGACGTTGAAAAGATCGTAACACCATAATTTTTTCTTTCGGGACTTAAAATCGCTCTAAGTGTGCTGGGATTGTGAAAGGAACTTAACCTGTTTAATGTTGCTGATTATATTTTAATTGTGTTTAATGATGAAGTTAAGTTTCTAATTAGGGCCGGCTAATTTTTTAGATAATGTAATTTTATATACATGTTAATATAATTGCATAATCTTAATACATTTGTCAATCAATTTATCAAATATCTTATTGTGAAAGTAATCGAAGGTTAAATAAACATAGAGGTACTTATATCTAGATGAAATAATCAATTTTCCTTTTGAATCTATAAGATCCACTAGTTACACAAGTCATCAAGAGCGAGTGAAGTGTGATAAAATGATAACAGAACTAGGGTTTACTTTGTTATTACTGAAGTGTAACAATCGTAAGGGTTAAAAACGGCAGAAAGAGAGAGACAAGTTTTCTAAACAAATATCACTCATCGGTGAAATACACCTTAAAGACAAAAACTGTGCGTGTTACTGTTTCTTCAAACAATCTGCCATTCCAACACGCCCAATCTCTAAGCGAAATACAAAATGTATAACAGGTAGCGCTATCTATGCGGGAAATGCAAGGCCTGCCTCAACAGCGCTCTCTACGATGCTGGTCTCTGTCCTTTCGCGTCAGAAAAGTTTCACAACAATGTTTCACGAAAAAAAGTAGCATTCAAATGTGACCTTTGCCCTGACTAGTGAAAAACAGCTCTGAGGAACAAGAGGGAAAATGACCTGGCAGAGAAACGTATGCTGAAACTAAGTGCAACGTAACAATTTATTAATTGAACATTAGGGCTTTATAATTCACACACTGAAAAGACTTTACTTAAAAATGCTGAGCTTCGGTAATATTAACATATCTCGTGCAAGCCGGCTCAGCCTACAGGAGTCTGTAAACAAAATTACTTGCATAAATAATAGTCTTAAATTACAAGCACATTGGACTTAATACACTGGGGGTGTATGGCTATCACAGTTGAAGTCGTTTGCAAAGGTTACACAGATGGCCGCTTAAATTGCTTTGCTTATATACACTGTCAAAAATAGGAAGCTACAAAATTACCAGTGATAAGCAAACAACTAACTCTCATTGCGAGTTAGGTATAATGTTAACTTTACTAGAATCTAAATATGCCAAGGCGTAGAATGTTGACTTATAAGGAAGCTCATGACACCAAAACATAAGAGTACAATAAAATATTTACAAAAAACTACTTTTTATAAATGACCTCTTTATAAGCTCAATGTTTATAAGCTTGGCTTATGAATGAAATACTGAGCGCACATAAAGAAATAAATCTAAAATTATTCAACAACAAAGGTACCAAACATCACTTAAAAATGGTTAAAGTCAGTAAGCGCATGCGCGAATACTGTTCCTCACTTGCAGCTCCATCTACGCAAAATGGCGACTCATGTATGTAAAGCGTTTTGTGTTTTGCAATTTTCCTAAGAATAAATCTGAAATTTCAATTCGACGTCCGTTTCGTTTAAAGTTTAATTGTGATCCCCCATGTGGCAAAAACATCCACCGATGGTATAGTCAGTTCGAAACGACCGGATGTGCTTGTAACGGGAAAAACACGGGACGACCAAAAGTGACTGTACAGGATGTTGACCGTGTCAGAGCGTCTTACCTGCGTGGTCCTAAGAAATCTGTTCGGACAGCAAGTCTTGAACTTCAGTTGCCAAAAACGACCGCGTGGAAGATATTTTTAAAAACACTTTTACACATGCGCCCATACCGGTTACAGTTGCTACATGCCTTTAGGTTGTATGTATGCCGTATAACTAAAGGTGCACACATTAAACATTTGCAAGAAAAACTAGTTAGTTAACCTACAATTTTGTGCGATTTTTTTTTTGTAAATAGTCTAAATTAAACTGTTATTATTTACCACTGAAACTGGAACATTCTTTTATGGACATCCTGTAGGACGTTCATACAACGAATTGTCTCACTTGGAACTACGGATTACCTTTAATAAGTTTAATAATAATAAATGTTAAAATTAATTAGAAAACCACCACGTGGTATTTTTGTTAGGGTCACTTTCTTTTAAAGTATTGGCAAGACGATATTGTTGCCAGACTGTAAGCGCCGGCCTGCAGGTTCACCCCCTCCATTTTTCCAGACACAAGTGCCGCTATACCCCTCCTCTGCTTCCACAAGGACCTTGCATTAGCGGCCGCGCTCTGACAACCACGCCCCCCCCCCCCCTGACGAGCCTCTGTCTCTCGAGGGAAGCCTTCTTTTCACAGACGAGAGAGCCAAACGTCCGATCGTGCATCTTCGGGTTTTTTTTGTTCATTGTGAATAAATATGGCGGTGTTGATAAAAGGATACTAATGGTCAATTAGGTAGGGTTAGCTACATTATAAATACTTTAAAACATTGTGGACGGTTGATTTGGTTAGGATAGCCACATTAAAGATACGGAACTTCGGGTTTTGGCTCTCTCGTCTGTGAAAAGAAGGCTTCCCCCCTCCGGAGGGTTCGGCAGGTCCCCAGGAGTAGCGGCAGCTTCGAGTGTCGAGTCGGGGGCTTTGAGGAGGCTACAAGACCTTTCCAGGTCGGGACTTGGCAGGTACATATACACATGTACACATATATGCTAATACACGTACACATATATATGCCAATATGCACATACATGAATATACATAAATATGTATATATGCATATTTGTGTACATGTGCACATGAGCACACATGTGCATGTATGTGCGTATGTGTGTACATGTGTATGTGTGAATGTGTGTATATACGTGTCTATGTATAAACCGGTGCATGGCGACAGAGACGAATCCTTGTGCATGGTGAGTGGACCCTTGGCGAGCGATAGCGGGCGACGAGCGAGCGAAGACGGGAGCACCGGGAACGGTGTCGCGTCGCGAGAAGAGGGAGTAGCGCGAGGTGGAGTGGGAGGGGTGGGCAGGGGGGCGCGGGGCTATACTCCGTTCACTCTTAGCTAAGTTTTGAAATAAACAAACACCGTCGTATCACTGCGCCGCGTCAGCAAGTGATAGGCTGAATTCATCTTGCGCGCCAAGCACTAGTTGCAACACACACACACACACACTCTTCAGTACAGTCGGTGCTAATAAAATAACGGAGAAGTAATATAACAGGAAAATCGTGCCGTTACCGTTCAGGACACAAAAGCAAACAACGTTTATT
Organism: Bacillus rossius redtenbacheri; assembly: GCF_032445375.1. Lineage (NCBI taxonomy): Eukaryota > Metazoa > Arthropoda > Insecta > Phasmatodea > Bacillidae > Bacillus > Bacillus rossius. Next base: position 6,870,151 of record NC_086332.1, read on the forward strand.
TTTCGAATAATCGATAAAATAGCACCGTAACGTAAGACAACAATATGATAGTGTTACGATTTGGTACTCACCTAACCACTGTCTGGCAGTGGTGCTGTCCCTTCCAGACTTGAATCAGACCTACCACCACTATCTTAGTCACTACTGTGGTCACTGTCACCGAGAGGAACTATAACACTGTCAACTACAATATCACTGATACCATCCAATTCCCACATTCTTTCCTCTTCTTTCATTAGTTGCCGAATATAGTCGTTCCACTTCTCTGGAGTAATCTGAGACAAAGCTGTGGCTACCAAATCACGTACCTCGCTTAGCTTGAATGTTGTTATTACGTGGCGGCAGCCAATGAAAATGTTTGTTTTACAAGAGGCTTTGTTTATTTCAAAACTCAGGTAAGAAAACGGAGAATAGTAGACAGCGGGAGAGCACCGCTGTCGAGCCTAGCTCCAGTGGGGGGGAGCAAACAGCGGACTTCAGGATACGTGTGAATTAAATTTGCAGACAGTCATTTAGATTGTTGTAATTTTAACTATCGGTGCAAATACCTAGTAAACTAAACTGCAACTAATTAATTGGACTATAGTTTTCGAACATGTTTTTTTCTAACTTGCAACAATATAGTACATTTATAATTTGAAGTGATTCAATGGTACATATCATTTGTTTGTAAGAACCACGTGTGTCTGAGAAATGACACACCCTGTTGTCAGCCTGACTGTCGAGAGCGGCCTTGGAGCTTTACACTACACGCACGAGTTCAACTAGGCTATTTTGACACAGAATATTCAACAAGCCTCTAAATGCAGACATCACGACACTCACATGCATCAGTTAGCCACCTGATTGAGGGGAAAGGGTGACCTCCCCCCGCCTGACATCTACACTAATTAAATTAGAGCCAAGCAACAGAGCGACAGCTATTTTACTACTTTCTGGACCGTGAGCTACCTTTCATCTTAAAAACGCACACTTCGCGCCCCGCCGTCGTTTCTGATGATTCGAACAAAGTGACGGGGTCGCAATCTTGTATTGACTTCCTACATATCGAGTTATGGGAACATAATAGTTTCTGGTATCGCTGTCAACAGGGATGCAACAACTAAATTTCCAAAGGGGGGGGGGGGGCAATGTACCTATTTATAAAGAATCATCGATCCCCCTATTGTAGCGAGGGGGTCCGGGGGTCCTCCCCCGGGAAAATTCGTATTTCAAGGTGGAAAATGGTGCTATTTAAGCAGTTTTATCATCTAAAACTTGATTACACAGCACTTTCTTTGCCCCCGTTTGCCCCCACTTCAAGGTTTCGGGGGGCGGGGGGGGGGGCAAATACCCTTGCGCCCCCCCCCCCCCCTGTTGTTGCGCCCCTGGCTGCCACACGCTCCCGGCCGAGCATATGAGCAAACGGCGGCGGCCCCGGCAACACAGGCTGCAGCCTCGGTAGACACACGACAGGCTCGGACGGCCGGCGATCGCCGGGAGGTGGTCAGAGAGGCGACACCTGGTGAACACGTGGGCGCGCGCACGTGTCCGGACACTCACTCACTCGGACCCCCGCAGCTGTCCCTGCAGCTGCCGGCATCTGCCGCCCGCTTCGCAGCCGGGTGTCAACACGGGCGCCGCACTGCGTTCGAAATCACCCGAGCGTGGGGAAGCCATCTTTTCACAGACTAGAGAGCCAAACGCCCGATCGTGCATCTTCGGTTATTTTGTTCATTGTAAAAGGTTAGGTTAGCTACATTATAAATACTTTAAAACATTGTGGACGGTTGATTTGGTTAGGACAGCTACATTAAAGATACTTACTGTGAAATCATGTAAACGGTTTCCCAGCCCTGGATAGCTACATATTAAAAAGTTATTTGCTAAGCAACCATAAAATGATTTTACAGTATTTTTAATGAAGCTATACTTACCTAATATAACCAACCATCCACGATGTTTTAAAGTATTTATATTGTAGCTAACATATCCTAATCGACCGCAAAATTTAATGCCACGCCGGTTTATACAATGAGATAGAAGGGGGGCATGAACTTCGGGCGCGGCTCTCTCGTCTGTGAAATGAAGGCTTCCCCACTCAGGACCGCTGGGTGACGCGCCCGTGGCAGAGGCGTGGGACCGGCAGAATGGCCGGGCGACCTTCACGACGAGACACAGCCCGTCAGGGGGCAGTCAGCGACCCTTGGCTTCCGCCTGCCTGGGGCCGGTCGCTCCAGGTCTGGGGTCACGCGCCCCCTTCCTGCCCAAAACCCCCAATGCGGACAAAAATGTCCAAGTGCCCGCCCTTGCTTAGTAGATATACATATTTGTCTTTAAGGTGTATTTCACCGATGAGTGATATTTGTTTCGAAAACTTGTCTCTCTCTTTCTGACGTTTTTAACCCTTACGATTGTTACACTTCAGTAATAACAATGTAAACCCAAAGCTTAAATTCAACAGCGTACACGAATTTTTCCCCTTCTTAACTTAGTCTAGGCTGGCTGGCAGCCTGGCGGGAAACGACTAAAGTCGCCCCCGAAACAACCAGTGCCACCAAACCAAATGCGGACAAAATGTCCAAGATCCCGCCCATTTGCATAGTAGTCTTTCTGCTCTGTCCAACTCTTCTTCCGGAACCATCCTTCTGTTTCCTGTAACCAACCTGCTTGAAATTAATGCATGAAATTTTGCATCCCGCATGTCAGTGCGCAGGGTTTTCCCTGTGTCTATGCAGGTTTTGCCTGGGCCCAACTCATCTAGTTTTAACCTAGAATAGTCAGTGAGGGGAGTTAGTCATGGCTAAAACGTTGCCATGGCTGGCCAATCCCCTCCTGGCACATGATGCATGCTCCCTCTCCCGCATGGCTTTAACTCAGCATGCTTAGAGCGTATAGGCTTCGACCTGAGACGCACTTAAGGGCGCGGTTACACGGGAGTCTGAACTACTTCAGGTGAACATGTTCAGCTGTTGAGTGCGGTTACACACAGTCTGAACATGTTTCGTTCGAGGCCATTTCTCATTTAACTTAAACAGGTTGGCAAAGTAGTTCAGATCGACATATCTTCTACATTAGCCTCTGATTGGCTGGTTAGAATATAAACAGTCTTTTGCAGAAATTCTAGATGGAAAGTGTTTCTGGCACAAGTTCGAGTAATATTTTACCGAATGCAACAAAAAAACCAACAGATAATTATACATATTTTTTCATTTATCCTGACCTTAATTTTCTTAAAACTGAGATAGGTACTCTCGCTCAAAAAATAATAAAAAATAAGTTTACAAATTTTACTGTGCATGTTTGAATTCCCGATTTGTAAAAAAATATTGAGCAATATGTAAACACATTTCATTTCTGCTGATAATGCTGTATAAACAAGTGAGAAAATCCCGCGTTTTCTGGATGCAATTAAAAAATAGAGATCAACAACACAGTCATTCGTTGACAGTAGACAATCGGTTTTAGAGCTAAACACACTTTTCAGCAACTACCGTGTAACCGCACACTTTCGCGTTTGTAAACGTGTTTACTTAAACATGTTCACCTGAAGTAGTTCAGGGTCCCGTGTAACCGCGCCCTAAGTCTTCCCTACCCAGACCCCTCCCAAATACACTTAATTATTAGTTAGGTTGGGGGGGGGGGGAACACCCCCTTCCCCGGATTCCTTAAGTTATACACCATTCCACCAGCTAAAGGAATTAATTTGAAAGCAAACAGCAGGGAAAGTGGTTCCTAGTTTTACTATAAATATTTACTGAAAATACTAGTGCTTGAACACAAAAAATAATAATAATGGGTGCATGTAATTAAAAATAAAATAAAATAAATTTTAATGTAAAGTGAAAATCTATACCTAAATGTGCTGAGTGTTTATTCTAATTTATTAATTTTAATTGTTTATTAAGTAATAATGTAACAATTACTTCGCAAATAAATTATATATATTTACACGGGAACATAAACACACTTTATTATTTATAAATACAATTTCTATCACTAATATTGACAATAAATAAATGTTTCTAATTATAAGGACAGGTATTCAGTATCAATCACTAAAGTATATTATTTAAAACCACATTTGTAATTTTTATTTGTATGTAGCCTTTATTTTTTTAATCCTGGAAATTTTCTTTGCATGGTGCGTGCGCATCGTAGAAAACACCAAACTCATTTTTTAATGCCACGCCTAAAGAAGTAGTATAACTTCAAAAAAATGCTGGTAGGTAGATGAACTGAATTTCTTGTCTTGAAAAATAGGCCTACATATATTTATATCGTCAAATATTTAAAAACTTGTATTTTTCGCGATGTATTAAAAATGACATGACTGCAAATAAATAATTTATTTACCATCTTAGTTTAATTTTTTAAAAAATTGGTTGTCTGTAAAGTTGGTTTACGGACGATAGTTTAACGTGACAACGTCATAACAAAACATTGATGAAATAATTGCATACTTTTATGAATAAAATTGAATTATTTTTATTGAATTATCACTATTTTGTATAGATACAAAGAAGGAGTGAAATGAAATCTACAATTTAATTGATAAATTTACTTTTATTTGCACTCATTAATTCAAATATGTTTATTACTTTAACGAAGAGATTATTTTAACTATAAATTTTATACATGTTTGCTATTTAACATCTTACAATCTGTGTTATTCTGTTAAGGATAGGACGATGATAGGAAAAGTAGGAAACGAATGGGAGTGTTTTAAGTTTAATGTGCCTCGAAAAAGTCAAATGGATGGTTGTTCCAATCGAGTGGAAGAGAGAGAGATGCGGCGCAAGCGTACAATGAGCGTAACGGGACACAGCGTAACGGGACAATGTGCGTTACGGTACACTTTTTCGTGCGTGCAGCCGGCGTTCATCGATTTATTAGACGTTGTCACGTCAAAAAATATATTTGGAATTGTGGAATTAGTATGTGGTGGCGATATGTGGTGTTGTCGGGAAAGGTTTGGTTTGGTTGATCTGAAGAGAGAAAAGGAGGCGCCAAGGTGAGTTCTCGCCTCGGGTGGAAACCAGCCAGCTACGTCTCTGGAAGGGCGTGCGCTGTCTAGGACTACTCAGCACGTCTTATATATTTACTTCCTCTTCATTGTTGCTCTCGTTGTCTCTCCTTCAGCGAGTTCATTAGGCCGTGCCACACTTCAGGGTTGAACCAGGTTGTTTGTCAGTTTCTGCCAGCGATTTCTTCTAGTTCAATTGTTTACATGTTCAACTTTGATGAAATGACTTAGTGCATTCCTGAGAGATCCGCATTGTGAACTCCAAGAAAACTTAATCGAAAGAATATTCGAGCAAAAGACGCCGCGGAAGTGTTAGCCGCGGCAACAGAAACGCATCGTGTGACGCAGGCCTTAAGAGACTATTCATAAGGTATATCCGGGAAGAGAAGTTTAAGATGTACATCAAGCTCTGTCCCTGCCCGAACACGCCCGAATATTCACCTTCGGCCAACCTCGGGATTTGTTTTATTTTTGCGCAGGAAAAATGAATTCAAATATTAAAAGTGGTCGGGTAGGTTAGCTACATTAAAACACTTTAAAACACTATTGACGGTTAGTTAGGTTAGTATAGCGACATTAAAATAGAGAAATATAAATATATATAAATAAACCCGAGGTTGTCCGAAGGTGAATATTCGGGCGTGTTCGGGCAGGGACAGAACTTGATGTACATCTTAGGCTTCCCATCCGGGAAGGAGGCGGCTACCTCGCACAAGGAGGAACAATGCATGGAGTGGTCTCGGGAACCTGGATCACCTGACTGGGTCTCGAACCCGGATACTCAGTAATAGTGTCCACTGTCAAGTGCCACTGCGTCCCGACACCGAGATGGCGCCATGGTGCAGAGCGAGTGGTGAATGATTCTCCGCAGACCAAACAGCTGAATTTTAATTGTTTTTGCTGATAGGATACCGTGCATGCTAGAGGCAGTGATAGCCCCGGAACACGTCACACAACCTTAGATATACTTACATCAGTCACTGCATGGGGGGTTGCTGTCATAACTTGGAAACACACAACTTAGAAACACACAAGATAGAATTTTTCAAGTTGTGTGGTTGGGCGTTGTATTTCCAAGTTAAGAAAGTTCTAAGTTGTGATTTTCTAGGTTATGTTTATAAGTTGTGTGGTGCTTTGATACATGTTTCTAAGTAATCATTTTAACTTATGAAATTTCTAAGTTATGTGGAATTTTTGAGAATTCTAAATTATGACTGTTTTAAGTTGTGTGTTTCTTAGTTATTTATGGGTCTGACTACATGGAAGTGAAACACATCTATTTATGTATACAATAGGCCTACATTATTTTTACATGGTAGAATATACACACAATATATCCAAACCATTTGAAAAGAGTGTGTTGAGAGTCGATTAGGTTAGTTTACAAGTTAACTAGTTTTTGAAAGGAAAAAAAAAACCTCGGAGAATGTGACGTTACTGATAACTCAACAAATATTGACTAAACAAGCGAGTATGAATTCTTATCATCCCGATTTACATCTAAATTAAAAATCTAAATTACTTATATTTAATTATACTTTAACAATATATTACATAACTCAACTTTTGGTATTCACTGACCACCAGAAACTAAAAGCATGCCGTCTATTTTTGGGTAGCAGACCGATAACGTAGGTATTCAAGTTCCACTGTTATCGTTTAAAGTTGAACCGAACAACGATGACGGGCGAATGACTGTCGCTGGTAAACTTACACCCGCGCACTGCTGATTAGGAGTGACCTCTTCCGCAATTGTTTACACGGCGGGCAAACAAACACATGACCATGACTCAACGCAGCAACATACGAACCATTGCCGATACAGTTCTCGGAGACCTCTCTCGCGGCAGACAGCGACAAACCCAGTGAAATGTTACAAGTCTGAGGTCTCAAAGCGCGACACTTCCATATGTATCATTCTCATGCTTGTACCTCCGGTGCTTTCAGCTGACCCGTGTCGCCGCCTCATCTTTTCTCCCTGCTTTTATCATTTGAGCCAAAAAAAAATTGGTTGTCTGTAAAGTCGGTTTACGGACGATAGTTTAACGTGACGTCATAACAAAACATTAATGAAATTATTGCATACTTTTATGAATAAAATTGAATTATTTTTATTGAATTATCACTATTTTCTATGGATACAAAGAAAGAGTGAAATAAAATCTACGATTTAATTGATAATTTTACTTTTATTTGCACTCATTAATTCAAATGTGTTTATTACTTTAACGAAGAGATTATTTTAACGATAACTTTTATACATGTTTGCTATTTAACTTCTTCCAATCTGTGTTATTCTGTTAAGGATAGGACGATGATGATAGGAAAAGTAGGAAACGAATGGGAGTGTTTGAAGTTTAATGTGCCTCGAAAAAGTCAAATCGATGGTTGTTCCAATCGAGTGGAAGAGAGATAGATGCGGCGCAGGGGTACAATGAGCGTAACGGGACACAGCATAACGGGACAATGTGCGAAACGGGACACTTTTTCGTGCGTGCAGCCGGCGTTCATCGATTTATTAGACGTTGTCACGTCAAAAAAAAACCGCATAAAATACGTTGTGTAGTTTTAACGATCTAAGCATACATAGGGACAGACAGACAGACAGCGGGAAGCGACTTTGTTTTGTACTGTGTAGTGATACGTCCTCGTAAAGATGGATATTTTGGTTGTGGTGGAGGGACTCCGCCAGCTCCTGGCGGGAGTGCAGGGCCCGCGACCGAGGAGAGGTAGCTCGCCACTCGCCGACCAGACAAGTCGTGCACGACGGCCGCTCGGCGAGTGGCCGTCACACAGCTGCGGCTTGCAGGTTTTCGCCGCCATTGTCTCGTACACGGTCTGGACTTCCGAGAGTCTGCTTCGTTGGAATGGTTTTGGGTTTTACCGGGAACACCACGTAACTTAAAAAGTCACAACTTATAACTATCACAACTTAGAACTGTCATAACTTAGAAACACGTAATTTAGAAACACGCAACGCAGAACCACACAACTTAGAAACGTCATAACGTAGAAAGTCACAACTTAGAACTATCACAACTTAGAAACACGCAACTTAGAAACACGCAACTTAGAACTGTCATAATTTAGAAACACGTAACTTAGAACTGTCATAATTTAGAAACACGTAACTTATAACTGTCATAATTTAGAAACACGTAACTTAGAACTGTCATAGCTTAGAAAATTCTAAGATATGTGTTTCTAAGTTGTGTATTTCTAAGTTATGACAGCACCCCGGGTTTACCGACACACCCTTAGCTCGAAGAAGCGATCGTAATCTCGTGACAAGTGTTTTATGACTTATTTGTATGCTTCATGTAAGCTAAGGATGTTAGTATGGCATACGTAACATGTATCCACAGTGTCACCGGTATGTACAGGTGTCCATAAAAGATTGTCCAAGTTATAAAAATTAATAGCATTAACTGTAAGAGTTGTAGACTGTTGCTTCAAGGTCACAATTAAAGAGAATTAGTAGAGGGTGAACCCGGCACCAGGGTGGAACCTCCTCATTGGAATTTCTTTGCACGAGAGTAGTGGAACGTTGATGTCCCTAACCGTTGGATTGGCCGTAATGGTCGAGACGATAGAGCTCTTTTTTTCGCTGGGCTCCACGTTCACCTGACATAACGCCATGCGATTTTATTTTTCCTTCGGTGGCTTTATAAAAGATCAGGTCTACGTTCCTTCGGTACCTAATGATTTGCCAGACTTGAGACACGGAATTGAAGAGGCTATTGCTTCCATTACTCCGGAAGTGTTACTCAAAGTGTGGAAAGAATTGGACTTTAGGTTTGATGTATGCCGTATAACTACCGGTGCACATATTGGACATCTGTAAAAAAAACTAGGTTGGTTTACCTTCGATTAAATGCATGATTTGTTGTAAACAGTATTAATGAAACTGTCATAGCATACAATTCAAGCTGGAACTTTCTTTAATGGACATGATGTAGGTATAGTCTGCGGAGTGGGTGTGGGATACAGGTGGTGAAGCCACTCTGGTTGGTAACTGGTTAGAAAAACAAGCCGTAACTGCATTAAAGACTAATGCTGGAAGATTAATAGCTTGAAAGTAACTCGCTAAGACAATAGCGGTGCTGAACTTTGCGGGACCCCTGGGCCATTTACTGTTGTCGCCTGGGAGGGCGGGAGGAAAAGCCCCCAGAGAAAAGAACGTTCTGGAGTTGCATCCTGGAAAATTTGAAAAGTATACTCTTTGAAACAATATTTGAACTCACGCTGAAACTTAAAATCCGATTATGATTTTACTAATTAGTTATAAGAAATTTATATGTTCTATCCTAATAAATTATACTTGGGTTGGTTTTTAAAAAATTATTGCTATCGATAAAACTCTATTGAAATAGCGTCATTAAAGAAGCAGTAATATCTTTGAAAGTTTTTTTCTAATACGCAATCATGAGAAAACAATTGAAATCGACAGGTATTTGACCAGAACTTCAAATTACAAGATAGTTCCAATTTAATTGTTCCATTTCATCATTAATTGCCATTATTTTTTACAGAAAAATCGACAAACAAGGAAAATGAAAATAAGAGATCAACGCTGGCCCTGCGCTAGGAAGAATCTCAAAAATGCCACCATGTAGTTAGTATTGTTCAACAAACATGATAACAAATCAGCGATAAGTTGATTACACTACATTTTAACCCCAAATGGGTTAAGTTTCCAACTCAATACCGGTAAACAGAGCATGTGTCGGAAAATATGCAGAGGAAGATATGGCGTCATTGAAGTTGGCCAGTGATAAGTCTTGGCTGGAGGAATGAAGGGAATTACAGTATATAAAATTGGTAACAGTGATTAGTAAGAGATTATTAGCGTTAAATAAATACGAATGATATTGTGAGTGTTGGCGCAAAAATAGAAAACAAATGGAATGGTATATCTTGATAGCAGGCAAGTGTCTAAACAAGTACTTAGTAGGTAGTAATAAAGTTATTAAAAATATGTGGTAGAGTGCAGTATTCACAACAATGAAAGTTATTTTTTCTTTAAATTGAATTAATTTATGTTACGGTGTAAATAATGAATGTGTTGTGATTATAATGGTGACGAGGGACGTGAACGAAGGTGTTCGTGTTTTGTGATACTGAATGATTTTAATTGTAAAATGGCTAATTTTTTCGGCGTAAAATATATGATAGTAATGTTGACAGTAAATTTATAAAGCCAGAAAAGGTAAGTTTTTTATGTTTTAAAAATGTTTTATTATTTGTAGTAGAATGAATATGTTTGAATAATGTATGAATTTCGTTTGCTGTGTTAGGTGAGAGATGTGTTGTGGTTCATGAAGATGGTAGGTGAAATATTTGTTTCTTTAGTAGAAATAATTAAATAATTCATTATGTCTCTTTTTCCTAAGATAGATTGGTGATACACTCCAGTAAAAACAAAGCGTAAGTTTGAAGGTGGTAGGACAGCTAAATTAATTTTTATTGTAAGCTTACATCATTATATAGTAGATATATTGATGAAGTCGCAATGAAGGCGGTGTTGAAGAATTACCACCTGTACGTTGGGACCAAGTGGATCATAAACTGGATTTTTAAAAATAGAAATAGAAATTAACAATTTTATGGAATTGCAAAGTAGACTACTCCCATTTTACGATACCGGATTCCAATAGGTTAAAATAAAGCAGGGGAAATGTATGACGTGAAGTTTCGATGCCAATGACCGCAATTTTAATTGCGGAACGAAGTAAAATTAGTACCTACACAAAATTGGCAACAGCGAAAAACAAAATAGTGCCGTGAAAAAAAAAGACGAATGATATTTGAGTTTTTTGAGCGATCGCAGTACGAGAAGTGCAGTAATAAAGAAATAAATATTTTTATGAAGTGAATAAATAAGTACACAAGAAGTAACTAGTAGATATTAATAAATTTATTGGTTATGTGTGGAAATAAGCGAAGTAGTCACGAGAAAAGAGCAAGATTGTGTTTATCAATATTAATTTAATATAACGGTCCAGTGTAGAGTAAGAATGTGTGCTGGTGCAATTTCAGTAGTGAATAGGAAGACGACGGTTCGTGTTTCGGGAAATATAATAAATTAAATGGAGGAATGGCAATTGTTTTAGCGTAAATTTTATTTCAACAAGAGAAATATTGATAGTAAAAAGATTATTGCCATAAAGCCAAGAAAGGTAAGTGGGTTTTTAAGGCTTTAAAATATTTGTGAATTCTAGTTTAAGATGAGAGGTGAGTTGTGTGTTTAGTTAGTTTTGCGAACTCTGAAGTTAAAAAACAAAGCGAAAGATTTGGTGAGGGTATGTCAGCTTATATGTATATATATACACACACATATACATAGATATACACATTTTTACATCGCGATATGGTAGGGATATTGATGAAGTCATCAACACGGCTGTGCTGAAGCAATTACGACCTGTATGTTCTCACGGTATAAGCGAGAAAATTTATGGATTTTGTCGAGAGATCATGTATACACAGTAAATTTCGCGTACTTATTTCAATTAGGTATATTATAGGTTTAGGTTATCATAAAGAATACTAAAATTGTATCATGTCTAGGGTGTTTAACGATATCGGTATTTCATTTGGTAAAAGTAAATTTTTTTTACATATTCTCATGGTATCATGAAGTAGACTACAATCCCACCCGATCTAGACTATTTTGCGATACCGGTATTTAAATTGTTAAAAGTATGACTTGTAGAGAGAAAAAAATTCAAATAGACTAAGCCGGAAAAAAAGGAGGGGTGCTTATAATTTACTTTAAGATACCAAAAATGTATAATATTCAAAATGCGTGAAAAATAGCGTGTTTAGAGTTCCCTGCCCAAAACCCCCATATTCCCGCGCAAGATTGTAGGGGTGGTAACGACGTAAGCAACGCCATCTTGGTTACGTCATCAGTATTGTTATGGAATCGCAAATTAGACTACTCACTATCATATTGAAGTCACAATGCGTTATGTTTTTCAGCTATCAGAAACTCACAATTCCATCAAAGATTTTCGTTTCAAGTTATTTACTTTAATCAAATTTTTCTTCCGCAGTTCAGAATTTCTCAAATGCTTTCGTGGCAGCTGTAATAATAGCACATTTATATTTAATTTATAGAATATTGTTAAGCTTTATTTGCCAGAGAAAATTAAACTATGGCACCGATATATAGGTACGTCAGACATACAAATCATTATCCGGTCGTTTTTAAACCATTGTCGGCGGTGGCACGCGTGCACTACTTTTCACTCTCTCCCGCCTCTCCCCCTCTAGAAAACTTGGTAATTCTGCCGCCATTTGTTTTCATCTGTCATCTCCTCGTGTCTACGAGCCAGTCGCAGCCCGCAGGGAGCTGCTACGAGGGGCGACAGGCAAGAGTGTGATGAGATGGGAAGCCTACGATTCACGCCGAGTATTCGACATGCCCGAACAATACCGAATACTTGCCTTCGGGTGTCTTCGGAATTCTTTTGATTAGGTGAAAAAACGTCTGTTTTAAATGCCGGACATAAAAAAAATAAAGGTAGGAAGTTTCATAACAATAATACAATTTAAGCCATTAAAACCAAGACTAATATTTCAGTAAATATAGGTACGAACATTCTTATCTTTTACATTCGTCTTGCAATGTCATCAAATTAAAATGCTATGTAATTAACTTTAATTTTCAGTTAAGTATTAATTAAAATGGTCGCTTCGGTCAGGTCAATTACATTATAAATACTTTCAAACTAAGCGGACATTAAACATAATATGAATTAATTTTAATGGTTGTTTAGTTTTAAAGTATTTATAATGTAACTGACCTGACCTAACAAACTGGGACAAAGGATGAACAGTAGGAACTCACGCAATTTTTTTTTACTTATTACTTGCGCAACAATATCCAAATAACAAATAAAACATTCGGTAATGTTCGGGCATGTCGAATACTCGGCTTCCCATGATGAGATACCGCAATGTGACCAAACAACCAACCACACAAAAAAAAAATCCCCAATTTTACGGCGATGTCACTCAAGTCAACTGACGACACCGCTCTTTATGGACAAGCAAATTAATTTTTAAAGTTTTTTTTTTCTCTATACCAGTCTGGACAGTAAGTTATATTAAACAAGTTACTAAAGTGTGCTTCGTTGAGTTTTATAACCCTATAAGAAAAGAAAATTTTAAAATTTATTTTTAAAGTTCCATTTTAGCCCAATTAAAAATGGTATGAAAAAAGAAATGTATTTATTGAAACAATTAATGGAAAATATATAGCCTGCCGTTTAATATCTATTGAGATTGTGTTTTACCAGCACGGTAATCAGCACTTGCCGAGCTAATGATCTCACTAGGCACATATGACCCTTCGGTGTTTACTTCTATGCGTGTTAGAGGGCGTGGTCTGCCACATTTCACAATAACCATCATCAGACTCTCAATCTGAATGAATGAGTTAAGTGGATTGGTAGTAATTGATAATTCTAATGAAAGCTTTTGATGACTGATGAATTACTGGACTTCAAACTGAAATGTTTTCAAGAATTTTTCCACAATTGAGACCATCGAGGAGTCAATCACATGGAATAACTGTGCAATTATTACCGATTCTTACTCTTATATTGAAAAACAAAAACTGGGTCACAACGCCACGACAGACCCGACACTCAACAACCAATGAGAGACAAGGTCGCCGTGACGTCACCCCGAAAAAAATACGCGTCCCGACGCCCCGCAAGGAATAGATTCTATTTCTATTTTTGTCGTATCGTGCCGCTCGACATAAAGCCAAACGGAAACGGAAGGAAATCTTACATAACCAAACTTCAAAAATATTTACCTAGATACTTGGTAAACCTTTATGCTGAAAAATAAAATTTCGTTTTACATGTAGGTACTTTTTAATATTTGTAGCTTGCCTTCATCTGTTTATATAAACAGATATCATCGTGTTTTGGTCAATGTTGTTATTGTAGATAGGTGAAGATTAAATTTAAGAATGGACTAGTTCGCGAATAACTTGTAATTAATACAGTTCTGGCTCATGGTATTCTGTATGATATTTGGTTGAAGGACTACAGAAATCAGCCCAAAAAAGGAAGAAAAAAAATCATGGGCTGAGATACTTTTTACATACACGTTTTTTTTTTCTCTTCAAGCGCATTTTGTACTGCAATTGATGGAAGTACTTGGCTTGGAATCATTTGCCGACAGCCAAAAAAATAGTGCGTGGAGTCCCTCCGCACGGAAGAAGTGAAACTTCGTAATGTGGAAATGAAAATAGGAAGGGGTAAAAATTGATTTTTAGTGAAATCATATTGTTTCTTTAAGACAAACTGTATTAACATTGCTTATAATACACAATTGATCGCATCTTTTAATTATCATTTTCGAGTGGAGAAATATCCAAATATATAACATTTACAATGGGATTATGATAACTAAAGTAAGATACGAAATGTTTGAGTTCTATTTTTTTTAATATTTCTTGCAAAAACTGCATCAATGGTAGTTCTCCCTTTGGTTTTCACGACGCTCACACTGTTTACTTCGCTGCATAGCAAGAATACCACGCGCATGTGCTTGGGATCTACCGACTCACTCTCTTTCTCTCTCCTACTTTCTACCTTTGTGTATCTTTCTTTCCCTCTCCCTATTGCGTTGGAATATTGGACGCTACTCGTTGCTAACGCTCGCGCATGCGTTCGAGTGCCACGCATTCACTCTCGCTCTGTCTCTTTCTATTCCCCCTCCCCAGGAGCGTTGAACGTTTAACGCAACCTTGTTGGAAGTCGCATTAGAAGTTTCACTTCAAAAATAAATCGTCCGGTTAATCTTGTCGTGGTATTGTGACCCTGCGCTATTAGATATGTCGTGCTGGAACGCTGAGGTCTGTCGTGTCGTGTTCGCCGTGGCATTGTTACTCCAGCTATACGTTCTACTTCTTTTTTATTTAAAACTGAACCATTTTGAAATTTATTGTAATAAAATTAAATAATACTTAGTATTCATGATTAATAAAACCATGTATTTAATAATATTTAATTTAGTAAAATAATCGAAGTAAATTTGAATTAGTAATGAAAATCGACAAATTTGAATGTTTATTATATTTTACTAATTTTTAATTATTTATTAAATAATAATGTAATACTTTATAATGCAAATATATCATACATACGAGGAGACAATCTCATTATATAAATACACTTGAAAAAGTTTGAAAATACCATTTATATCACTAATATTCACAATAAATAAAGTTTTTTTTTTTTTAAATTTAATGGACCAGTATTCAATATCAATTACTAAAAACGCACATATATAATTGTTATTTGTATGTATCATCTTTTCATCCTGTGAAAATTTCGTTGCATATTACTCGCGCATCATAAAGTTCACTCATATTATTTTTTATAACGCGTCTAAAAAGTACAACTTAAAAAAGGTTTCGGCAGGTTATGCCCAGTTCAATTATAAGAGGTACTATATTTAGTTTAAACATTTAATGGAGATGCGTTTTAAGTATATTAGGTATAAGTTTTCGAAATAATATATTAGTTTTGAATGTGTATTAATATGGTTGTGTGAAATACAGCCAAATTTAATTATATAGGAAAAACTGACTTTCAAACAATGTGCGTAGCATTCTTCCAAAAAACTAAATTTTCTACTAGTTTAACTGGATGATAGCAGCGGTCAGTACCAACCTTCTACACTGGTTACATTCTAATAAACCTATAATTTAAAAAAAAAAACTCTGAATGGTTACCAACTAATTAATGATTATACTTAGAATACATTATATGTAGGTGGATGTTAGAGTATTTACAATTATTATTCATTATTAACATAAATAATATCTCTTCAGGGGACTCTAATTAAATTCCGATTTGTTTCTCACAGAAGTTACGATTCATGCTTCTAAATAGGCTGGTTCTTTATTCAAACCATGTGCGAGGACAAGAGGATAACGTTAAACCCACAAATGGTATTTGTTGGTACTTTATTTGGCTACGGGCTATACTAAATTGCCAGCTTTTTACCAAAATTTTCAGATAGGCCTACCCACTGCCCCACCTCCTCAATCTCGTCTTATTATTATTATGGACAAAACACATAGTCGCATTTTAATTGCAGTCATAAAGCAAGGCATTGCAATATAAGCCCTCTGTAATAGTCGTTTATTTTAATATATATATTTTTTAAACAGTGATATACAGCCCTTCAGTCAGGAAAATCTTATTTCAAAATGCTAGGTAATCGAGGTAATCGCGGGTCCATAAATTTTACATTTCGTTAAAATAAATGGTATTCTGTATTACAACTAAAAAAAAATCAACTTATTCATGCATTTACACACAATTCATCCAAACAATAAAGTTCTTTTAAGATATATATTTCTTCCGGGTAAAAAACTTACGTCGTAAATGTAGTCTTCATTGGAGTAGCAAATATATCTTGTGTACAAATGTGATTTCAGTCCAGGCACTTCCCGTGGCACTTTTGAAACAACGCAAATAAAATGTCAAGACGAATAATTCCCAACAATCTACTAGCGTTCCCGCGTGTCCCGCGATAACTGGTTGAAGTTTTTCCTGGCTTCGCGGGAGAAATTAGTTACTGAGTTCGCCACCTCGTGTAGAAAAGCCAGATCTACCAACCAAAATCGAAATTCTCTCAAAATAATTCAATTTACTGTTAATTTACTCTATTTATACAAAAATTCCACTATTAATATAAACTACTTACGTATTTTACACAGATCTTAGCAAATGTTATGCGATGCCATAAGCAAACTTTCGTTACAAATAAAATGTGACTTAATAAAATATTAAAAAAAATAATATATTTGCCCTGGAATGATGCTAAATCTACACAGAAAAGAGAAATTATACTACAAACAAGATTGGAAACGTCTTATAAATACCTAACTATAAAAAATTATTTATTTGACTATAGTAATTATACTATTTGAAATAATATAAGTATAGATGTCCTTAATAAAAACTAAGAAATTTGTAATAAAACAGTGTTCCTTAGATTAATTCCTTTATTTTCTGTTTACCTTGTGGTTTGTTATGCGATATGATATCTATTACAATCAGTTTCTTATATTTGTCTACAAGTGTAATGCACTTCAAATATTCCATTAATAGTAATTAAAATATTTGTTTGTCAAATAATTGAACTATCTCACTCTATGAAGCTCACACAAAATTAAGTTACTCATGGAATTACTTGACCACTTTGTTGAGTTGATTTGACAACTCTAGTCGCGCAGAAAACCATCAGATTTCACACTATCGATCTGATATGTTACAGTGATTTTTTTTCTTTTCAGGATATTGTTTCGATATATTTTATTTTATTTTCCAAAGAAGGAAAATACATTAAAATTACTTCTTGGCCACGAAAATATATAAAGCAATTTCACACATTTTTTGACGTGATAACGTCTTATAAATCGATGAACGCCGGCTGCACGCACGAAAAAACAAGACTCATTGTCATGTTCCACCTGAGCCGAGCAGGGCCGCAACTAGGGGGGGGGGGCAAGCGGGGCATACGCCCCGGGCGCAAAGCTGTGGGGGCGCCGAAATCGCTTGCATTGTAATTCCTACTACAACTGGTAACTGGTAAAATGTTTTTGCATGGAAGTTACAGTAGCACAGAAACTGTTACATGTAGGTATGGAAAATGCTTAAATAGCACCATTTTTCCGTGGGAGGGCCCCCGGACCCCCCACTTTATTGGTGTGGTATGTGCAAAAAAAGAGGGGGGGGGGGGGCGCATAAATCCATTCATGCCCCGGGTGCCAGAGACTCTAGTTGCGGCCCTGGAGCCGAGCATGCAAGCGAGAGCGCGGAACAAGCGATAGTGAGGCACGATCGGCTTGTGACGCATCTATCTCTCTTCCACTCCATCGGCCGATGCGTCCGAGTAGAAGAGAGACAGCGGCAGCACACAACCTACACGTAAACTGTTTTGTCAACTGTTTATAAAGTAAAGTGAAAAGTTAATGTAGTTTGTATGCAATTTTTCATCAATGTTTTCTTATGACGTTATCACGTAAACCGACTTTACAGACAACCCTCTTTTTTTCAGCAAAACATTCAATATTTGGTAAAAACAATTCAACATCTTGAATTACATATGGCGACACTGTAGGCCTTTTAATATTTACTGAATGTAAGAACACTTGTAAATTCACTTCAATAATTAAAGAAAAGAAAAAGCTTAAAATACAAATAGTTGCATTGTTCAGTTTGTCGAATTTCATTTAGTTATATAAATGTGAACTATGATGTTTCTTAAATGGCACTTTTTGAACTATAGAACATGTATCTATGGAAGATTATTTTGGAGGGAATTATAGTGATTTCAAGGATTCCTAGCTCCATCGGATTCAAGATATTCAGTAAAAACAAGAAGAAAGAAAGAAACCTTAAACATTGTAAATTTTATAACTGCTCGTGTGATTTAATTTAATCATTGAAGCATTTCTTCACTAAAGAATGCAAATTATATAGAAAGAGTATTTTTTTGACATATAACGCATTCTGGTTCAAGGTTAGTGTTCGAATTTTGTTTATGTTTCATTTACTTATTTTTGAATTAAGTACAAAATATGTAACGAAATTAATTATTTTATCTTACAAATGCATAACATTCTTCATTCTTACAATACATGAAACAATCTGGTTTATAGTTCTACACATATTTTTTAATGTGTGACTTTTTGTCACATGTATGTATCTTTAAATAATTTCCAGAAAAACAAAATTTGGTTCAATAGCTAAGCTTTAATTGAACTTAAATGTAGCTACGTCAATAGTCAGCCAATCTAGAAATGCAGTTGACCCTTAACATGTCAAGTTGCTTGATGCAAACTCTTTGTATTAGGTCACCAGATAGGTTATATTGTAATGTTACTTTTTACATCTGGTGAAAGGATATTGATTGTAACTAAGCCGAGGTCATTTTATTTATTTATATGACTAGAATTTTTTTTGGTTTGTTTGTATACTTTCTTCTTTCAAAGAACAGCTTCATTCAACAACTGTCATAGTTTTAAAATGACAATCTTAATGTAGCCCATGTGAATACAAAAATTATTTAAATGTTCTCAAACTATTAATAAAAGAGATCTTTGTAAACTACCAACTGGTTTATTTAGTAAATAATAAGGATATTGATGTACTTAATTCAATTTTGGAAATGTTTGTGTAATATTTTATTTAATCGACATAAACTTGTCTCAGAATACTGTGAAAACATTAAACATTGTAACTTAAGTCATAGATTATCCAGAAACTATAGAAAAGTGCAGTAATTTTATTGCGTCACAGCTTTTCCGTTTATAAAATAATAAATTTCAGAAAACACTTTTTTTGAACACTTAAGACTTTCCTGTATTTACCCTGTAAACAGCATTTCTTATTTCTTACTGGTTTCTTATAAATTACTACATTAGATAGCCTATGCAGTGAAGTGGCAGTCGCCATGTTGAGCTTTAATTGCGTTGCCCATCCTGTGGTTTTCTATACTTAAGAATTTGTATGTTTTTGATTTGGATATTGTAACGCAATGTAACGTAAATAATAACTTAAAAATATTAACGTGATTTTCTATTTTGCATCCATACCCAAGCATCAACCCATGACAGGTATTTATCTTAGGAGTATCAGTATGGAGGAGCAAAGTGCTGACTTGCTACTTGCAATAGCAAGTAACCAGATGTTTGAAAGGAATGCGCGAAATGACAGTTCCTGAAGTGACGACTGTTAACGAATGGTGTGTTGGTGCCGTCAGCCATGAGCAGAACGCCTGTCGAAACATCCGCTGTGAGTTACCACGGCGGGCTTCAGGCCTCTACGCCCATCACGAGTCCCGAGACGATGCCCGAGGACGCTGGCTTGGACAGCTCCGAGGAGGAGCTGGCCTGTGATTGGCTGGACGACAGCACGGTGGAGCTCCTGTTGCCGCTCGCACGGCAGATCAGTGACGAATATCTCGGCACTGGTGAGTGCGGGTTGACGGACATCACTGGCGTTGCTGATTTCACTTTGAAATGATGTCGGACCATTCTATATTATCACTATTTTTTTTTTTTTTTTTTTTTTTTTTTTTTCACATAATGTATGCCTTGTAATTTTACTTTATAGAAATTGTATGAAAATCATAATAAATGTTTAAAAATTAAGTTAATGGATCTTTGTATTTCGACTTTGTATTGCAGTGATATAATTTTAAAATTTACTAAAATCTGAGAGGATTTCAAAGAGGTATTTTTTTTTTTTATATATAGCTTGAGGATGTAAGATAAACCAATCATTTTACCTCTAGAATATTTTTTTTGTTCAGCTGTGATGCTCACGAGCCTCAACAGTGTGTCTGAAGAATGCCCAGATTGAATTGCGCTAAACTGTATAAAGAACTGATGAATGAAAGAATGCTGAAATTAATTTTTTTTTCCAGAGACAAAAACGACTTCCCTTCTCGAGAAATGTGGTGTTGCTTATCATCAGTTCAGCGACGAAGCAAAGTGCGCCGTGGACTTCCTGGTGAAGCAAACACAGGTAGTTAGTTTATTTATTTATTTATTTATTTATTTATTTATTTATTTATTTATTTATTTATTTATTTATTTATTTATTTTCTTAGCACCCAATAGACTCAGTTGATGAGCAGTGGCTCTCTGAATGTAGGGCTTGTCAACATAGTTACAATTTTTATGAAATACATGTATATGATTACATACACTATTTCTAATATATGTGCAATTTAGGTATACATTAGCTAGCATAAAAGTTACATTACAGCTTTCTAATAATAATGGATATTATGTTAAACAATTAAAATAAGTATTGATTGGAAGAGTTTGTTGAACATTAGATCAATTAGATCAATCTGAGCAGTACCGTTTTAACTCCATCTCTGGTTTTTTTGACTCAACTGCAATCTCATTCCTAATGTAGCTGAAGTAATTGTCCTACAACAAAACTGTTCCTTTAAAATAAAATCATTAATTTTTTTTATGTAAATATATAATTGTTGGTTACATTTTTAATGTCAAATACTTGCCAGAACTTTGAAGATCGAGACCCAATAAGGGTATAGGTACATTTTTAACTATGCCAGCATGGATTTTTATTTTATTTTTTAAACCATACCATTATGATTTATTTATTTTTTATTTGTTTATTCATGCACTCTGTTTAGTCCCAAATTAGGGACATGGAGCAAGTTAAATACAATTTAATACAATATAAGTTATATATAAATCAACAATACAAAGAGACAACCCCGTGGATGCAAGCCAGATATGAAACTGTATGACTAATGGTCATAATTCTCAATTCTCCAGAATGTTAAAAGTCAAAGAAAGTATTATGTTAATGTTTTAATAACAACTGAAAAAAACAGTTGGGTTCTTTGATTGTCTTCAAACCACTTGTTTTCCAATCCTTTCATCTTGATTTATGACTCATTTAGGTAGTACCTACAAGAATTTATTGTTTTATTTCTAAGAAAATTTCACTTTCAAAACAGGAGATTTTGGTGTTATTGTTTTTATTTTTATATATTGTCTTTATTCATTAAAAGTTTTATTATGTAACAAAAATGAAACTAAAATATATTCCTGAATACTTATTTTACCAAAATAGTCTCATTTTGATTGACACCTAATTCACTTAAAAAGTAAAATCATTATTAATAAATCAAACAGCTCAACCACAGTTACTAAAATCTTTGTTAGTTTATGAAGTTTAGTCATTTAAATATACAAATAATAATTTGAAGCTTAAAAAGGAAGATTAGACATATAATTTTAGTTACCTTTGAGTCCCAAAATAAGTTGTGTGTACTTTTTTTTTTAATTTTGTTAGACAATAAAACTTAATAATTGTGTTTTATTTAAATATATAGTTCACATATTCAGAATAATGTATCAAATAAGCTTAAATTACATAAATTTTTTGAATTTTTATGCCTCAAGTACTGTAGCCAAAATTGTATTGGGTGGTTCCATTTATAATAGGTCGAAAACTAACTATATAAACCCTTGGACTAATGGAACCCTTAGGTACAGATATGTTGCTGAAAAGAAAGAAATTTTGAGAAATGAGCTGCTTTTGTTTATTACATTTTTGTCCAGTAGATGATGCTCCTAATGTTTCAAATGATAAATCGTGGTTAATTAAAAATATTTCAAATTTTTTCAATAGATATTTTCTATTAATTGACTAAAATCCTGATTGATAGATAAAAAATCTGATTTTAAAATCCTACTAATTGGAAAAAAAAATTCCTAGCAAAAGGTTTTTAAGGAATCATTTTTGATGATATTAAAATAATCTGATACATTTTTGAGGTTTTGCATTAGAAGAGAAATTACCATCTTCAGTTCGAAAAACATTGGCTTTTAAAACCTTTTATACCATTGAAATTCATGGAATATGCCAGTTCCTGTTAGAATCTATTCAGTAGTACACTATTTCCTACTCACAATTTTCGCCATTTATAAACTGATAGTAGTTTGTTTATGTCTGTTTGGTATTTGTAGTGTACGCCTTGCAGTAACAAGGTTTTTGCCTTTGTGTACTTTATTGCATGCTTTGCAGGGCTGATTCATTGTTTACCAGTACATACAAGAACTTGTATATATAACTTCAAACAATGTATAATTTGATTGCCTTTGACGTACAGAAGTACGTCACAGTGCCAAGGTCACGGTTGATGCATCTGTACAGGTGTACAGGTTGCTGGCAGTGTTTATTGTCTTGTGTAACTTTGGAATACTCTGGCTAGCTAGAAGCCCTGTTCCTAACTCCATAGGAATAAGTAAGGACAAGATCATATGGTGAATTGTGATAAAATTGAAATAACACCAAAAATTGTGTCATTCACCATATAACACTGAAATGCAACCAAAATCATGAAATTAATCTGCATTTATAACCAAAAATTAACTCAAGTCACAAAAGCCTAATCTTTTTTTATTACAGTAAAATCAATAAAAATTAATATATTTAGCATAAAATCTTTACCAAAATGTATGTACTAAATGATTATGAAAATTTTAAAATTTTTTATATCTTGCAACTGTTATTAGTAACTCAGTTTTACATTATGATGAGACGTTTTCCAAACACACAAATACTTGCCAATTTATTTTTATTGTTCTGAATAGTTAAACATTGCCTTTTTAAAATTATTAAATTCTAAAAGTGCAATATATATTAGTCAAAATCATTTAAATGCCATATTTAACAATAAGATATAGTTATAAATAGACAATTAATAAAAGTAAATCAATAACACTGAAATCTCCTGTTTTTAAAAAAACAATATTAGCCAAAAAATAAAACCATATAATCTTTTCCTTAAGAATAAGTACGGTAACTCATCTTCATAATAAATA
Organism: Bacillus rossius redtenbacheri; assembly: GCF_032445375.1. Classification (NCBI taxonomy): domain Eukaryota; kingdom Metazoa; phylum Arthropoda; class Insecta; order Phasmatodea; family Bacillidae; genus Bacillus; species Bacillus rossius. The sequence goes on from NC_086332.1 coordinate 6,893,574, forward strand.
TCAATTTTTCACACGAAAGAAAATTTCTAAACTCTGTTCATAATTAATGATGGACAAACATTGAAACGTTATAACTTTTCAGTGTATTGTAATATATTTTTTCCATATAAAGAAACATTTCTACAAATATTTAATACCGTTTGGAAAGTGCCAAAAATTCAGCTCATCCTAACTGAATTCTTCTGCTTGCTGTATTTCACCCCATAAGCTTGCCTTGTCGACCCAAGCTCGCATAGTCGCTCATACACCAGTGAACTGAGTGGCACATACAATATGTCTGCTGTGCTACGTCCCTCATTCGCTGAGTAGTCTCCTACTGCAGGTATAAAACTGTGTTCTCCCTGACCATTATGCATCCATCCCTACTTTGTTCTCTGTAATGAGTTAACTACGAGGGATATTCGTAAAGTAGGCTCCGTTTGGCCATTAAAAAACATAAAACTTGTGAGAAAAAATTTTTTATTTAACAGTTTTAGCTAACTACAGACCTACTTTACAGTTTCTCATTATCGCAATTCAGTTCCAAGCACTTTTCGCAACGCTGCACCTGATTTTTTAACCCCTTAGCATAGAAGTTTGCTGCCTGGAAATGAAATCAGTTGAGAAGTTGCATTTTTGTAACTTGCGTTGTAATTGCTGACCCACGTTTCGTTAAATCAACCGAAATGACACGCTTGTCCTCTCAAAAAAAACGGTAGCCATCATTTTTTGACTCGAGTACAGAGATTTTCCAGAGATTTTACTAAGCTCCTGTTCTTAGGCTACACACATTGCGTATTCAAAGTCCGTGATATATATGGCCAAGGTGTCCACTCCATTCGAGGTGGCGAACTTCTATGCAGAGGAATTAAAGAAACTGGTACAAAGTTAAGGAAAGATTGGAACTGAATGGTGATAATGTGGAAATGTGAATTAGATATGTAGTAAACTAAAACTGTCAATAATAACTTTTTCTCAGATGTTTATTTTTTTAAGTGGAAACTTCTATTGGAAGGTTTGGATAGGGAGTAAATTCATGTAGTCGTCATCGACATGGTCACATGATGTGTTAATTTTTTTATATTTCAAGGATAAAACTTAATTTATTCTAATTTTAAAGATACAAGTTTTTAATTTTCTCTTTATTTTCCAAGGAAATTTTAACATTATTGTGTGATACATATTGCGAGTATTGGATATTTTTTAGTAGGTAGTTAAGTTGAGGTTATGTTTTTTTCTTTTGTTGATTTATTTACGATGTGAATTTCTTAAAATGTCAGGTTATTGATTTATTAGCGATATTGTTGATTATTTGTAGATTTAAGTTAATAATTTTTTTATTCTTTCAATGAAAAAAAACTTCATTTATTCTAGTTTTAAAGTTATTATTGGTAGGGGCAAAACTTATGGGTTCGCATCACCAACATGCTAGTGATATATAAAACCAAAATCATTTTCTTGCGTACATTTGACGTGGAAATGATTTCATATTACACATTTAAAAACAAAATTTTAAGTTTTCACTTATGTCGACAGTCCCCATGACTTGACTTTTAGTTTTTTCACTGACCAAACAGAGCTTACATTACGAATATAAGTATAAGTGTATAAGTGTCGGTGGGTAACTTCCAGGTGTCGGTCGGAGGCACGACAGCAGCCAGTGCCGCGATGTTCGGCATGAAGCAATTGGAGAAGATCTCCAAAGACAGACATCGCAGGAAGATGGAGAGAGACGCAGCGAAGCTGAGGCAGACGCTGGCAGAAGTCACTCTGAGTCTGGAGACAACCAAGCAGTATGTTGTTGAGTGCTCAGTACCTGGTGCACTGTTCCTTGGAGCCGGTGTTGTGTGTGTGGTCACAGTGAGTGCTGTTGGTCTTCAGGAGACTGGAGGAGTTCGAGAAGCTCGTCGCGGATGAAGAACTGTCGCTCGTGAAGATGCAGCTGGAAAGCAAATCCAAGTCTGCTATAGAAAAGAAAAAGAAGAGGGCCGATTCACTTGAAGTGAGTGAGGGCCAACTTTATTACAAAAAAATATCTCGCACCCCTGTTTTTACTGTGTCCATGATTCAAGCAAAACAATTTAGTTACTTTTTATATGTTTGATATAAAAAAATGTTTTGTTAAATATTTTGCATAATATTCCCCCTTAATTTTCATTTCATTAACTATTTAAAAATTTCTTTTACGCTTAAACTGTGAATTCCCAGTAAATAAAGTAAAATAAAAAACTAATCATGCATATTTACTTCTATGGTGTAGTAGTCAGTGTAGGTATGCCACTTTTGGTTATGAGGTCTTAAAGTGCTGACTACCCCGAGTTCAGAATTATTTATTACTTCTCGTAAACCTTTTGAACATTTCCAGCATAAAGCAGACTGTAGTTTGCCATGGAAATACCTCCAATAATATTAAACTGAACAAATTGATATTTTCAAATAGTTTTATTGGGAAAGGCTATTATTTTTGCCAAGCTTGCAATATAAAATTAATTCTGCATGTTTGCTAAGCTTGCGTCAGTTTCTAAGTGAAGTGAGTTGAGTGTCCGAGAGGTGAGATCACACTCATTGCCCGGCGTGATCCAATCCAGAGTTTTTTGAGAATGGGAAATGTGGATGTTGCTTCAAGTTGGTAATTAACTCCCATTTCCCCCACCTTTCATTCCATCAGTTCTCAACATCATCATCCCTCATCTTGAATGGCCTTGATGATAAGACCTTAACAGGGTTGGCTGATTTAAACCACAATGGTTTATACATGTGTTTCAACTGGTTCTAACAGTACACTTTATTTTAAAAAAACTGATTTTTTTTAGTGTGTGTGTTTGTACGTGTGTATATATATATATATGTATGTATGTGTGTGTGTGTGTGAAATAAATTCCACTCTTATAACAAAAGATTGGTCTTTAAAGTTTCTTGTGATTTACACGAGCAAAAAAAAATAAAAAACTAATCAAGATATTATCATTTTAAATTATCAGAATAAGTTTTAAATTATACCCAGATATATATTTCTCTAAAATAAAATAAAAATTATAATAATTAATTCCTATTCTGAGGGAAACACCCATTCTATGGAGAATCCTCCTGTAGTGAAATGCCCTTTCTGTGGTTAAGCTCCCAGTCAGATGTGCAGATTTGCCGGACCTTAGTTCTTCGATGTTGAAACTTTCCTTATTCATCATTGAGTGGCAGAAAGCAGGATGTCGCAACATGGTAGAACATAAGCAGCTCGGCTTCTGGGTTGTAGCCGTGTCCTTGGGCGAATAAATTCACAGATGTTTCGGTCGACATCTCAGTCACCATCTTCAGGGAGCAGTTGCCTACTCTTGAGTAGGTAACTGCTCCCTGTAGATGGTGACTGCGATGTCCGACCGAAACTTCGGTGAATATGTTCGCTCAAGGACACTGCTACAACCCAAAAGCCGAGCTACTTCGGACAGTGGCTGTGAAAGCCTGCGAACATTATTATGGTAGAACATAAATAAGTAGAGACCGGAAGAATTCGCGGATTAATTTCACGATGTGCTAGAATCCAAACAACTGTATTACATTTATATTGCTTCTGTGATTGGCTTACAGTTTATCTGAAGCACTATTAGCCAATGGGAAAAACTTCAACTAAAAAAAAGTATTGAATCGCAAGCGTCCGAGTTGACAAGTGTCACGAGTCAATGGCCAATGAGCAAGTGGCATTTGCCTGAGTGCGTAGAGGGTTGTGGAGTCTATCCTAGAGGTCATCGAAAACGCGAATTTTTCCAGTCTCTAATAATAAGAAAGAAGAACAACCTGGTTGCTCGGCCCAGGCCTCTGAGTTGGGGAGGAAGGGATGGTGGACGGGAGCGTGTGTGTGGCGGGCCGCAGGGGAAGGTGCGCTGCCTGCGACTGGGGGAGGCGACCCCGGGGGCGTGCGAGGCTCAGCTCGACGCCAGGCGGGCGCTGGAGGAGGAGCGGGGGGTGCTGCAGGCGCAGCTGAAGGAGTTCCGCGACCTGCCGCCCGACACGGCCGAGGCAGAGGCCGTGCTGCGCGAGGCCCAGGGCGAGCTGGCCGCGCTCAAGAGGCAGCTCAAGACACTGTACAAGCCGTGAGCACGCCCCGCCCCGTCGTTCCATGCCGTGTCTGCCGCTCGTTCCACCTCATAAACATAGCTTATGTAAATATGTTAAGTCTTCTTCCTATAAGTCATTTTAATTATATACATATTGATTATTCTTTTTATATCTACCAGTACAGAAAAACTTTATAGCTGAGTACCAGCTGTATGCAAATTTATTAGTTCTCTGTGCTATGATTTTACTTTCTTCAAAAATGACAATACTTGCACATTTTAACATTATGTCACACTTTAAAAAAAAAATTAACTGAATGTAAATACACAAAAATAAAACGTTTTTGTAAAATAAAATTAAACCAGTCTGACGTTTAGAATAGTTGATACAAGCACCTACAAATTGTGTCACCTTTGGTTTTGCTACAGTCCTGTTGATTGATGGTGCAAGAGAAAAAGAAGTACATTGGCAATATTATTTATTTATTTTTTTTTTTTTGAAGTTTGTTTGCTGTGTTACAATCATGATGCACTGTTGTCCATTCGTTCCAAAGTGACTTTTGATTTCTAGTTTTTTTGAGACACAGAGATATTAGTCTATGAAGTTGGTTTCTGTACTAAAGTTGAAGTCCACAAAGTCTTTAAAACATGCCCAAAAATTTACTTTTGTGTAACTTTTTTATGTGCAGGACTCAAGCCATTAAAAACAAGAAAAATATTTCAAAATTCCAGCAAGTATCTTTGTTGTGTCACTTGATACCTCTCGTTCTTTAAATTATTCATGCAATGGGGAATTTTGATTTAATGCAGTCTTTTTTTTTTTACATATGCCATTGCAATTTTGCACTTTTTATCATGGAAAAATTTTGAAAACAAAAAAATAAATAAAAATATGAAGATCAAAAATTCACAGAAAACAAGACTGAAATAGCTGATGTCCGATGTAATTTACTGTACCAAAATGTATGAAAATTTTGTACCAAAATGTATGGACTAAATTGGGGAAAAAATGAAAATACATTTATTGAATTTAATATATTCAAAAATGGTTTTTGTAATTCAAGTTAAGTATTGATTAATAATGCTTATTAATTTCATGATTTTAATGCATATGGTGCTTTATGGTGTACTTACCTGCATTTCAGTGTTACATGGTTTGTTGTCATGCTTTCTGGTTTTATTTATGTTTTATCGCAATTCTTGTCCCTAATGATAACATATCTGCATAGAATTAGTGTTAAAATACATTATAACAAAAATAAACCTAACCAAAAAATGTTTTGCCATTCAGATTGGAAAAAGGGGTGGCAGGTTGTTTTCATTTTGATTTCAGTTATTAATGTGGCAAAGATAGCACACACCTACTCCCTTACTTCGTACCCTCCATGTTTTGAGACATAATTAGCATGAATAAGTTTTCCGGGCAGTGTAAGGATGTTGAGTTAAACTTAAAGAAAACTGTGTGAATTGCAGGAAAAAATAAATAGAAAGAATGTAAATACAAGTTTTCAGCATAGTGTTTATAGAATAGAACTTTATGTTTGCAGCAAATGTCAAATATGTATCGGGTTCTAAAAAAAATTAGTTATGTTGTGGATATGTAAATGTTATCTAGAATGTTGAAAAATTGCTTTTTTCATAGGTTCTTTCTCATAAATATTTAATCATCATTTAGGAAAAAAATATGAGATTTAATGTAGGCGTATTTTCAATTTGTTTGTGATACACAGTTGTCGTCGCCTGGTCGACTAGCCCCTGAATGGTAGTATTTAGCCGGCTACTCAGTGTTCGGTAGAGAGGGTTCGGGCCGCGTGGCCAAGGGACTAAGTCACCAGGATAGTCATTAATACACTCAAAGACGGTTTCCAGGTTCTTTATATACGAAAACAAACCCTTTACAAGGGGCTACCGCGTTCCCGCCTGTGACCGATCCTGTAGGGCGGAGCCCGGTTCCGCGCACTGTTGCTGTATGAAAAATACCTGATGTCCCGTTCGTGAGGAGCAAGACCCGAAAATTACCGTGCAAACGAAGGCGAAAATCCAGCCCGCAAAAGAACTCCGCGACTCGTAAACTGCCGGAGAAGACCCGCACGCGAGAGCAGCGCCTGACTGCACGCCGCGACTGAATGACACGTTGACACACCTAACTGACCACACGACTGTGACAGAGTAATCGCTTCCTCTCGGCACTGCATTAACTGCAGCGAGACACCGCGCCCGTTCTCACCGTCTCGGAGAGCTCTCGTAGCCACGTCTCTCGCCTCCTGCGTCCAGCTGCCGACTGACGCCCCTCCCCGCCTCGCGCGACCCAGCGCCCGCGTCCCACCCCTCCTCGCGAGCCCGCGTAACACGCTGATTGGTCACAGGCGGAAGCCACGGCCTTGGCGCCCGGTGAACACGTGAGAACTAATTCTACATAACATTTCATACAATATAATAAACCATTTATAATAAAGAAAACACGACCCTTCAAATAATAATATAAACAATTTACAAATAAGAATGTTTCTTATGTAGTTTACAGTAAACTTCCCCTAGCGTGCGAATCTTCCCCCCTGCCCTAGCCGCACTGCACATCGGCGCACACGCAACACAAGGCAGGAGAAGGCGTTGGCGTGGCATAACGGGCTGTGCGAGCTGGTTCGACACTTGGGTCGACGTCACAGTACATAGTTAAATAATCAGTCCCAGAAAATAGAATGTACATATTTAAGTATATGTTCAAAAATAACGCCTAGAACATTTATATTTCATAGTGAGACTTTAAATTATCTGGATTTTAGCTTGTTGCATATTGTAAATGACACAAATCTTCCAGGATAAAGTTTTAAAATATTGCAGATGATCTGTGAATGGAAATTGTCATACAATGTTAGAAGTGTTACTGTAGGCATAATTTTGTGTGACTTTCAATATTTGACAAATTTTTGGAAATTGTTTGTAGTGTTCATTGAATAGAAATTCGATTTGTACTAGTAACTTGTGTTCTGAATCCTTGTTTTTCAAAAAGTATTGCAAAAGTGTCTCATGTTTTTTACTGTATAAAACTTATTGGTTATCTTATTTGCAAATTTTTATTGTAATTAAAAATTTTTCTACGTATATATAAAATATTGTACTGAAGTTACCTCCTTTCCATTGTATTTGTCCCGCTGCTTTATCACAGAGCATGCTTAGGACAGCATTCAAATGACACATGTGTTATGAATGACAATTATAATATCAGAGCTACCATGTTTTATCGCATAATAGTCGCATGTGCATAATTGTTGCACACGCATGATCATCGCATGTGCATAATGGTCGCACTGTTATTTTAGGGCGTCAAAATTTGGCCGGGGGGGAATACTCATATAAACGTCGCACGATGTTGGCCCCGATGTTAAATTCTAAGTGTTTTGTGTGGGTAGTATTCCCGTATCCCGTATCAAATATTCATTTTAAAGGTTAAATTTAATATTCATTTGGATATTACTGCATACTTATTTAATTAACAGAAATACAAAGTTGTCTGATGTGTAAATTTTCTTTTAAAGGCATTTTCAAACATTATGACCTATATCTGTTCATCTTTGTTGCCGCCGCTGTGTAACTCTTATAAAAATGTAGCCAGCACAGCACTAGTTAAAATCTTCATGTTTGGTTACCCTCTTTTCTCGCATAATCGTTTTAGGGCGTCAAAATTTCGATAGATAAACCTGTTGCGTAAACGTCGCATGATGTTTTTGGTCCCACAATGTTTTTGGTCCCACTATTAGATTCCGAGCGCTTTGTGTGGGTATTTTTTTCCATATAAAACAATTTATTTTAAAGTAGAAAGCTAATATTAGAACATTATCAGTTACTTATTTAATTAACGGTAATAAAAAGTTGTCTGACGTGTAAATTTTCTCTTAAAGACGTTATGAAACGTTGTAACCTTTATCTGTTCGTTTGCGTCGCCACGGTGTACAACTTACAAAAATGGAGCCAGCGCTAGTTGTAGTCGTTCGTGTTTGGTTATGTTGCTTCCCGTATAGAGCGCGCACATGTAGTTGAATATCGATATCTCGCTGATTGCATGCAATGCGCGCTCTCTGTCGAGTGCCAAGTAACTACATTTGATGGCCCGCACTCTTTTGTGGTGTGTACTACGATAGTTACGCGTTCGTTCAAGCTCGCGTTTGCATCACAGATTTTGTTACAAGTTTTTGTTGCATGACTTATTAATTTAAATTGTTTGGTGTGCTATTTTATACTTCCCTTTTTAAATAAGCGTACCCTATGTTGATTCCCGTTTAGAATGCACGCATGTTGTCAAATATCAATGTTGATAGCTCACCAATTTCATGCAACGCACATGCTCTGTTTAGTGCCGAGTCAACTACATTTGATAGCCCGGCTCACATTCGGGTCACAGTTTTCATTTTTCTATTTAAATTTGAACATAATGTTTTTTTTTTTTTTTGTATTATCACTTATTAATTTTAACTGTATTACGTGCTTTTGTCTACTCTACTTTTTAAATAAACTTACTTTCCATGAATGAGTTTTGTTTTTATGAATAATGTTAACTAACAAAAAATGCTTTTTTGACATAACGTCTTATAAATCAATGAATGCCGGCTGCACGCACAAAAAAGCATGACTCATTGTCACGTTACACCTGAGCCGAGCGTGCAAGAACCGGCCAATACCATGCGAGAAAATCTTCTATAATATCAAACAGGTTAAGGCGGGCTTTTTAACTAATTCATGAGTGTATTTAAACAAATTATTTAAATTAAATTTATGAAAACTGTAAATAATATTTTTAAATTAAAAAGTATGCAATTTTTCATCAATGTTTTCTTATGACGTTATCACTTAAAATTATTGTCCGTAAACCGACGTTACAGACAACCCCCTTTTTTTCTCATAAAACTCGCACCCCTACTTTTAAAACTTGATTTTAGTATAAAATGTGAGATGATTATGCGATAAAACACGTAGTATACGATACAGGTATTTGATGTTTGAGGGACTCTTGATATGTTTTCCGTGTGCTCTTCATTAACTTTTTTTTTTTTGCTCCCAAGAATATGTGTAATGGAGTGTATGCATGTTATGGCCATTCCCAGTTGCAATGCAGCCCTTCACCATAATAATGAATGGAAGAGGTCATTGAACTCGCTCATTGTATCTGTCACCTAGTGTAAGTAAAATCTTTTGCTAGTAAGTCACCTGCACTTTCTGTACAGCAAAGAAGGCACCTATGACATCACCTCACATTGAGGGGTATGAATACAGGTTGTCCGTCAGGAGGAAACGGATTTGTGATTGAAACTCAGTAGGAGACTCCTAGTCTGGCTTTTCAGGTCTCGTCATACTGCGCCCAAGAGGCCAACTGTGTCTACTAGAGTTCGCCACTGTTCGGAGTTTGTTATCTTTGAAAAAGAGTACCACTGCATCTCTGTTATACACGAAGAGGGCCAGACGAGTGAGCAGTAAGGAGTGGAAAGATACCAGGGGAATAACGGGCGAGCGGTGAGTGATCCAGAGAGGAGCACTGACCAGGAAGCATCGTGAACTGAGTGGTCAGTAACCAGTGAGTGAGTGAGTGAGTGAGTGGTGACTCACTGGGGCATACTCGCAGGGTGAGGTGGAGGTCCACTCTGAGGACTTCAAGAGTTATTGTCAGGACTGCCGTGTGTTGCCTCGCCAAGCAGCTTCATCCCTGGAGTGAGCAGTCGGTTTAGGCAATTCCCAGCCTCGCGAGTTCTGGAGTAAGTAGCCAAAGTGAGCGACAGCAGTTTTGGCAAGTTGCTACGACCAGTTGAACGAGTTCATTGTCTGTGCGGGGTATCATACAGGGCAACCTTGCTGGTGGGTTTCAGTGAGTTCGCTGAGTCTGGGAATCTGCAAAATAGGTTGCAGAAATGTGAGTACAGATGGAGAAGAGATGAGTGGAAGATACAAAGAGTGTGGAGAAAATAAACCTGTAAGAACTCATTTTTGGTGTGAAAGGTGCAGTGGAATATATATGGTAAAGCACCGCGCCCACCCCCTCGGCGCTCGCATCCATCTGAACATACAGCGTCCTCTCGGGGTTTATCTGTGACAGAGTGTGGCATCGGAGAAAAGCCGCCTTCAAGCTGTCCAGCGCCTTCTGTGCAGCCGGTTTCCAGTGGTAGCGCTGTCGCGGTGACAACAGATCTGTCGGGGGCAGTGAGCGTGGAGAACTGCAGGATTTAGTTCCGCAGCCAGTTGGCGAGGCCCAAGAGCTTCTGCAACTGCTTGCGGGTACTAGGGGGTTCAGCGTCTGCAATTTTCGCCAGGTGCATCGGGTGCGGACGATTACCCTCAGCATCCACCACATGCTCCAAGAACTCCACCTCTCACCATCCAATGTGACACTTCTGTGTGGCACAGGTCAGGTGGTGCGTCTCCAGCCGCTCCAGGACCAGGGACAGGTGCCCCACATGGTCCTCCCAGGTCTTGGAGTACACGATCACGTCGTCAAGGTAGGCTGTAACGAACTGGCCAATGTATCCTTCCAGTACGCAGGCCATCATAGCTTGAAATGTGGCCGGTGCGCACTTGAGCCCGAAGGGCATGGCACAGAACTGAAAGCGTCTACCATCGGGCACCGTGAACGCAGACTTTTCTCTGTCACCTGTGTGTATTGGCACCTGCCAATAGCCCGAACGTAAGTCAAGGGTCGTGAACACTCGTGCATTGCCCAGGCCTGCCAAGGCCTCGTCCACACTGATCTGCGGTGATGGAGAACTGATGGTTACACTATTCAGGGGACGGAAGTCCACACAGAAGCTCATGGTCCCATCCTTCTTGGCTGTAGGATGATGCATGAGTTGTATGCGCTGTTGGAGGGTTCAATGACACCATCTCGCAACATTTCGTGCACATGCTCACGTATCACCCGTAGCTTGTGGAAACCATATCCCCTGGGGGCCCCATACACTAGTTGGTCGTGCATAGTGGGGATTCGGTTTTCTGTCACCGTTGTGCGCCTGAGTGGGTCGGCAGTGGCGAAGACGCTCGTGCCTTTCCCTTATGAGCCGCCTGAATGCATCCTGATACTCTGAGGGTACATCATTGTCCACATCTTCTAACTCATGGGCTCTCTCGGGGGAGATGGTGCTCATTGTAGTGCATACATTGCCAGGCGCTCATGTTTGCCGACATTCACTAGCCCAGAGGCCGGCGCTATCACTATGTCATGCTCCAACAACCAAGGCTGTCAGAGCACTAGGTCCTCCCTTAGTCCCTCTACTACAGCTGCTGCCATCTGTGTAAATAGCTCACACTCACCGTTATGATGGCGTCCCCGATGGCTGTCCCGACTCCGGTGCTCGTGGCCAGGCGCAGTGCGCAGCGTCTCGGTGTGACCACTGGCGATACCAAGTGTTGGGCCACAAACATGTGGCTCGCACCTGTATCTACGAGAGCGGCCATCGGTCTCCAGTTCAGAGGTACGGGTACCCGCATCAGCCGGTCGTCTGGGCTCGTGAGCTGTCCCAGTGTTAAGCGTGTCTCGTCCGTGGCTTCGGGAAGGGGGTTAGGTGTTTTGGGGGGCAGAACTGTTGGGGTGTTGTGGGGGGCAGAACTGTTGGTCCTACACCCCCTGCTGCCCATTTCCCGCCGGTTGTTGTCTTGGGCAGTCCTGGTGCCAATGGAACGTGTCCTGCGAGCATCCAAGGCGACACTGGGGTGGTCGGCCTCCGTCCTGCCTATTCCCCGCGTTCCGCCACTCTGGTGCGGTGCTCTGTCGTCTTCCGCTCGGTGGGCCTTCGATTGCTCGTGCTACCATCTGCCGTGGACGTTCGGGCTGCGTGTCTCCCTCTGGGAGAGCGGGCACTCTGTACTCGGTCTGGGCTCTCGTCCGGGAGTGGTCATAATTGTCCGTCGCCCCTGAAGGCGCTGCAGGTTGCCCTCCATGGCTACGGCCTGTCGCACATATTCTTTAACAGACCCGTTGCCTGAGGAAGGGTTGTGATTCTTCCCGCACTAACACGGTCACGTCCGGCAACGCTTGCTCCGGCGCTTCCCCTAGGGCTATGCGACGATAAAGCTGCACCTGCCCGCCAGGAATCTCTCCACCGATTCCGTGTCCCTCTGCGCCTCGCCGTAGAAACGGGCCTTGCAGCTCAAGACTGCCTGGCGGTCATCAAATCGCTGCGTGAGACGCGTGGCGAACTCCTGCCACTGCACATCGTATCGCCCCCATAGAGTCCACCACTCACGAGCTCGACCACGCAACTGTTCGCTCGTGGATTATGTCCACTCCTCTACTGGCACACTGCACTGTAACATACGCCTTTCACCATCGCACAAACTCCAGTGGGTCTTCGTACACGAGCCCGTATGGCGTACGCGACTGGCAGCGCTGCCGAGTTTGTAGGCGTGTCCCAGTCAATTATGTTTGGCAACTGTGGATTCTGGTTCGGTAACATCGACCTGACGCGGTTGCCCGAGGAGCCTCTACACTCGTCACATTCCCCTTTTTCCCGGTACACGGCACTCGCTGTGTTCGAGGCTACCCTATGCATCTGCTCTGATGATGTATCCCTGTACAACAGCAACACACCCTCATCAGTTTCTGTCTTCACCTCACTGCGCCTCAGTGGCACACACGTGCACGTGTTCCGACACTGCCACTCTCCTGTCCATGCCTTTCTGTAGTTGACACGTCGCGCACGTAACTGTCAACCCGTGCTGCAGCATTGTTTACAAACACGGGGCCCATGTGGCTGCTTCGTCTGTGCAGGCTATCACCGCGCCCGTCCGAACACCACTGGTGCGCCACGAAGGTCACATATGACAGAACGGCAAAAGGGAGGACAAGGAGGGGTACCGTGGTGCAATGTCACGTTGAAGGGGTAGGGGAGGTAAATCGACGGGAAATATAATTCGTTTGTGGGACGGGAGACGACGATGCGTTATCAGCTGAACCGTGAAACTGAGATGTGTTGGAAACATGGGAAAGGAATGGTTGCGTCCTCGCGTTGATGAGATCAGAAGTACTGTCTAGGTGAATAAGTGCATCCATCCATTGTCCCAGGTGGATTTTCACGCTGTCTGATCACTCACTGTACACTCTTTTACCGCACTGCACGCACTCTCCTGTGGACTTGAAGTTCGCCACACGTACGGGCGCCAAATGTCGCGTATCCGTCTCCGTAGGATGCGTGGAGACGTGGCAGACGTCTCTCGGCCGTTTTCTTGTATTGCCCGGCGCCAGCTCTCTCGCGTAGCGCAGCCTCCAGCAGGGAGGCAGGGGTGGACCGTCCGGCCCGTGTAGCTGCCGAGGGACGTCTCCCGCGCATGAGAAAAATGCAGTGCAGGCTAGTTGTGTTAGTCCACATGTTTTGGTCCGTGGACATGCCAGATACAAAACAACACTCACGCACATGGTAGAAAAAAACTATAAAGAGATTATAACACACTATAGAACAGAACCAAAAGCGATTTTATGGAGCGTCTCGCGACCATGCCTAGCCTCGAAGGTGGATCGCACGGGACTGGAGACCAGGATGCCGGGGCACTGCTCTCGCGCGCACGGAGCAGAAGTGACGATATTCCCAATACCACGGCGCGCTGTGGACAGGGCTGTGATCCGGGCTTTTACCCAGAGGCACGGAGGTACGACGTCAACTTCTACGCCTATCACCACCCAGATAATAATTTTTCTGGTTGTAGCTGCCCTACTGGACTCTTAAGCATCGTCAGCAGTTTTTACAATATGTGAAATATAAAGCCCTACTGGACTCTTAAGCATCGTCAGCAGTTTTTACAATATGTGAAATATAAAGCCTGTTTGCTAGTGGTTTTCTCTGGTTCGTGGTTCCTGGCAGGCTCATCCGGCTAGCGTGGCGATCTAGTGTGATACGAAACTGTCCTTGCCAGGCAATCTCCTACTTAGGCTATTCTCACCAGGTCGTCCTTGTATTTGTGTGCCTCTTGTAGTGTTGCGACTCCTAGGCCATGGACTGCTATCCCCCCTTCTCTACCTGAAGTGGAGGGCCGGCCTGCGGAGGGGACAATACCCCTCGGTCCATGGATGGCACGTGTGTAGTTAGGAGGTCTTCTGAATATCTGCCAGCTCCACACCACCCCTCCCATCAAGTGTTGCTGCCATCTCTCTGGATGCGGTTGTCGTGGGTGGGATGCATCCCCTTAGAGGCTCGAAGTCACCTCGAAGTCCAGGCCAAACTCCAGCAGCCGAGTTACTGGTCTTGAAGACCACTCTGTAGAGACTGGTAGGGTGCCCTGTGGCCCGGCTTGTGATGGCACCAGCACTGATCTGGGGTGTGCCCGTCGCCTTGCAGGTGTGTGGCCACATATTGTGTTATTATTTTGGCTCCCCTGCCACCCCAGAGGATGACAAAGGGCACCCTCTTCACAGGCATTGCGACGGAAGGCTCTTGCTTGCAGTAGGCAGGGAAGCACTGTTATTTTGTGTAGCAGTTTGACGCCACTCCCGCTGCCCGTCTAAGTTTTTAAGTACCTACTTATTAATTTGAAAAGTGATCTCAGGGGCATTACGAGGGTTCGGCCTCGTGGCTGCAGGCAGGAGCGTGTCGCGGTTCGAAATCTACCCGGGCTGTTCAGGCCACCCAGGACGCCTTATAAATAAATGGTAAACTGATTGACACGACACTGCACTTTATTAAGAACCGTTACATACACTGGTCCAAGTACTGGCCGCATCTGTTGTCTGACCGTCGCGGCACAGAGTATCTATGCGTGGACGATGCGCGCGACCAGGATAGGTGGCAAAATGGTATATGCAATCTCGTGCGGTGGTCGTTATCGACGTGTAAGGAGCGGCGGATAGTCGCGGAGTTGCTATGCTGCAACAGCTTATGCCAAAATTGATGTTATTAAGTAAAACGGCACATACAAATGAATGTTTTAAGTTATTTGCAATCTATCCTATTGCAAAATATTAAAGTCCCGAAAGAACATAGGCCCGGTTAGATAAAACATAAATGTCACAGTCACTTATTAAACAATTATTACGTAGTTAGCTTGCACGTTAGAGGTTGCAAATTTGAATAAGATTAAAATTAGATACGTAAATTAACGAGTAAGAACTCGACGCACATGACTAGCTAGGAGCCTTCGACGATAATGATTACTTGGCTTCGAAGCCGGAAAACTGCGTAACTCATTTACACTGTCCTTAAACTCTGGACATGAAAATTACGTAATAAATACAAAACTCCCTGTTGGGATAAAATGATTAGTTAACGAGTCGCACGAAAGGACATGCGACTGAGTGGGGTCAGCGCAGAGCTGTTGAAAGGACTTGAAGGACTTACACTATTGCTGAGACTTGGATGTGGCGCGAAATCTGAAGGCTCTGCGTTCGCGGAGCGACCGACGGAGCGACCCCTGCGAGCTCCCAACGGCAACTGGTGCGAGACCGCCCTGCGGCCTCGCGCCAAGACACGTGAAGCGCGGGAAAACAGCTCGGACCAGGTTTAGACTGAATGATATATTTAACAATATATGATTATTGAACAATTGGACATAATTTCCCTTGAATTAATTATCTTTTAATTGTTATTAATTTGGTTGTTTTTGATGTAGAAAAATAATTACTGATTTAGTTTAGCGCATTGCCACACCCGGCCGGGCGCTGTAATCGACTTGGCGTTCGTCGCGGTGCACTTACACTCACTCGGCGGACATCACGCTCGGGCGTGTTCTAGTAAGTGTTGTGACATAACGGTCTTTGCGGACCAGAGGGAGCACCGGCGGTTGGTGTCAACTTTGCCGTCGTCCGGGGTCTCGGGCTCGAGTCCCGGTGTGGCTCCTAGTGGGAAAAGGCGGTTCTTGATCTGTGTTGTCCGGGTGGGCGCCAGACTAGCTCGTTTCTAGTCGTGAATTTGGGGTCGTGGATGTATGTGCCCCTGCGTGGCCCACTAGGGCCGGCGGCGGTGTTGCGTGAGATGATTTTAAATAAGAGACGTGGAGTTGAGGTGGCGGTGTCGTACCTTTTATTCAGAGGAGCGAGTCGTACACGATACAACACTCTACAGAGGTCCCTGGGGGGTTTTACTTGTTATTCCGTGGCACCGTATTGTTTGTGTTCCGCGTTACGTGGCCTCGGATGCTATTATGTCTCAGACGTCTCACTGGGTACGCAGGTAACGTAATTTCGTAACACAAAGGCGGGACACAAAATACACTGAATTAAGGGGGCGCGTACAGGTTACGTGGCACTCGTTACTCGGGTAACGTAAGTTAGCAATACAAAATACGGGATACAAAAATACACTGAATTAAGGGGGTGCGCACAAGTTACGTGGCACTCGTTACTCGGGTAACGTAAGTTAGCAATACAAAACACGGGATACAAAAATACACTGGATTAAGGGGGCGCGCAAAAGTTACGTGGCACTCGTTACTCGGGTAACGTAAGTTAGCAGTACAAAATACGGGATACAAAAATACACTGAATTAAGGGGCGGGCGATTGGAAACGGCCAATCCCGTATGCAAATGTCTCGGCGCGGGTGTTGTGCCCACTGTGGTGAAACACGCACCGCAATTAAGTTTGTCCAAGTTCCCTTGCGGGTTTGTGGTCAGCGCCGTGCGCGTGACCTTAAACAAAGTTCTGTACGTTGCGGGAGACGGCCCGTGCCGTATGCTGAAGAGCAGCCCCGCTGACCAAGTGTGGTGCGGGGTGTCCTTAAGTTGATGCGGCCGGATTAGGTCCGGGACCGAAAAAAGGGACCGGGTACTCACGGAGAGGTTAAGTAATAAAAGGGGTTTGGTTAATTAGTGACTATATTTACCGGACGTTACTTTCAATGTAGACAAAGGATGTTGCCTCTCCGTGGGACGTAGGTCCGCCCCGGTCCATGAGCTGCGCTGAACTGCCGAACTGGCATGGCGTCCGAGGGAGGCTCGGCCTCTCTCGCGCCAGGCGTGACCTCATTACGCTAGACTCCAAACGGTTGTGTCTGGATGTGATTTTATTGTCGCTAAAATCCTAATTTAATGTTTCAGGAGGAATGGGTACGGTTCTGCTCTTGTCTACTCAGGTTTCCGCGGCTTTGCCTTTAATTGCTGTTCGGGTCGCCTGACTCGGGTGGGCCATGGCCAGGGGTGTGTTCCGTTAGCGGGAGCGTATACTGGCGGGTGCAGGTCGGGCTCTGGGGTGGTCGTCGGCCAGACGACGTCAACTTAAAACTGCTTTCTGGTTGTCTGCCTCCCTGCTCGTTGTCAGAATAGTTGCTTGTGTTGTATTGTTCTTTGTCGCTGGTGCATCAGTCTGGCAGCTTGCATCTTGGTACTCGGCGGAAGTCTTGAGTTCGGGCCTGTAGTGGTTGCCTCACAGGCCAGGACAGTCTCGTAGAGGCTCCCTGCCACTTCGACTGCTGGTGTGAGGTGTGGAAGTGCCCCGATGCTTCGCTGTCCCTCAGCTCCTCCAGGTCAGTTCGCACTCCGCATGAAGACCTTAAGGGTGTGCGGGTCCCAGGGCGGGACTCCACTGTTGATTCTCCTAGAGCTGTGCAGTTCTTGAGCAGCTGGGTTAGCCTCGCCAGTGGTTTTTATGCTCCATGTCACCCCCGCACATAACACTGGTGTAGTTCGTGCAAATGGAGACATTTTAGACATAAACTTGAGTAGCTTTTCCTCTGCATAATCATGCTGGAGTTTCGCTTCCTGCAGTGTTGAAGTCAGCAGCTCTGTGAAAGAGCATGCATCGTCCAAGGCGAGGTTGTAATGCGGCGTCAGTGTACTGGTTGCTGGCTTCCTTGGCAGCTTCTTTGCGGTCTGCTTGAATGTTGACTTGTGCATCTGGGAACTCCTGAAATGGTCTGGTCTGCTGCTCAGGAGTGAGTCCTGTGTCGAGTGAAACCGAGTCCTCTGACACAGTTCTGGAAAACGGGGTTGAAGTATGTTATTGCTGTGACGGTTTTTGGTTTGCAAGTATGTTTTGTGACAAATTGTTTTCTTTTTGAAGTGAAACTTCCTTGGGCGCGATGTAAGTAAAATTTCAAGTGCGAATATTAATGTGATGTGTCCCGGCAGCAGCGTCGGGTGATGGAGTGGCATGAGGTGGGGCGACAGGCCCCACTGGTAGGTTGGCAGCTGCTCCTTGACGCACAGATATTGATCTAACCTGCCCTCTTGCTTGGCATGAGCGACGATAGGGGAGAGGGGGGTAGTAACAGGAGCCTAGAGCGAAATTCCCGAAGGGCCGTTTCAGGGGGGGGGGGGGGAATGGAGTCTAGAGTGTAATCCCGAAGGCCGCTCCAGGGGAAGAAGGATGCTAGAGCGTATTCCCGAAGGCCACTCCAGCAAAGGATTCCAGAGCGCAATCCCGAAGACCGTTCCAGAAGAAGTGGAGAGAATAAGAGAGAGAGTAGGGAAAGTGAGGAGAGCAGTAAATAATCACCAATTTAATAATACTGCTATATTTACCCAGAATTCTCTGGAGTAAGGATCTCTGGCTAGGCACATTTCGACCTAGCTTAAATACAGCTCCTTCAGACATTGGTCACTGACAAAGCGACAATCTTTCCCCAATACAGGAAAACAGGCCATCCTGTGCCCTCCCCAGTAATTCACACACTAGGATATTATTTACTTATAACATATATAGCACTGACACACATTTTATATTATACAGTCATTAATAAATCCATATGCACCGCTATAACCGTTCAAAAGATGCGTGCTGCCATCTATGATATGTAAACGGTACCACTCGTAGCCTATATCCCACGGCTGGTGTAGAGAAGCCTGTTGGGATACGGCTTTCTTGGCGAAGCAGCCATGTTGGTTGCAGAGAGAGGCCGAGGACAAATATAGGACACAACAATTGTAATGTTTTTGTGAAACATTGTTGTGAAATGTTTCTGATGCTAAAAGGACATATAAATAGTTTGCAGACATTGCAGAGAACTTGTCAGGCCTCGAGATCCATGAGGTGGCCTATGGTTCATGTTTAACCCTGTCATGCTGCAGGAATAGGCGAGTCGTGGTGGTAAGGACCCGCCTGGGCCTGACACCACCTATCTTGCGGGCATCTAGTAAGGGAATATTTGGGTTGAGAGCAACACAACGGGGTTTCAGCTTATTGTGCATCGTGCCTTCGACCATATTCGCAAGAAAATAATGTTCTTTTAAGTATCTCTAATTTTAATAACTTATGTACCTACATCAGTACAAACAGTGTTATACGAGTATTGTTTTAGCTAGGTACCTATGTAACTAAATATTTTTTGATTACCTAAGCAGTTATTTTGAAGTTTGTAATAATTTTGTTAATTGATATTTATTTAGAAAATTGTATATTTCTCTCTCTCTCTCCCTCCCTCTCTCCCCCCTTCTCAAAAATGCTGTTTTACCTCTTACGATTTGAGGTTTGAATTGCCAATTAAGTTTCGCTTCTAACACATGTACTGAGTTACACTTATTTTTTTAAAAATAAATAAATATATATCATTGTACAACTTTGAGATTAGAAGCAGTGATATTATTAAAAACTATTCTGTATTATTATGATTTTAAAATATTTTTTTCTATTCGCATATCAAACAAATATTAGTAAAGTTTTTCAAAAGAAAAACGGTCTTTCTATTCAAATTATTCCTGAAATTGAATATTTTATTTTGAATTTTTTGAACATTTATATTAGTTGTGTTTTAATTCTGTAGTACAAAGTTTAAAGTCCTTGTGCCTAAAATGTATTTTAAAAGCTGAAAACTCTTTCTTGAAACAAATATGAGAGTTTTGTTAAAACAAATATGTTCTCTACTAAGTTGAAAGCGTAATTTTACATTTTTTAATAGAACTATTCAGCAGGAAAGATTTTTGTTTTGCGTAGTTGGTTAGAATCCGAGGTGGTTGGTAAAAGTGGGGTTAAAGAAAATTTGTTTAGAGGTTACATTTTTTTTTTGTCATATCACAGATGGTTTACATGCTGGTTGTTTGTGGTGTTCAGTGACAGTTGTTATAGTAGGTCGGGATTTGTTTTGATAGTTCGTCATGGTGCAGAAGTACCAGTCGCCAGTTCGTATATACAAATATCCATTCGAGTTGGTCATGCTGGTAAGTAATTTGGTCCTTGATGCCTATACGTGTAGTTATAATTTTGGATTACGTATCTTTATATTGTCAGAGTGCTGACCTTTATTATTTGTCTTCTCAGGTGAATGTAGCATGTAATGTTGAATTGCGAAGTGTATTTTAGTGAATTGAAACAGGAATTTTTATTTAATATACTATTTCTCTTTCTTTCGTATTTAACAGTCTCGTTGAAGTGATATGACTATTGTTTTGTGACAGTGAATTGATGGGTACCAACAGGAAAAAATAATAACTTCATAGGCAGACAAAAATATTTAGGTTATTATTTATCTTGTCGCCCGTACTGTACCGTTAGTAAAAGTTGCCAGTTGAAGCCTTTGACAAAAAACTTGTTTGTTGGGTTGGGGAAGGGTGGTTGCTTCTTGTGAATAATACAACACGAGCTTGAATTTTCTGTTGCGCTCTTACGTGGATATTTTTGATTCATAAATTACAGCTTTTTTTTCTTTTCTTTCTTATACAGTTGCTAACATGATACGAAGCTTACACAGGAAATATAACAAACTGGCTGTATTTCATATCTGAAGAGCATATCTGATCTTGACTCACTTTCCTAATAACCTTGTATTGGTGACCTAATTTTAAAAGGCCCGTTATATAATTACCCTGAAATGTAAAAACAGGAACGGATCAGGACTCTGTAAGGATATTTATCTTTCAATATCCGTATGGCTTTCTTTATCTTGCACGGAATCGTAACAGACGGCAACCAACTTCACGGTTACGAAAATTAATTTAATTAAGAATAAATTTGCGATCCGAGAACAAAACATGGTCAGAATTTATATATTTAATACACATATAGGTACCATAATGTAATTTTGAAACACTATATGTTCTCAAACTTGAAGTGTTTGTGTGTGTATATATAATTGACTAGTTGCGCCGAACAGGGATCCAACCCACAAATTTACATTTTTTTTAAAAAAATCCGTAATGAAGTTTTAACTGGAATGCCAACTATACAACAAACACTAAAAAAATATATAATTTAAGAAATTGAGCTTATTAAATTGTTGCATTGTTGCCTATAGATTACAATTCCACTAAAAACCAAGTATTTAAATTTTGTGGGTTAGATCTCTATTCGGGGTATCTATTCCATTGTAAACAAACATGACAACCACCGCCGTGGCAAATACTCCACTTATATTGGTCGTACGGAATAACTTAAGGAAATAGCTTAGAATCACCGAGCTAAACCCTACCATTGTAGACACGCCGTTCCGTTTATGTAATCCGTTTCCGTGTCATTATAGAACGGTTTGCGTTTCTAAAATGTAATTCGCGGTAAAATTTATTTTGGATGATATTTACAATGGAAAACTTTAGCATGGAGCAATTAACTGTCGAATTTGAGGCTCAGAAGAAATTGGGAGATATGGGTGACGCCAGCTTGCGTATTGAATATTTAATCACCTGTATGAACTTTCCCATCTAAACTCCTCGTAGAAATCATCAGTTTGGTCATTTTGGTAATTAAATTCTTATCAGCTAGCTGTTAAGAAACTGACACCTAAGTCCTTCCTACCTGTATGCGATGTTTCTTAGTTATTCGAAGCCAAATCTCACAGTGTTCCAACCTTTTATTTCCATGCGACGTTTTATTGATTGCTATAGTTTAATTTCGTGATTATTATTCTCCGTCAAGGGTTCTTATGCAATACAGAGTAGATCAATTCTCTATGCAAATTTCGTGTTATCTTCCATGCACCAGTGATGCTTTAGCTTCGATTACAGCTTTGCTAGTATAGAAAAATTTGAGCCTGATTATAAATATATTAGATTTTTCATGAATGGAAATATTTCATAAGTTAACAGGGGGAAAAAAATCAATTGTTTTTTTTTATATGTTCGTAATCTAAAATAGCTGTTGATTATTGTAGTACTAATATTGGTTTTTAAATTTCATTCATTAGCAAATTTTCAGGAAAAAACTGCATTTGGAGTAGTTGGATGGATCCAGATTATGTTGTAGTCTCCACGTGTACGTTTTTTTTATTTACTGATCTCAAGCTCGGTATTAAATTTTCGTCGGAATCAAGATAGGTAACTTACTTGTAATAAAAAAAAAAGTTGATGCAAAACTATTTAAAAAAATTGGTACTTTTTTTTTTCATCTTAAAGCCATAGATTACCAATTCTAATTGGAACACACATTGTCGTTGAACATCCTGACAGACAGCGGGACGTGTGTGGGTCGCGGCAGGAGCAGGCTTCCTTGTTCGTGTCCTTGGACATGACGACAGCCGGATGTGTGCGCCAGTGTTCCACCGCCCGGCCCATTGAGGCATTTAGTGTGTGTCTATAGGGCCGCACATCTTTAGGCTTTGGGGGAGGGGGGGGGGACTGTTGCGCTTGGATTTTAACCGACACGAGTCATCTCCGGATATGGTGCTCGCATATATTGTATACTGTTCATATGTTGGCATATATATGCATGCAATAAGCAGATAACTTACAACATTTCCATACAACACGTTTAAACGTTGACATTTTTCAACCCCTTTTCATTGACCCAATTTTGCAAGAGCAAGTGCTTCCCCCCCCCCCCCGGTTCAATCTTCTACTTGAGCTATGCCCATGGGTCACAATATTTACTATATATGTATATATGCTGCGGTGGTGGTCATGTTTGTTTATGTAAATATGTTAAGAGTTGTTTCTAGTACAATAATATTTAGTGTTCTATTGTTACGTTGTCGTTTATTTTTTATTTAATATATATTGTAATTTATGCCCGTGCTATAATCTCAAAGCATTATATATATATATATATATATATATATATATATATATATATAATATTTTGTAACCTTGAAATGCAATCTCATTTGTTACGTTTTCGTGTATTGTGGAAGCATCAGAGAATAGCGAACTGTACCGGGAGATACGCCTTTGTTTCCGTGCCATTGTGGAGAGGGGCTAATGATGATGAATCTGAAAAGAAGAGAAGGTGTAAGAGCGGAGGTAAAGAGGAAAAGTAAGTAGAAGAAGAGTATAGTTTCGGGACCTGCAAGGGTGGCAGAATGCTCGGAACCACCGTGTGACGGTTCTGCTGCCAACGCGCGCTCGGACGCCGACCGCCGAGACGGGAGACTTCAAGATGGCGGACCGAGCCGTGTTACGTAACAAAACTTTCCGCCCGGCGCACATGCAGTGGAGTTCAACGAGCCTGCTCCTCACTTTTGTCTTTTACGCCTAAAGACAAAAACACATTTGCATAGTTTTCCATTTTCACAAGGTGGCGTGGCTTTAGGAGTTTCCCTCGCCTTGTTACAATTTTTTTTGCCAGTAGAGCATTAGAAAAACTAGGCATTAGGCATTAGGAAAATTTTCACGTGGTTTGTTTCCACTTGAAATAATACATAAATCGTGTATCCGAATCCGAGCGCTTATGGTGTGGCTGAAGACGCAGTGTAGGCTTGTTTGCGGATCATTGCCAACTTGTGCGCACTGAACAAGGAGTAATAGGCGCAGATGGTGCGGGTTGTTGGAAATTACGAATGAGTACCGGTATTTATGAGGCAACATGTTTACTTGGTTATGCGCAACTGAATAATGTGATTCGAAAACAATCAAGTCAAAGTAGTTTATAAGTCTTGGGGAAAAATTACCGATAAAACTGATTTAAATGTAATAAGAATGTTGCACATTCAAGCAAATTTTAATACTTTTGTTTAAGGGGATTGGTGCACCAGCATCGTATTAAAAAAAACAATATATTTGTTAATGATTCAGCTGCTAGAGAAGATTTGAACCATTCTGGTGAAAAATTTATTTTTTTATTTTTTTATTTTAATTAAGTTATTGCTGATTTTCGGGAATTTTTTAAGTTCAAGCTTTATTAAAAAACTATAAAGAAATCAGTGGTAAAACTTTCGCAGATAAATTTTCAGACACGGGAGATATGACTGTGACCATTTTTTTATCTGTAATCATTATTAATTTAACGTATTTACAATTTGAATTTTAATAAATGAGCTGCTACGAAATTGCGTGATATTCATTTGCGAATTTAATAACATTCGCGTTTTCATTTGTAATTCAAACTCCTACATATATGTCGGCTGAATGATTGACTTTATTTTAATCTTTAGCTTATTGTAGTCGGACCTAAAGTAAAAACGTAGCTGTAGAAATTTGAGCAGCGTGCAAGCTCGGATACGAGGAATTATAGAGCGCGCTGGACAGTAGTGACACCTTGCGACAGTTTTCCAAACTTTTTGCAGCTCGTTGCCACCCTGCCACAGCTGTCTGCCTTTTACGAAGGGGAGACGGGATTTCGCGGGAAACTGATATGAAGATCAACGTACTCAATTTCAGTAGATAAGAGAACGTGTTTGGTCGAGCTCAGCGTATAATTGAATGGTTATTCTCTGTTATTATTTAGCACAGTGATTTAGCTAGATGTTTTTTGTTGTAAGCGTAAGATAAGAGATTATTTTATTATAGCTTTTTTTACCATATATTTATTTTTCAGAGTTGCGTATGTACAACGCGATGGACCCGATGTGACAACAAAAAGATGTGTAAAATTGTAAACATGTTTTTTTTTTCAGCAATGCGTGAACCATTCATAAACTATACTCAACATGTATCCGTATAATTACGTTTGAATTTTTTTTATGACAGGCATCAATGTTAACAAGTTTATTAAGCCACAATAGACTTTTATCAGAAAACTAAGTGTAGCAGAAAACACTCAACATAGTCTCACACAAAATCTGTTTACATGAATGCAGTTTTTAGAAGTAAGCTACGTAAATAATAGTTAAACATTATTTAATATCTGCTGGTAACGTTTACAAAGTATCAGCTTCGCCTTCATTCACGAACAATATTCGTGAGCTTATTTATGTATTTTGCTGACTATTCGTTGGTGACTGTTAGGACTGCAAAATTAGTAAATATTTTTCACCCTATCCTGAGTTAAATCTAAGTGTGCGCGGTTAGATGAGGACCTAGATGTGTCTCAGGCTTACGCCTTTACACTCTACTCATGCGGGGTATTAACCATGCGCGTAAGGGCACGTTGCCATTGACCTGTAGGATAGTCTCAACAATCCTCTACGGACTCGAAAAATGTCACCTGCTCATTGGCTACTTGACTTGTGACAACTGTTTGTTGTAATGCCTGTGATTCATCGTTGATTTTGTTGAGGAGTTTTCAGTGATTCAGAGCCTCCCATTTAACTGTGGCCGAATTGAAGAAGCAGTACACATGTTACATGCTTGAATTCATAGCGAATGGAAACCACAAATATTTACTGATGTAGTGGTTGGTAAAAAAAAATATTATTCGTATCGCGTCCATCGCTTCGCGCCATGTTGGCTCCTATATTATATGGATTTACAAAATATAACGATTCATTTACGAAACTTAAGATAAGGTGTGTAGGATTTTAAGAATTCACTTGAATTAATATTTAAGAACATATTTCAGGATAACTTGTGAAGACGCTCGTACAGACGGCACCGGTTGTGATGACTCATTATTACCAGAGCAGGGGCCATCTCGTGTACACGAAGTGGCATGTGAAACCTCAACATAACTCGAAAATCAGTTAGTGTTACATTGAAATGTGTCCGCTACAAATGTTCAGGAATTATAATTTTTAAATCGAGTAGAAATATTCCTGCAATTAGCATTAGGTATATTTTAATAGACATTGAAAGCGAATCATTAAGTAGCTTCAAAATCCAAATACCAGAATACAGATAGTCTGTAACAATACAGACCTCACCGACTAGATATGGTCCAGATTGTTAATACTAACACATTTGAAAAACTGACTAGTTACTGAATATGTTGAAATTTTGCAAACCTGTTACTTTAGTTGATTGGTGATGTAATAATGTCTCTTGGAAACTACATAAGATTTTAGCTGCTTTTATTTCTCCATAAATTCGCAAATCACCATGGCGGCCACATTACGATCACGATTTAGTTCTTAAATTTTAAATTAGTTTATTTGTTGAGAGCCTGGTACAATGTGTCTGACCACTAAAGCGACCCGAGCCGCGTAGTGTATACTACTGCGAGGTTGCCGAAGTAGGCTCGGGTCGGGACGAATTTCGCTGTGAAGAAACAAAGGTTTTTAATACATGGAAAACTATCCCAAAGCCGAAAATTTGTACAGTAGTAGAATGAAAATTTCTTAGTAACACGTCAAAAGTTTAAGTATTGGCGCAAACCTTGTGCGTCACACCAAAAACGAGCAGTTAAGTCCAAAATGACAATTTTTTGCAACGATCCACAATAATGGATATTGAAAATGCAGTTTATGGAGTAGACCGTCAGTATGGAACCCAAAATAATCTAGAAACATTGCCCTATCTGAGGATAGTGATAAAAAGCACAAAGTTTAAACATGTTTCTATGAAATAGACCTTTTAAATCATTAAAGTTAACTAATTCACTTTCATTCAATTTTAAGGAAATATAAATACATCTTACATAAACTTAAAGAGCCCAACGTGGAAATCGTTTAGAGTAAACGTTGTTGCATATTTATTCATCTTTAAATTGGTATATTTTTTAAGTGTCTCATACAATTAGTCTGACCACTAAAGCGATCCGAGCCGCGTAGTGTATACTACTGCGAGGTTGTCGAAGTAGGCTCGGGTCGGGACAAATTTCGCTGTAAGGAAACAAAAAATTTTAATACATGGAAAATTATCCCAAAGCAAAAATTTTGTACAGTAGTAGAATGAACATTTGTTAGTAACACGTCAAAAGTTTACCGATGAAACCTTGTGATCACACCAATAAATGAGCAGTTGAGTCCTTAATGATAATTTCTACAATGATCCACAAAAATGTTTCGTAAATTTAATAACTTTAATACTTTTTTAAGTCGGTTATCATTATGGCACCAAAGTAATATAAAATAATGTCCTACATGGTAACTGTGATAAACACCTCAAAGTTAAAACGTCCTATTATTAAATTGGTAATTTTAATAATAAAAGGTAAGAAATATATATTTTTTTTATAGAAATTTGACTGCATGTTACATAAATATGTTGAGCGTAGCGTCAAAATCACTTCATAAATATTGTCTGTGTTTTTTTTGTAAGGTTTAAATGTATATATTTTGAGTGTCTGGTATAATAGTCTGACCACTGATGTATTTCAAGCTTCGTAGTGTGTGTGCAGCAGTGTTAAAGTCGCTCGTGCTGGGACGTTTTTTGCTCCAGAAAACTAAGGTTTTTAATGTATGGTAATTCCAGACTGAAAGAATAAAAGTTTCCAAACTGCAAGTGATTTTTGCTGCAAACGTAGATAAAAATCTTCCAGGATGCGATTTGCTTAGGTAAAAATGTTAGTATGATCGACTCTTTAATTTATAAATTATAAATAAATAAAAACAATAAAACTTCCCGGAAAGTTGTGATGAACTGACGATATTACGCGAGTAGCAGACCCGTACGTGACTACAGAGAAAGGCTATTTTCCTTGACCGTTAGAATTTCTGGGACGAACATCCTCTCACAGCTGGGGTTATAAAATACGGTCAAACTCTTGCAAAAACATCCACCACTGCTCTTTGTCACTAGCAATTCAACGAAGTAAGCTAGGCGCAGCACTCCAATGAATTAACTTAGAAAAAAATACTAAATATGTAATTCTATCAATACATTTTACAACACAATTTATGTTTTATTTATTTTCTGGAAGAAAAATATTATCATACGAATTATGTTATAAAAGTGACAAAACTCAATAAGCACATTTACGGTGTATCGTTTTCTTCAATTGTTATGTAGTAAATTAATTTCATACAGTTAAATATATATATATTATAATATAGGCTACATTAAAATTTTGCACAGTTCTGATCTAAAATAATATAATGTATTAGAAATAAAAAAATAATTATATTTTTTGGTATTAAAATAATTCTTAATAATAAAATTTTTGTAACAAAATACGAACACACATATATAAAACCAGAGGTCCTCTAGAATTTTGATTTACAAGTTCCAAGCAGAAATTGTTTATTGTTAATTTTATTGTATCAAAAATCATTCATATAAGAAAAAAGAATATGTATATCTCAATAGATGTAACATGAATACACCCTATCATATGCATTAAATATATTTTAAGTAATCCTTAAATAAGACCAAGTTTATTGAGTGTCGCAATACGCAGCGTGTTTCAAAGCCCGCCGGCCGTGAAACATCAGTAGGGCTGCAGTACACTGCAACGCTCGGGCAGCTTTAATGAGGCAACTAATTATGCTAGACTCTTTATAAATATACTATCTTAAAGCTAAAAGTATAATTAAAAACATTTATTTAGACATTTTTTCGCATTGGGCTCTTCAAATCGGTGTAAATCGTATTTTTATCTGGTTGGCAAATATAAAAAAATATATGTCGTGAATTAATCGCTTTATATCATATCTTAAATATTAAATATTTAAATTTTTTCTAACATTAATGGGTGTATTACAGTTTCTAGATTATTTTGGTAAGTTTACGGACAGTCAAAATTAAAAACTGTATAAATGGGTAGTATTTTAATGGACTGATGCAAGTTGCTGTCACCTAGGACTTAAATGCAAATTTTCGGTGATAACGCACAAGGTCTACAGCGGTAAACTTTCGGTATGTTATTAAGCATAGTCAACTCTACCACAGTACAAAAATTCAGCTTTGGACAAATTTTTCACAGGTTGTCTTGGTTTCCTGGAGTAACACGAAAGTCTACGCGGGGAAGGGCGGCTACCTGATCCGAGAATGAAGGATAGGGCGAGATGGGAAGCGAAGATAAGAGCTGGTTGGGTGTCCGTGTTGGAGGGAGAGAGAGAGAGAGAGAGAAAGGCGATATTGTGGAAGACCTTCGAAAGATTCCCGCTAGATGGCAGGCCTCAGAGCTGCAGTCTTCGACAACCTCCCCTCACGGAAGCTCTCTCGCCACTAACTTGCCAAATCTCACCCGCTAGCTTATATACGTGCTGGCTGGCCGTACAGTAGTAATAAACAAGCATTTATGAAACACTTAAGCTCATTTCCAACAAATTCTGACGAATGACTGTTTTTTGTCCTGCACCAATCCCCTTAAACATAAAAGTTAAAAATATTTTTTTAATTTGTAGCTGTACTTACTTGCATAATTTTAAGGGGGACTTTATAAATGTATTTTATTTCTCACAACTTAACAAAAAATAATGTTGCGTTCGCGTCGTATAATATATATAATTTGTTCATCTCTACGCCCATGAATATTTTCTCTCTACACATTTGGGGCGGAAGTTGCTAAAGGTGTAGGCCAAATCAAAAATGCCATTATGAAACTTTCTGCGCAGTGTATTTTTTATTTTAAAATTTTAAGGGGGCGTGGCAACAATATACTGTTACGAACGTGAGCAAGGCCGGAACACGTGCAGGTGCAGAGCTGGCTGGCGACTGCCGCAATATGATATGCTTAGCGCGCGCCTGGAAGATAACAAGGATTGTCGCTTTCCCCCCCCCTCCTTACCACCACTCCCCGCGCGGCGCCCTGCCTTTGACACGTAACTGACACCTGACAGCTGGGAGTTACGCGAGCCGCCGACACGTGTTGCGAGAGATTTCTGCCGTCGGGTCGGCGCGGAATGACGCGACTGGCCCAAGCCGCGCTCGGGAGTTCCAGAAATGGCGGCTGATATATAAAAAGAGGACGTCGGCCTCAGCAGAGGAATTCAGAGAGAGAGTTCAGGCGGGAGCCTTCCCGCAGCGGAGCTTCCGGGGCGATCGTGCCGCGGGTGTGGCGGAGTTCCGAGCGAAGTTCCGAGCGAGGCGTCGAGTGGGATCTCGGCGAAGGCAAGTGCGTCGGCGGCGGCGGAGTATGGCGACGGAGTCCCGCGGCTGAGATCCACGAGGGGTGCTGCGGCGAGAGTTGCGCCAGAGGTGCGGCCCAGCGAGGTGTGTGGATTGTAAGAAACGAGTGACTGGTGAAGCAACATTTTTAAGTGCAATTGATTATTTGCCATTTTAGAAGTTTAAATGTAAGTGACATAATTAGTGGCCATCAATAAAACTGTGTAGTGTAATAAAATATTTAATTGAGCTATTCTTTACGAACCCCGTGGAAAATCGTAACAATATATTTTAATATTTGACAACGTGTGTTTGTAAAAACTAATACATGAAAGGTGGCTTGTTTCCCGCCTGATGCATGGTTGGGAAGAGGCTGATGTTCAGTCCGAAAGGCAGACCTGTCAGTGTGGTTACCGGCAATTATTACTATTCGAATTCAGGTGGTCATTTTATTCGTCAAACATAAATCGACTGCAGTCAACAAAGAAAGAAAACAGCCCGCTCGAATAACGCACCCATCCAAACGACGGAAGAGCCATAAGAAGTCCTTGCTGCTTGCTGCTTGCTGTGTCACGTAGGATGACAACGAATTTCAGAGACTCGGGTGCTGTTGCTGCATTTTCGAACTCGCCGGATGATCAGTGCTTGTCGTTGAGAATAAAGTCTGTTAAATGATGGTTAATGGGTGCTGCACCAGAGGCGGGGGTGGCGGGAGCGAGCCAGGAAGAAGAGAGGCGCGACCTTCGGCCCCAAGGCCGACGAGGTCACGGGGCGATACTGCCCCCAGCCAGCACTCTCGGGGGGCGTCGACCACCGAGGCCCGGCCCGGGGGGGGGGGGGGGTGTTGCAGCGCGACTTCACTTCCCGGGAGTCACGACCTCGGTCACAAACATCTGCTTGTGCGCGAGCTTATCTTGACGGAACGTTCTTACGTAACTGTTCGGTACTTGACGTGAACTCTTGTATATAGAACTGTGTTGTGAGTTGACTTTGTGGCACTTGTTCCGGACCAAGTGATGGACACAGTTTAAATCACCCGCGCCCCAGCTTTTTACAGTTGGCACCATGTTGGAACACTGCAAGGGTTGGCGTCCGTAAACCGTGAGAGTGGCATCCCTGCAGTGAGAAACAAAAAAAAAACAGTCTTCGTTTTCATCGGCATGATGGCGGTAGGTCGCAATGGTGCGGGCTGATGCTATCGTGTAATTTATGTTGCATCGTCGGTTAAAAACTTCTCGATACAGTCCACATATGTTTGTCATCAATAACAGTAACAATGTGGCATTTAAAGCCCGTAAACATATCTCGCGATTATATTTTTCAATATCTCGGATACGAACAATTTTACGAAATAAAGAACTCGCCATGCTGCTGGATTTTAACCGCGTTGATAATACTTAATATGGAATTGATACTTCAGGGGATGTGATAAAAAAATTTAATTTAAAACTAATTAAGATCTTTTAAAGTAAAACTTCTTTGGGCGCGATGGGAGCAAGATTTCATGGCTGAATTTTAATGCAACCTTTTCATGAAACATCGTTGTGAAACGTTTCTGACGCGGAAAGGATAGAGAATGGGTACTTGGCCTAAGATGTATAAAGAAAGCACTGTGATATATACGTTATCCTCTTTGTGCGATGTTTCGTCTCCCCCAAATATATATATATATATATATATATATATATATATATATATGTATGTAGAACCGAGAGAGATAGATGAACGAATGAATAAGACATATATTGTGCGCATGCGCTTGTTTCGGAAAATATATATAGGTATCTTATAGTCAGCCGAAAATGCCTTGAATTTTTATATTTGCTACCAGAGCGCTCGCGTTCATCCTTGTTCAACCAGCAGCGCAGAGAGCTCTGCTCAGACAGTCCCTGCATTTCATATTTCGTTCAGAGATTTGGCGTGTTTTAAATGGCAGAATTGTTTGAAGAAACAGTAACACGTCCATTTTTTTCTTTATGACGTGCTTCAACAGTGAGTAATATTTATTTAGAAAATTGTCTTCTCTTCCTCTCTGCCATTTTTACCCCTTTCGACATACTTACGAGTCGAGTTTCGAGGTTTCTAATAAGTGTACTGAGTGACACGCGGTATATTTTTTCCCCGGCTCGTAGATGATAAAAGGTAAAGATGTTGGCAATGCTTCAGACGTGTCAGTTGCGTGTAAGCGCAGTGGTGCTGCCGCGGGAAGTCACGCGACCAGCCGGACGGCGCTCAAGCTGCCACTCGTCACAGGTCGGAGGGCTGCAAGTGGTTAAGTGCCGGCGACAACCCGAGATGTGGCCGCCTGCTCCCGGCTACCACAGTCGCGACCCAGTGCTGTGACCAAGGGAAGCCTACATTCGACATGCCCGAACATTACCGAATACTTGCGTTCGGGTGACTTCGGAATTCTTTTTTTTTTAGGTGAAAAAATTGGTTGTCTGTAAAGTCGGTTTACGGACGATAGTTTAACGTGACGTCATAACAAAACATTGATGAAATGATTACATACTTTTATGAATAAAATTGAATCATGTTTATTGAATTATCACGATTTTGTGTGGATACAAAGAAGGAGTGAAATGAAACCTACAATTTAATTGATAAATTTACTTTTATTTGCACTCATTAATTCAAATATGTTTATTACTTTAACGAAGATATTATTTTTTTCTATATATGACCATATACCGCCTGTGCAGTTGCGCACCTCTGCCGGATTATGTTCCTGTAGCCTGTGCATAATTTATATGCAGTATAAATTATCACATTATTTAATAAATAATTGAAATGATTAGATTAGAATACAAAATCAGCATATGTATTGATTTTCATTGTTAATTAATTATTTTACTCAATTAAATAATTAATTTTATACACTTTTATATTCATATTAAATACTGAGTAAATGTGTGTTACAATAGTATTTCAAATTAGTTCAGTGTATTAAATCAAACATAAGCATAACTTATAACGTGCGTACATAAGTACACACACTTTTTTTTTATATAGTAGGCTGTTCACTGTCGTGAAATTTTTAATGATAAATTGCCTGCCCAGTTCATTTTTCGTGCTAGAATACAGGTACAGGTGTGTATTTGGCGCCGTAGGATTGTACACGTTATTTGGGTGCTGTTTGTTTCTGGCATTGTAGTTTTATCCTCCGAATGAAATGCACTAAAAGGCAAAACATCAAACATGAAATAACGTAAAAATGGATTCACATGTCTTCAAACAAATGTGTGACCATTTAAAAATTAATTTCAAATATTACTGCTGAAAAAGTGTTATTCTGTTACAAGTAAATTGTGTTGCTCAGAAAAACTTATTGAAACATGACAAGCCGAGTGAAATTCAGGCTGTATAACTTCCTCCATATTTGAATTCTGGAATCCGGAGAGCTTACATAAAACTCATATCGTTGGCGCAGATACTACAACGTACTTTTTTCTCTTTTCAAGTTGGTCCATTAATGATTCCACTGAGTAATTCTGCAGGACCACAGGAAATAAATTTTTGAGAACCATATTCAGCGTAAGCCAATTTGAATGGCGATCATCAACTTCTTTGTTTTATGTGCTCTAGCTACCACCCTATGAGACCCTGGTCACTAAATTCCAAATTAAAAAAAATAAACACTTTGGTTCAGGTTATATAAATTAAAAATTTTGTTAGGCTTACTTGTGGTACATTACTTAATCGATTTAGTTGCACTTACAATGAGTACTTAGAATCTTGATCTCAAAATACTCCGAATAATGAATTAAAACTGTCTTGTGTTAACTTGTATTTAGCCAATACGACTGTCAAATGTCTTGTAACAGTTCCAACACAGCAGGCGCTAACAGCAACCCTCGCAATAGTGACATGTGTACACTCCAGTCTAGCCAACACCTACTACTTGTCGCTTCGCTGGACAAGTGGCTTTCTCCGCGCACAGGACTCTATGGCGCAACACGACACAGTACTCGCAAGACAGAGACGTAACTAGACTAGTTTCCACCCGGGGCAAGAACTCATCTTGCCCCCCCCCCCCTCCCCCCTTTTTTTTTATCAATCAACGAAACCAAAACATTTTCCGACATTTCATATCACCACCACATGTTGATTTAACTATTCCAAATATTTTTTTATTCAACTTAGATAGTAAATGAATTGATTTATTTGCAACCATTTCATTGTTAATACATCGCAAGTTGAATAGTGTGCTAAAAATACCAGTTTTACAATATATGAGATATACATGTATGTACCTTTCAATACAAATAATTTAGTTCACCTGCCCTCCAACTTTTTTTTTGTGTGTTCTAACATTTCGATATTCAAGTATATATCTACAGAAAACATCACTCCGACAGTTTAGCCCCTCCCCTCCCCCCAGCCCACCAATGAGGCGCCCGGGGCACAAACCCCGTCTGCCCTCCTGTAGTTACGTCCCTGTCGCACGATCTCACAAGAACTAACACTAAAGGCTCTGTCACAATGTCAAATGTCCGCTTCCGACACCTTCCCCTGTGTTGTGTCAAATATAGTTGGAGGGTTATGACGTCACCGAAACAACGTCACCAGCGCAGCCATGTTTATTTAACAAGTCGGATGACTTGAGCTTCCGTATGACGAGTTCTAAAATATCTTGGGTGCAATCAGCCAACCATAATCGTGCCTAGCAAAAACGGAAAAAGTCAGTTTTCGTCTCAGTGAATTTTTGAAATTTCGAAAACACATGGGCGATTAAAGAGGTTGTAAGGGTGATATTACTAAAATATTATAAATATGAAAGTCATGTGCGTAATAATTTTATGTGTTAATAGGAAATTGAGTCTCTGTAACATTGAAAAATCACTTAACATTAATTTTATTATGTAACAGGCATTATTGTATGTTTAATTTTAAAATGCTCAAAAAGTGTAAGTTCTCAAATTCCATCCAGCATTGTGATGCATTATTTAATTTTAAAATAAGATTAAAATTGAAAAATTTGAGGTAGCTCAAACCGAAAGTAAACTTCAATAGCATGACGTGATTAAAAACATATTTGAAGTGTTCAGTGGAAACTTATTTGGTGGGGGAAATCGGAAGCCATTTTCCATCCAATACTACCTTTCCAACTCTGTCAATTATAGTTGGAGACAAATGTTTGACAGTGTGACAGGGCCTTAATTAACTAACTGTCGGACGCGCATCAGTCGAGACTCTCATATGTCCCTGATGTCCGTCTCTACGTTCACCTCGGAGTCCATCCAGTAGGCCCGGCGTGCGGTCGTAGCACTCAGCGCGTACTAATAGTCACTCTTTGTCAGTATCACATAATGTAATAGTGTGTTCAATCTGCATCTTAGACTCTGTCAGTCTCACATAATGTAATAGTGTGTTCAATCTGCATATTCGACTCGTAGTCAGTCTCACATAATGTAATAGTGTGTTCAATCTGCATATTCGACTCTTAGTCACAGTCTCACTTAATGTAATAATGTGTTCAATCTGCATCTTGGACTCTTAGGCAGTCTGACGTAATGTAATAATGTGTTCAATCTGCATCTTCGACTCTTAGTGAGTCTCACATAATGTAATAATGTGTTCAATCTGCATCTTCGAAGCCCCTAATTTTCAATAACAACGTATATAAATTGTTTTTACCTGAAAACTTTTAAATACTAGATGGCGTCCTTCAGTTTTTGTCGCGCCTCCCCTTAGGCATGAAAATGTTTGTGCCGAAGTTGTAAAGTATTACGATGGATACGCAACAGTTCTTTGTTTTTGTTACTCAACTATAACATGTTCTGGTCATCTATTCTCATAGAGGCGCGGTGTGGAAGATCAGCTTGTTGCGTGTTGGGGCGATGGCGTGTGTGATGCGTGAGCCAATGTCGCTCTTAGCTCCCAGGTCTTTCAAAATGACGAGCACTTCCAGCCAAGTGGCCACGTGAGCCACTTGGTTCAAGAAACCACACATACGTAAAAAAAATTGGTTGTCTGTAAAGTCGGTTTACGGAGGATAGTTTAACGTGACGTCATAACAAAACATTGATGAAATGATTGCATACTTTTATGAATAAAATTGAATCATTTTTATTGAATTATCACTATTTTGTATGGATACAGAGAAGGAGTGAAATGTAATCTACAATTTAATTGATAAATTTACTTTTATTTGCACTCATTAATCCAAATATGTTTATTACTTTAACGAAGAGATTATTTTATCTATAACTTTTATACATGTTTGCTATTTAACATCTTCCAACCTGTGTTATTCTGGTAAGGATAGGACGATGATAGGAAAAGTAGGAAACGAATGGGAGTGTTTCAAGTTTAATGTGCCTCGAAAAAGTCAAATCGATGGATT